>NC_141802.1:16636775-17236775 GCF_057944985.1 Cucurbita pepo subsp. pepo | reverse complement strand
TCTCAATATCAGCAAAGACTCATGGCTACCAACTCTATTGTCATGGCCCCTGCTCCCTTTCCATTTCCAATGCCAATGCCAATGCCACCAGGGCCATTTCCTCTACATCCAACCTCGCAGCCTTACATGTTCTTCGGAAATCAAAATCCTAGAGTGATAGCAAACCCATGTTCCCCGTTCGTCCAATACATAGCTCCTAATTCCATGACTGAGCAGCAGTCCTCCCGACATGCACCGCCTTTCGTTCATCCAAGCAAGCACGATTCGTCGTTCGAACAATCGAACGACACGAACAGGAACGAAAATAATCCATCAGAAGTAGAACTGGAGGAGAGTTCTTCAAGTGAATGTTCTTTATCTCGTAGTTTAGAGGCTAATTCGTTTAGTAGCACGCTTAATGGACGAAAAACGACTTGATATATGTGGAAACACATAAAAGTTCAGGTTCGTCCCGGATGGTATGATATTGTTCACTTTGAGTATAAGCTCTTGTGGTTTTACTTTTAGTTTTCCCAAAAGGTCTCGTACCAATAGAGAAGTATTTTCTTACTTACTTATAAACTCATGATCAACCCCATAATTAGCTAATGTCGTTTTGTTTCCTTATGCTAAATTCCCAGGTTATGTCGTTGTTGATGTATGATAGACGATATTTGGTGTCAAAAGGAAATGACTTTGATATCATGTAGAGGTGAATATATACATGCACGATATCATGAGGGATTATGTTCAAAATTTTGGAATCACGGGACGAGAGTTGTCGGTCTCGAGCTTGATCGAGGGGGAAAGGCCATTAATGCTGCAGCTATCCAGAAATTTGAAGGTCTTGAATGAAAGGTGGAAAAGCATTTAAATCAAGAGAGCCCAATAACAGATATATTTCAATTGGTTCACGGGACATCGGTGAAGTAGAGGAATACAAGAGAGCTGTGGAGCCCTCTACTTTGTATGGCTTGAAATCTTCTTGGTCTTAATCTAGCAGCGTTGTGTAAAGAAGATTTAGAGGATTTTGACTTGTTATTCGCTCTCTTTTTCGTGTTCGAGAAATGCTGAAATAATCGGTGTCTTATTCACTTAGCTATGACTTGACATTAGTGCCGAGTACGGTGACAAAATGAATGTTTTGAAGTACCACTGTTAGTCAGTAACGTGGGTTGGCTTGGATTACTGAGGGCAGCGCGCTTTGGGATGTGGAGGAGATATTATCGTCCAACTCCCTAACCTAATGTGGCACCAGGTTTGGGCCGCAGGAAACTATAGCATGAGAGGACATCTAATCCTTTTGTTGTTGCAAGACTGGCTAATTGTATGCAGAATGCTCAAAGACTCTTTATTTTGGAAGGCACGTGAGTCCAACTGCTGTGTTGAATGTGTCACTGACACTACACTATGTAGGTATCTCTATCTGTGCATGTGAGGCGTCGGGCGGTCCTAGAAACGGTGGCAAGGTTCAAATAATATTTGAATCTAATTATAACTTCAAGCTTTCAATTTAATTAATTACTCAACCTTTTAATTTTATTTACACTTTTTTTAAAAAAATAAAATTCATATTTAATTTTAAACAAAAATTTATTATTTGACGTAGAGAAATTTGTCTGTGGGTACCTGGAGAGTGACAACACGCGCCTTCCACATCCACTTTATTGACTCGCACTCTCCTAATCCCGATCAAGCGGCGGAGGAGAGCCGGAGCGTGCACCAAATATAACTCCGAACGAATCCTGATTTTTACCAGAGCCTCGAAGGTATCCCTAGCTAAGCTCGGCCATGGCGGTGGTGTCTACTTCTCTTGCATCTCAACTCTCATCTGTCCGGTTGTCAGGTTCCAACTCCGACATTTCTCAGACTCTATTGCAAAACGTTCGCTCACAAATCCGCCTTGCATCCTCAAGGAAAGGCTCCCGTGGCGTTGTTGCCATGGCCGGCTCCGGAAAGGTATTGAACCTTTTTTCATTAGTGTAAGAGAGGATGAGAAGCTACGATGAAACTTTTTGCTTATTTCTAATTTCTAATTATTATCGTTCTTTGTTGTATTTGCAGTTCTTCGTTGGTGGAAACTGGAAATGCGTAAGTTTCTTCATTATCGATAATCTTATTGCTAAAGATCTGTGATGGATAGTTATACATGTCGAGCAAAAAAGTTCTTATGTACGGTATACATGCATCCTATGATTTTTCTTCAATCATTCTATGTTTTTGTTCTGTCCACAATCTCTCGAGCATCCATATAAAACACAAGTCTTTTCACCGTGTTTCTAGAACTTTGCTTTTCAGTAACAACTCGCGATGAGAATGTGGTTGATTTTCATTTATTTATCAACTATTAATTGGTTTAGTTGGATTTGTATGAACCTCCTGTTAGCTACTAAAGGGAAATATGTACAAATCATTTGAAATAGATGAAGCATTTAGATAAATAGACCACATTCTTCTTTGTCTGTATTGTTAGTTGAACACGACTCTCCACAATGGTATGATATTGCCATAAGCTCTCATGGCTTTGCTTTGAGCTTCCCCAAAAGGCCTCATACCAATGGAGAGAGTATTCTTTGATTATAAACCCATGATCATTCCCTAAATTAGTCGATGTGAGACTTTCATCATCCAACACCTCCCCTCGAACAAAGTACGCCTCCCCTTAATCGAGGTTCGACTCCTTTTTCTTTTGGAGTCTTAGTCATTTTTTACTATGCCTTTGAGGAGGCTTGACTCCTTTTCTTTTGGAGTCCTTTGTTCGACATTTGAGGATTTACCAATCTATTGGCACGACTAAGTTTAGGGCATGGCTCTGATACCATGTTAGTTGAACATGACTCTCCACAATGGTATGATATTGTCCACTTTGAGCATAAGCTCTCATGGCTTTGCTTTGGGCTTCCCCAGAATGCCTCATGCCAATGGAGAGAGTATTCTTTGATTATAAACCCATGATCATTCCCTAAATTAGTCGATGTGGGACTTTCATCATCCAACATGTATAACTTCATTTTCATGGGCAAAATGCTTTAAGTTTAAAACTGGTTAGGCTCAAGCTATCCCTTCTTAGATCATACAAAGATTCTTCTGCCACTTCTGAATTATAATGATTGAAATCTTCATAAACTTTCCTGTCTTCTAATACTTGATCATACAAAGGTTGTAAGTTTAAAATGTACTGGATCCATTGTAGTACCCAAAATAAAGTCAGTTTTCTTCCTGCTACTAATTATTTCTGATTTGTGATCGACTTATATACATTCTTTCCTCTTTATTCTAATTTCCAGAATGGTACAAAGGAATCTATATCCAAGCTTGTCGCGGACTTGAACAATGCAAAGTTGGAAGATGACGTTGGTAAGTTAAGTCTTATATTGGAGGATGCCTGTTATCACCGTTTCATTATATGTTCTTGTTATAAAAAATAAAAAGGTCAGGTTTGAGGTTGCAATTTTTCCCTCTCATATTCACTTGGCAATCAATGTACGCAATTCCTAAAAAACAAAGGTGGCGTTTGATACCAGCCTGTTCCTAACTTTATTACATCCCCTCCTTTTTTAAGAATACTTATATCAAGACATCTATCAATTTTATAGTGGGTTAGCATTAGACTTTTGATATAATTAAATTTACGGGAACCCATTAGCTTGAACTTTTGAACTGATTGGTGATTTAATATTGTATTAGAGTAGAAGGTTCTTTGCTCATCCTGTGTTCGAACTCCCAAAATGTAACGACCCGACTTCTCGCATACGTTCCGGTCAGAAATGTCACTTAACACTAAAAGTTTATAGTTAAAAATACATGAATAGATGCTAAAAGACACTTTAGTGAAATCATGCATGGGTACACCTTTCTAAAGAAATTTTGAAAGGCATCCAATTTAACCAAATAGTTCAACAATAAGAACGCCTTCAATCCAAAATTCCCTAGTTCCCATAAACTAGGAGTATTCTAATGAAGTTTAAACAAGTAATTAAATAAACCCAATGCAGAAATGTATCAAAGTAAAGAAAAACATAAAGATGCCAGAGTTGCCCCATGATCGGCTTCTCCACCCTGCTTGTCACTCCTATGCTACGACCTTGCCCTTACTTGAAAATCACTTTAAAAACAGGACAAGTATTAAATATACTCAATAAGTCACTCCCCTATTGTGGCCAGATATACAAACCATTATACAGTTACCCAATCAAAATCGAGGAACCCTGGGGTTGATTACTCAAAACACACAAAAACACACCGGGTGTAATCTACTTACTAAAAACCGTATTCAACAATCACTCCTCAATGAGCATACATGTCTAACCAGATGTAGAAAATAAAAACGGTTTGAGTTTCAATAGAAAGGTCTCTTATCTAGAGATTTTGCTATAATAATTCAGACATGTGGGTCCTATTCCCACTTTCCCAAAAGAGTTATGCTTGGTTGGTTAGCATGTCGACGACGGTGCAGTGTGATGACGATATGAGCGATGATACATGGCAGGGCAGTTGGTAGCTGTCATGATGGGTGTGGGCAGAAAAAAAGAATAAAAAACAGGAGAAGAAGGGAGGTGGCGGTGTGCATAAGGAAGGAGAAGAAGATGGAGACGACGGCGAGGTTTCGGGCTACGTTCTACAGAGAGAGGGATGGCTAGGGTTTCGTTTCTTTTGTTTTTTTCCCTTGGCTAGGCTTTTACATAGAATGTCATTTTCTCCCCTATTAATATTATGTTTCGCTTGTTAGCTCTTCCTACAAAATTTCAAGCCTACAAGTGTTGAGAAGTATCAGGAGTGTTGATATAATTAAATTTACCATAACCCATCAACTTATCAACTTAAGTTCTTGGGTTGATTGGTGATTTAATATTTACATTAATTTATTAATACACCTGAATTGCTGATGAGGATGAATGACATTTTTTGTTCTAAATTCCAATAGTCTCTCTTTATATCCCCCCCAATAATTCTTCTTTTTTTTCCTTCACATTTGTTATTCTACTCTTCAAGTACATTCTTCTGAAAAAGGATATTTGGATGTGGGTGGAGGAATGCAGATGTTGTTGTAGCACCTCCCTTTGTTTATATTGATCAGGTGAAGAGCTCATTGACATCTAGGATTGAGATCTCTGCCCAAAATTCATGGGTGAGCAAGGGTGGTGCTTTTACCGGAGAAATCAGGTTATCTGTTGATTCATCCTTTGGTGCTTTTTAATTCATCCTTTGGTGCTTTTACCGGAGAAAACTTAGGTTGAAAATTTAAGTAGTCTGCTTACTTATTGATCTGCAACTGAGATAATAATGAGGTTTAACACCATAATGCTAGTGCTCTATTGATGATTTGAACTGCTTTTAGTTGCTGTGTGTTGTAAAAATTACATTTTGAAATTTTGGAGTTGTATAGGCTTAGTGAGAGTAAGTTCAAGCCATGGTGACGACCTACCTATGATTAATATCTTACGAGTTATCTTGGCAACCATGGACCAAGCATTCCATGAGGACAGTCGAAGTGTGCAAGTTGGCTTTGATACTTATGGGTATATATACACACACATATATAAAATAAGAGTTTGAGAAATACAAGTCCCTAAGAGATTTTGATGTTTATAAGTTACCCTTGCTTAAGCCAATAATTTTATTTAATTTAAATCGTTAGCTTTCCTTTTTTGAGCTTTTTTACCTTTTACGGGGAAGGCTTTCGAAGAGCAATTGTGCATGATTGAGCTACTTTCTGTTTAGATCAGATGCCTATTAAACTTGTCTTTTCCTTTGTAACTCATACTGCGGATTTTTCAAAAATGTCTCATGTGTGTTTTGAGTTTTCCGCTTACTAATATATGTTAGATCTTTGCATTATTTAAATTAATTTGTATGTGCTGCAGTGTTGAACAATTGAAAGATTTAGGCTGCAAGTGGGTTATCCTTGGGCACTCGGAACGTAGACATATCATTGGTGAAGATGACCAGGTGAATGTTATGAAATTGAGTGGTTCCCAAGAGATCAGTGTTCAAGCTGATTCTCTCCAACGCTGACTGATGCTTTGGCAACTGTAGTTCATAGGAAAGAAGGCTGCCTATGCCTTGAGCGAGGGTCTTGGAGTAATGGCTTGCATTGGGGAATTACTAGAGGAAAGGGAAGCTGGGAAAACTTTTGATGTTTGCTTTCGGCAATTGAAAGCTTTTGCAGGCAAGTGTTACTAGCTCACTCATTCCTTCACTTAGATGATCTATATTCACAGATCTGAGAACAGAAAAGTGCGGGAGTTCTCTGTATAACTTTAGTATTTCCCATTGACTGCAGATGCTGTTCCGAGTTGGGATGGTATTGTTATCGCTTATGAGCCAGTATGGGCCATTGGGACTGGCAAAGTGGCTTCGCCCGAGCAAGCTCAGGAAGTGCATGCAGCAGTTCGTGATTGGCTTAAGAAGAATGTATCACCAGAAGTGGCATCTAAAACACGAATTATTTATGGAGGTAACTACCGCTTCCATTGTGCTACTGTTAACTTTATAGCTGCTGTAGAAATTAATTTACTTGTCTGAATCTTGAGCGGCTCATATGTCTAAGTATCGATATTATTGTCAGGATCGGTGAATGGAAGTAATTGTGCGGAGCTTGCCAAAAAAGAGGATATAGATGGATTTCTAGTTGGAGGTGCTTCGTTGAAGGTGCATTTCTAACATCTCCTATCAAATTATAAGAATGAAATTTAGAGAATGTCACTTGAAGTTCCCATCTCAACTTCTGTTCCATGTTGCGATTGCAGGGTCCCGAATTTGGAACAATAGTTAACTCTGTAACTGCCAAGAAAGTCGCTGCTTGAAATCTTTTGGGAGTTCTTGGTGTCGAGCACAAGAGGTAAGGGTGGCAATGTTTTGTATCCATAGCAACACCCCTTGGGGTAGTCAAGTTTTCAGCGTGTTCAGGTTCTTTCTGTGAATGCTAGAAAATATTATCTTTTTGTTGTATTCCTGAAGTTACTTTGCTATAGAATAATTGAGTACCTTAATAAGAGTTCTTGAGTCTTTCTCGGTTATTTTGAACTTTCCTAACATCTCATAGAATACTGAGCCTGCGTGGTATTTTGTATAGATAGAAAGAACAACCTTCTTTCTCAATCATGTAAGGCTGGATAGCTATTCTTTGCTCAAGGAGAAAATTAGAAGAGAGCACAAATAAGATGCAATAGTCCAATAGGCTATTGTTGTCTTTGGGCTTTCCTTTTTGGGTTTTCTCAAGATTTTTAAAACACGTATGCTAGGGTGAGATTTTCATACTCTTATAAAGAATGTTTTGTTCTCCCAACCAATGTGGGATCTTACAATCCACTCCCTTTGGGGCCTAGCGTCATCGCTAGCACTTGTTTCCTTCTCCAATCGATGTGGGACCTTCCAATTCACCATCCTTCGTTCCCTAGCGTCCTTGCTGGCACATTGCCTCGTGTCCACCCCCTTCAGGACTTAGTCTCCTCACTGACACATTGCCTGGTGTCTGGCTCCGATACCATTTGTAACAATCCAAGCTTACCGCTAGTGGATATTGTCTTCTTTGGGTTTTCCCTTTCAGGTTTCCCCCTTAAGGTTTTTAAAACGCGTCTGCTAGGGGAGGTTTTTACACCCTTATAAAGAATGTTTCATTCTTCTCCACAATCGACATGGGATCTCATATAAGACTGTTAGGACCCGAGTTTCGGAGAAGAGATCAAAGGCTAGATTCCAATTTTTCGTTTGTTCACCTTCTAGATTCCAGTTGCTATGGAAACTCATTGAAAAGTCATTCTAACTCTTGGGTAGTATTTAGATTTGCTGGAAACTTGAGAGATAGTTGAAAGAAGTTTGGCAAAGAGAATAAAACACAGGTCATTTGAGATGAAAGGATCTTATTGCTTAATAAATGCAAATATCCCCAAAACCAATAGTACCTTGGCCAAGGCAACACTCAAAGAACATATCCCAAAACCAACACAAGCCAATTCCATCTCCCTCTCTTTGTATTTCATGGCAGTGTAGGGCTTTCAAGTGAGAGAAAGGAAGAGGCTTAAGGAGAGAGAGGAGAGAGAGGAGAGAGAGAGAGAGAGATGGAGTGGGTACAACCAAAGAGGAGAGGGCCTCTCCAGGGATTGGCAGGACAAACCCTAGGGTCTGTTTCATCTCCACCACCACAATTGCTCACCATTTTTGGCATTGTCATTGCGTTGCTTTGGTTCTCTCAGCACACGCGCAATAAAGAATCTCAAATGTTTGGGACACCCGCCAGTTTCCAGCTAGTTCTTTTCTTGTTGCCCATCTTGCTGGTTTTCTTCATGTCTTCATATTCCATGGGTGGACTGATCAACTTCCGATTTCGGCAACTGCCATTCAGGTCGACTCGATGAACATTTAAACTGATTGCTGCTGGTATTCGGTTAAATTCGCATTTTGGTTGCTGCTGCTCTCGTTCTGGTTTTGCTTTATCTCTAACCCTACTTGCATTCGAATCTTACCAAGCTTGATTTATACTATCTAATAGACATAAATTAACATTAGTATGACATAAGGAAGGAATTCCACTGATTCACGTTGTAACTTATGCTCTGCTTTATTGATTATCTATTTCTCAAGATCAGATTAAAATCCAGAAAGTTCAAGGTCAATAGTTGACGAATTGTACCTAAACCACACAAACCAAGACGAATTGAGAAAAAATCTCAATTAAACTTTTCGCTTCACATGTTATCTAAGAACAAACGGATCATCACATCATATAACAACCTTCGATCCTTTCCGTAACAAGAATCGATCAAAATCCTTCGGCACTTCCACAACAAAGACGGTATCACATAAACACCGGACAATAATTTACGCAACAACTATAAGTAATATAAAACGATGAAACGCATTTCAATTAAATTAAGTTACCACGCGCCATGGCGGCACTGACAATGCATCTTCCAGTCGCGATCGCAAGCGCAGTGCCTGGATGAAGAATCCACAGACGACAATAAGCGAACGAGAACGAGTATAATAATCGGAACAGCGAGAAGAGGCCAATTGATTTGAAACTCGGAGAAGTCGATAGGTTCAGAGGGGAACAAGGAGGACAATCCGATCAAGATGAAGACTACGGTGAGAAGCACAAGGATAGGGCCGGGGAGTGGACCGGAAGGGTGAGGCTTATAACCATAACAGTAAGTCATTTCACGATCTTTGAATCGTCAACAATGGCGATTTACAGAGGAGAGAGATCGAAGGTTTGAAAAGGGAAGATAACAGAAACTGATAGAGAACCAAGTGGTATTTATACGAAAACTGATGCTGTGAATGAACCGCCTCATGGAATGAACGATGTAGTAGAGGGCATAAAGGTAATTTTATCTTAAAATATCTATTACATTCCTCCGACCATACTTTATTTTTTTATTATAATAAATTAGTCTATATATTTTAAAATTTATAATTATTTGTTTATTTACATAAATTAATAAATTTATTAAAGTCCAAATGTATTCATAAAATACAAAAATTGAATTGTTTTACGATAAAAATTGGTATGAAAATTTTACATACTAAAATATTATAAATTTAAAAATTTTGAAAAAAAGGTTAGGTGTATTTTGCTGGCATATAACATCATTTTAAATCTCGCTTTCAAACTCTCTTTTGAAATCTCTCTATCCCGTTTTCTAAAACTTTCTTCTTGACTTGGGGCTAGAGGTTCGTGCATATGTTGCTTGTCCGTAGGCGACACAAAGACGAATTGACTTAACTTGTTGTTGAGGAGTGAGTGCCGCACACAAGTCCGTTACCATTAAAAGTGCGATTGTGACGAGTGGTATCACGAACTTATCAATTTTTTAAAAGTTACAATAAAATTCTTAAAACTTTATAAAAAATCTAAAAAATATTTTTATAGTTAGGTTTTTTTTTTTTTTTTTTTTTTTTTTTTTTTTTTAATTTTTTATAAATACTGTTTTAGTACTTTATTTAAAAGATACCTCAAACCTTTAAAAAAAACAAAAAAGAAAATTGAATTTAAGGACATTTTTCTTTTAATTATTATTATTTTATAAAAATAAATAATAAATAAATGAATTTCCAAGTAGGAATTAAATTATTGTCATAAAGCTTGTGTACAGATAAACCCTACGCCGGAAACAACCCTAAACCCTACACCGAAGAACCAAACCTTCGCCGGGAGATAAACCCTACGCCGCCTCTTCTCGGGCCTGCAACAAAACAGAAGAAACAAGGGACTAGAGTTGTCTCACGAGGCCGTGAAGAAAATCCGATCCGTATTGTTTTCGCATGGTTCCGGCAACAGCCGCCGAAGGTGAAGGCATTTTTGGCCGTCGTGCTTGGTATGGTGGGATGATATCGAAGTTGGAAAGTTGGTTTAGGTTTTAGGCGGCAGACGTTTGTTTCATTCGCAACGCAGTTGCAAGGAAATCTTGCATTGATTTTGAGGTATTTGTTAATGGTGAAGATAGAGCTGAAAGTGAAGAATTCAAATATGAAGAGTAAAAAGAGAAAGCTGAAGAGTCCTCAAACATCTGCTCGGCCTTCCAAATCTGCTCGGCCTTTAGTCTCGCCGGAAGTGGAAGTTGTAGACGGAACAGAACAGGTTGAGAAGATGGAGCAGGGAGAAGTGTCTCAAGAGTTTGATGAAAGTTGTCCATGGAGGAACTTGGAGTTGATTTTCTTGATTCAGAACAAAGAATTCAACCAACAAAAGTTTGTTTCTCTCACGCTGTGTTTTTGCATATGTGTTATGATGGAATTCATTGGTTTTGCGCGGAAACACTGTAAGCTTTTGTTTAATGTTCTTCGGTATTTCAATGCAGGAAGGTCGATGCAGTGTTCAGCTTTGTAAACTCAAAGTGGAATGAGAAGGATAAATATCATGATAAGGTCAAAATGTCGCGCTTGATTGTTTTTCTTAGCGACTGGGTGCAGTCATTGTTGATTTCATCTGAAAAGAAAGCGAAGAATGATGGTGGAAAACATCATAACATGGCTATTGAGCCATGCTTAGATCATAGATGCTGGGAGGTATTTAAATTTTGTTTGGAAGAATCAGTAAAAACACTCATCCCTTTGAATCTCTCAAAAAATCTTTTGCATGCCTTTTGTTTTGTTACAAGAAGTGCAATATCTCTACTAGGGGATTTCTCGAGTTCAAGAGAAGAGTTGTTTTCCGGGGATTGTTTCAAGTTGTACAATGTTGTGCTTGATTGTGTTTCTTTAGTATTTTCTCCCCATTTGGGTCTATCCAATGAGAATCTAGATGCTTGGATTTCTACAATTGATGCAATGCTTGAGTTTCTTCACAAAATTTATGTAAGTAGCCTTGAAGATAAAGATGTAGGAATTTTTGCTATTAAATTTTCCTGTATGATGCTTAAGCCTTTTGCTAAATTTTTGTGGACTCACCCTACCAAGAAAGCTGGATTTCACAATTTTGTCAATAAGCTTTTGGAACCATTACTGCAATTATTGCTTGACATAAGCCTTAAAGCTGATGGGTGTGATCATTGTTGGACAAGAACATTGATGAAGTTACTTGAAGAAGTTCTATCTCATGCTTTGTTTCACACAGTGCATATCGATGGATTTTTGTGCTTACATAGTTCTGAGAAGGTTATAAAATCCCCTGATGAGAAATCAGAAGAGTCTAAAGCACATATTAAGAGCTATCATAGACATTTGTTTGATAAAATGCAAAAACTAGTTGCAGGAAAGAAGTTTTCGGCATTGGGTGCGGTAGGAGAATTGTTTCATGTGCTTGTTGTCCGAGTTAAAAAGGTGAAAGGAGTTTCAATATCGTCTGAGGACACCAAACTGAATAACAAAATGAGGGATGATATATCAAGTCATGCATCCTCTGGACTCTCAGAGAAAAGCAATAACCAGAGCAGTTTGAGTACAGAAATAAGGAAGCCTCTATTTGAGTTTTTTGTACAAATTTTGGATCCTTTACTTCAGACAATTGAACACATTAGCGCTGAGATTAAACTGGGAACGGCCTTGTCAGATGTTCATTGCTTACTCAAGTCGATAAATAATCTACTTGCAGGTTTTATGAAGGAAAAGGTGTACTTGAGAACTGAGGATAACTCTGAAGGGGCTTACCATAATTTCTTAAAGAAGGTGTATGATACAGTAATGTTGGTTTCCTCTCATTTGCTTTTATTATCAAGACGTGAGATAGAAAACGATGTAGACCTGGAAGTATATGTTTTAGCTGGAAATGAGATACTGGTGACTCTTAGTTATCTTCTGGAAATTGAATATGATGTTATTGGGAATGATTTGGTGAGCTTATGGCTTGTGATCCTTTCTTACTCTGCTATTAATCTTTCTTTCACAAGCGTACCTAAGCAACACTTGTTAACTTCCAAGATTCAAGAGCTTGGATGTCAGCTGGTTGCCTTATATGGTCAACTACGGCAGGTCAGTATTAAGTCTTGGGATTATGATCTGAAATTTGTCTTGCTTTTCTGTCATGTTATATCTTTATCATAATATTTTTTTTGTCTTATAAATTATTCTGCTATTTTTTTTTTGCTTAATCTGAAATTTAATATACAAAACCATGATCAGTCCTTTTCTATATATTTGCTATTGTAGGTCAACGTTAGTATTTTTGCTCTATGTAAAGCCATGAGGACAGCGATATCAAATGAAGGCGAAACTGAAAAAGATTATGCTAGCTTTATGACATCTTTAGGTCACGAAGCTTATGGGAAATCAGTTGGTATGCTACTTTCTTCACAAGAAATAAAATTTGCAATTCATAAAGCTATTAAATATATACCTGAAGGGCAAGCCAGCGGAATTATACAGCAGTTAACTGAGGACATGACAGAGACTTTAGGATGGCTGAGACAATGTAATATGAACATGAATACAAGAAACAACACAGAGGATTTGAATATGCAAACTGTGCTTCTTGGGAGAGGGCTGTCTGAAGTATATGCTTTGATGTTGGATTCACTGATGATCACATCTGGCAATGCGTTCCAAGTTGGAACTTCGATTGAGAACTTGGTTTCTGTCATACGTCCTTGCATGAGTAATTTGGTTGGGCCACAGGCAGATGGTGCCAAAGCATTCTTTGCTGCTGTCATGGGCGAAACATGTGATGCTATGGTTGCAGATGAAGATAATTGTCTTGGATTTGGAGTAACCAGTCATTGGGTCTTTGTTTTTTTCCTTTGCCTGTACATGTCCTGTCGGAACCTGTACAGGCAAGCTATTAGCCTGATGCCTCCAAGTTCATCTAGAAAGATGTCAGCAGCAATTGGAGACTCATTCGTAGCCTATTCTGCCTGTGATTGGATGCAGAGGACTGACTGGAGTGATGAAGGATATTTCTCATGGATAATTCGACCTTCAGCTTCTGTACTTGTTGTTGCCCAATCTGTTTGTAGTCTTTATCATCAAGACACCAGTGTAGGTTGGTACCCTTTAATTTATGTATTGCTCACCATGGCTCTTCAGAGGTTAGTGGATTTGAATAAACAAATAGGCTTCCTTGAGTATTTGTACCAGAGAAATGAGAATTTGATGCAGGTTGAGGTGCTTGGTGATGATGGCTTGTCCGTGTTACAGAAAAAGAGCAAAAAGTATTCGAGGCTTGTCTCTGTTTTGCGGAAAGAAGCAGAAGATCTTACTGATTTCATGATGAGGCATTTTTCTTTGGTAGCTAAACGTCAAGTTTTGAATTCAACTAAAGAAGTTGCGACTTCAAATGATAAATCTACTGTAATGCTTAGTGAGATTGATGATTGGGACTTCAGTATTTGTAACGTGAACAAAAGGTCATTCCCCACAGCAGTTTGGTGGATTGTTTGTCAAAATGTTGATATTTGGGTGAATCATGCTGCTAAAAAGAAGCTAAAAATGTTCCTTTCTTTTTTGATTCGTACGTCCCATCAATTTTTAGTAAGCAGTGATACGAAGATTGGAAGACAACAAACCAATGGATTTCGGCAGCTAAAGAAAGTGTCCCTGCAACAAATTTCATCAGCTGCTCTAAGTGATCCCATCTTTTATGAACACAGAGTATGACACTGAAATAAACACTACTCACCCTCTCAGTCTCTGTTTCTTTTTTTTTTAAAAACTTTTTATTCTTTAGTTTTGGTTTGCATGTGGTAGTTAATGTCTTTTGAAGGTTTCATTGCCGTCAATACCTTTCTGTCTAATTTCTTTTTCAAATTTCCTAGTTTTTATGGAGTTTATCATATCAGATGATGGCAATACTATCTATTCTTTTAGTTTGTCTGCAGGTTTTTGCCATCAAGGTTTTGTCGTGAGTTGAGCGCTTCATTATTATCATCTTTTCATGATATTAATACAAGTTCAACTGATTGGATGGAGGTGATATGCACACTTGAGCGCTTAACTAATAGTGTTTGCAGTGGAAAACGCACTCCTGATGATAGTGCTCCCCTTGCAAAAACAGTAAATCATTCATCTGATATGTTATATACAGAAGATTGCAAGTGGAAGGGTGATTCATCTCGAAGCAATTTGAGTTTCAGAGCTTGTCAGCATTTGATTGACCTTTTGTGTTGGATGCCAAAAGGGAACTTTAGTTCAAGGTCCTTTTCCCTTTATACGACTCATGTTCTCAAACTTGAAAGGTATGCATTTTTTTGTAGCTTCCTTGCTCTCTTTTCTTATCAACGGTGCCAGAATATAATGTTTCTTAGTTTGCAGGATAATATAGAACTCACTTGTTTGTCATTGCTTTTCATACCATTGCTATTAATTAGACTATAAATAATAGAATGACAAAACAACTATTTCTCTGTGAATCTTGGAAGATGATTTTTTTTGTAGCTTCTTCTTGGAGTGTCGTAGTCAAGAGCCTTTGAAATTTATTCCCTTTTACTTTTGTTTTGTTTTCCAGGCAATTGGTGAGTGCTTTATTAGATAATCAGACTGTTCTATGTTCAAATCAATTTGAACTCCTCAAATTGTTTGCATCTTGCCGGAAGGCCTTGAAATATATATTTATGGCTTACTATGAGGCTGGCAATGAACAAAGCTCATCTATTCCACTCCCATCTGAAAATCAATTTCCCGTTTCATGGCTTTTCAAGTCTATATCAATTGTTAATCGAATTCAAGAAGCTTCTGCAGGAGGTACTGCCACAAAAATTAAGGATATCATCTTCTCCTTGATGGATCATACATCATACTTGTTTTTAACAACTAGCAAATATCAATTTAAGAATGCTTTACGATTAATGGTAATTGACAACAAACCCTGCAAGGAGGAACACCAGGATGTTTGCCATGAACTAAATGATGGAGATGGTGTGTCTTTAGATTCCACTCACTGTGTAGAAGTGTGCAATAGTGCAATTCAAATGAGTATCAGTCTGAAGGAACAGGTGGAGAGTGAACTTATTTCTCTGAGGAAGTCTAATGTTTCAGTTGGAGATGGTAAAAATAGTGCCCAAATGTGTAAAGTTAATTCTCTAGCTTCTTGCCTTAATGGATTTTTGTGGGGCCTAGCCTCTTCTGTTGACCACACTGATTTGAGGAATGGTAACCGTCGCATGAGATCAATGAAGTTGAAATTTGAATACAGTTCCAAACTTAACCTTTGTATGAATGCAACTTCAGAACTGTTAGGTCTTATCTTGGAAATGTTTCTTGATAGAAACAGTCAATGGCCAACAAAATTGTGTGATAATCAACCATCTCAAGACCTTTTGGTTGTGGATGAGCTCCCGGTTAAGCACTCTGGCTCTGAGGCTGATACTTCATTTAGTAAAAATCGTGAATTAGAATCTTCCCATTGTGATGATGGCAGTGAAAGTGGTAGCACAAATAAAAAAAGGTTGAAATTGGAAAATAAAAGCAGTGTTGCATCCATTCTCAATGAGGCTAACACAATTGAGATGCAATCGTTGAACCAATCCTTTTTGCAAGGACTGCTGAAAGGATCCTGCCCTGATGTAGCATTTGCACTTAAACAGCTATTTCTTGCTGCTTCAGTCATTTTGAGATTGCATAAGCAATATGGTACCGTTCCTCTGTCATCAAGTTTTATGGCCATCCTAATTGGTTTTTCAAGATTCTTGTTGCTAGAATTTGAGAATATGGTTGAAGTGCCAGAACCATTTTTGTTTGCATGCTTAGATGGTGTTCTTAAGTATCTGGAGGAATTAGGCCATCTGTTTCCTTCTGCTGATCCAATGAAATCCAGAGACCTATATTCTAGACTTGTAAATCTCCATTTGAAAGCAATGGGAAAGTGTATATCTCTACAGAGAAAAAGAGCTACTTTAGCATCCCATGAGACGGAGTCCACTACTAAGACTCTTGATGGTGGATTATTCGAAGAATCATCTTTTCCTGTAATCTACTGCATGGATGAATTTAAAGCTTCATTGAGAATGTCATTCAAAGTGTTCATAAGGGAAGCCTCGGAGTTGCATCTCTTATCTGCTATTCAAGCTATAGAGAGAGCCCTAGTTGGAGTGCAGGAAGGTTGTACAGCGACATATGAATTATGTTCTGGAAGTGAAGATGGGGGAAGCTGTTCCTCTATTGTTGCGGCTGGTGTTGAATGCTTGGATCTGGTTCTTGAATTTGTTTCAGGTAATTTTTCATCACCATATAAGAGCATGTACTATTTGCTTTGTTATTTTGATGTATTCCTTCAAATCTTTTTCTTCTTTTGCAGTCTTGTAAATGGACGGTCTTATAAACTCTTTTCAACATGTACTAGTGTTTATGCATATTTATTAGTTGTATGTTACTTTTCCGTGGTCTCGTATGTTGCATTGCCTGTATGTAGGAGCAGCAAAGGCGAAAGGTTATTATTGAAATTGATATCTTTTAGCATGTTCTCTATTGTGAAATAATCATGTCTATGTATTCTTTTAATAAACTGTTCTTCAAGATAACTTTGTTCTGCAATTTAAGCTTGGCCGATTAACCAATCTTAACCGAATATAATTTTCCTTTTCTCACTTGTTTTTTTAGGACGTAAATGTTTGGGCGTGGTTAAAAGACACATTCAGAGCTTAATTGCTGGTCTGTTTAGCATAGTTCTGCACCTGCAGAGCCCACATATTTTTTATGTAAGAACGATTGACACAAAAGGCAGGAGCGATCCAGATCCCGGAGCAGTCATTCTTATGTCTGTTGAAGTGCTTGCAAGAGTTTCAGGGAAGCATGCTATATACCAAATGAATGCTTGGCATGTAGCACAGTGTTTACGCATTCCTGCAGCACTTTTTGAAGATTTTTCTCTTAAGCTCCCAGGAATTCCTGTTCAATCAGAAAAGTCCCTTATCTCAACTCAGGAAGCTTCCAATACAGTTGTAGCCACAAGTAATTCGATTATAGACAGACAATTCTTAATAGATCTTTTCGCTGCCTGCTGCCGTTTGTTATTTACCGTTCTCAAGCATCATAAGAGGTATGATTTAGGTTCGGGAATTTATTCGTAAAGGCGATTCTTAATATCTTTCGCTGCAGAGTAATCAATATTTTTCCTTTGTTTGATCATTTTCTACTGGTGATTTATTCTTGCCTGATGATTGGATACTGTACTACTTACTTGATGTTTCACTTCAGATGATTCTTGAAATATATTGTAGTCTTTTTAACTACATAAAGCACAACTTGTTCTTGTTTGAACAATTGAATGGCAGAACCAAGTATTTAGGGGTTATCGATTACTTTCTAATCTTTGTTTGTCGAGCTAGAAGAATGAAAATAGTTGCCTTTTGACGTTTGTAAGCTGTAATTGTAAAAAAGTTCAGAACCTTGTTATTAATCTTCATGTAATTCCTGGTGATCTCTAATCATGTCTTGTCAAGCTAGAATCAAATTGATAATTGTTGTGGGAGTCAATTTTGATTGTTTACTGTGCCTTCCATTCAAACCCTTGATTCGATATGATCGAACTAATCTTGTCGTTTTCCATAGTGAGTGCAAGCAGTCCATTGCTCAGCTACAAGCATCAGTGTCCGTTCTTCTTCATTCCCTTGAAAGAGTAGATCCAGATCCGGAACTTGTGGGTGGTTACTTTTCATGGAATGTAGATGAGGGAGTAAAGTGTGCTTGTTTCCTCCGAAGGATTTATGAAGAGGTTTATATTTCTGTCAATATTTCTTTAAAACTTTTTATTGCTCGAGTTCTGCAGCCTGAATAGCATCAGCATTAATTTTTTTCTCCGTTTAGCAATAAATACTCTTAGTCATTAGATCGATAATATCGATCGTCCCTTTATGATTGGACTCGTTAATATCTCGTACTATTCGAAATTTCACTCTGATACTAAAGTTGTATTCATCTGTCTCGTCTCTTGTTTGTCTAAGTGACATACCTTTTTCTGTTTCCATGACACAGATAAGACAGCAGAGGGAATTTGTAGGGCGACACTGCTCCCTCTTTCTCTCGAATTACATATCGGTTTACACGGGACTCGGTCCCCTAAAATCCGGGATTAGAAGGTTTGGATCCTAAACTTCTATGAAAGAAAAATTTCAGCAAATTATAGTTCTAAATCTTACAAATATAATGCATAGTGTATCCATTTGTAAATATGGGCTAGCAAATTATAGTTCTACAGTCTTACAAATACAATTTGCTGAACTCTTTCTCAAGCGCGGGGGCTAGTAAATGCTTAGCTTATGATCTTGACAATTCCGCTGCAGGGTAATCGACAAAGCGTTAAGGCCCGGTGTCTACGCTCTAATAGATGCCTGTTCAGCTGAGGATCTTCAATATCTTCACACTGTATTTGGCGGTAAGTATCATCAAGTCATACAGTTTTCTTATAAAACAGAAATGAAGATGCAAAAAATTCACATATTTTTGTGCTGTGCTGTCTCTACAGAAGGTCCATGTAGAAATGCTCTGGCAACATTGCAGCAGGATTACAAACAATTTTTCCAATACGAAGGAAAAGTCTGATTCTGATAAGATCCTGACTCATTTCTTTCTAGGTTCATGAGAAATGAGGAACCATATCTGTCTTGCAAGAAATTTACCTCGGAGGTAAAGTTTATATACCTTACCTGATCGTCGAGATCATAATCATTCGATTCCGCCCCATTGCCCGAGTGAGACCAGGTAAAGCTTTCTTAAAGAGTTTGAGCTGGTTCCTTTTCTAGCCCGTCAACAATTTGATCTTAACGTTGATTTTTTATGTAAATAAGTTTAAAATTATTGTCCTTTTTCTTTTTTCTCTTCAGAAAATCTAATTTATTTCATGATAAACGTTTTTTTTAACCAAGTGAGGCAGTTTTTTTTACTGCGGTTTTGCCTAATTATAATTTATACTTCTGTGTTTGGTAGACTTTTATTTTTTAAATTTTATCTCATCGAGTTCTACTGTTTACAGCCATGGATCTGTTCAGGACTTTATGAAAATAATTTAATTCGTGCGAATTTACTGTAGTTCATTCATTCATTATTTAATAATGTAAAACTGAAACATCATTTTTCTATTTTATTTTATTATTATTTTTTAGTTCCAGTTCTTTTTTTGGTTAAATTTATCATCCATATATAATAGCTGATTATTTCCTAACCATACCTTGATTATTTTACTTTTAAATTATGTAGTTTAATTATTTTTTTGTGGGGTAAAAGTAAGTTTTTGGTTCTTCGAGTTTTGAGTACGGTTTGTAACGGGTCAATTGGTTTTTTAAAAAATTACATTTTTATCTTTGAATTTTGAGCTTAGAACAAATTAACTTTTTGACCTCGATATCATCCCAATGGTTTATTCGTTCACTTTCAGGAACTTGTTCTTCCTTTGAACTTTAGTTCATTATGTTAATCTTAGTCGATTTGAAATTGGAAGGCTTGAAGCTCATCTTTTAAACTAGGTGATAAGGTTGGGCAAGGTATAGCTCTTTAATATTCACACACGTATAACTAAACTAATGTAATCGAAATCTCTAAGCAGTTGTTGGTCGAGGCCGACCAACACTTGTCGCTCATGCTAACTTAGCTGTCAAATAGCTCTGACAAGAAGAAATATGCGACGAAATAATGAAAAAGGAGATCGACCCTAGTTTGTAGTAAGAAGAGACCTACCATATATGCACGAGTTGAAAATCAACCAGAGTTTAGAAGAGAGTTCGTGGAATATATTGCATGCTTCGATAATGGAACTCTTCAAATCTAAGGATACACTAACAATACAATCAATAGCATATAGATTGCATGATACAAGCTTTATTTAATCTATAGGAGACAACTACTGAAAGTAGACCAATTCGAACTAGCTCAAGAAGCTTGACATCAATCTAGTCCATCTACATAACATGACTTTAAGCTAAGAATTCATCGAGACAAATCTATCCACTTTTAGTTAAGGCTTAAGTGCGTTCAACCTAAGGGTACGATAAGGTAAAAGTTAAAGACTCGAACCGAGCCAACCCACTCTCAGTTAAAAAGCTTAAATTTCGTTGTTGGTTTAAATTAGTCTTTAATTATATACTCTATGTAAGATTTATTATTGAAAATGTTGGTTTGATAAGAATTTATAAATAATCCTCCAAAACTAAAAAAATAATTATCAGGCCTTTTAATTTCATAAAAATGGAACCATAAAAATAATTATCAAATTAAAAACTAAATTATTAGGATATTAAATCATGACCCGGATGCGTTGACCCGACAACCCAAATTCGCCATTTTTCTCAAAGGAGTGATGGACCCGTCAAAATTTATCGTACGCGGTTCGCCTGCCTCTCTCTTCGTCGGTTGCTCGCCGCAAAACCTAAATTTCGCCGGAAGATCAATCCTCCGCCGCCTCTGATCAGGCCTGCAACAAAACAGAAAAAGAAAGGATTGGAGTTATCTCATGAGGCCGTCAAGAAATCTGATCCATATCGTCTCCTCATGGGTCCGGCGACAGCCGCCGAAGGCGAAGGCCTTTCTGGCCGTCGTGCTTGGTATGGTGGCTCTGGCCGTTCTTCGGTCCGTTGTTCACGATCATGATAATCTATTTGTCGCTGCCGAGGCAGTGCACTCCATTGGAATTTCGGTTCTTATTTATAAGCTGATGAAGGAGAGGACTTGTGCTGGTAATCCCTCAGTTTTGGTATCAAAATGCCCTTAGAAAAATGGTTTCTATCAATCGAGCGACTAACGAGTAAAATTTTGTCAAAATTTGTATAATCGTGGGTGGATTCGGAAATCCTGTCGTTGCCTGCTTGTCCCTAATTATTTCTTTTCCAGCATTTATTTAGTTTTTAGCTGAGATGAGCTATGGGAATTCATGAATACCAATTATTAGTTACAATGAATGTTAACCTAAAGGTTTAATCTTCAAGGGACTTTTTAGGGTGTTTATCTAATCTCTAATCCTTCATTCAAATATTTAGTTTGCATACGCAGCAATTTATGAGTTCAATTTACAGTGGTTGTTCTTGTAATGTGTGGATTCTAGATCTGCACAAGTTGTTATCTCCTAGAAACTTGGCCTTGTCTGATCCATTTTGTTATTGGTTTTAAAATTATGCTTGTTTCTTCACCATTTTTAGGTAAGCCTTTTGATTTATTTGGAAGTTTTCTTTGATGCATTACCTCTTCACACACATGATTCTGAAGCATATTCTGGTTTCTCAGGAATATCACTCAAGTCTCAAGAATTAACCGCTATTTTCTTGGCTGCGAGGTTGTATTGTAGTTTTGTTATGGAGTATGATATACACACCATATTAGATTTAGCAACACTGGCCACGACCCTCTGGGTGATCTATATGATCCGTTTCAAACTTAAGTCGAGCTACATGGCGGATAAAGACAACTTTGCATTATATTATGTGGTAAGGTTCTGTTTTTTTTAGATTCCTTCTTTTCTATTTTTCAGAGAAACTGACTTGTCGAATTTTATATCATCATTGCCAAGAATATAGAAGTTTCGTTCTGTTTGCGTCTGTTCCATTGTAGCATTTGTTATTAATATCAAGTTATCACGAGTTCTTTTTTCTCAGAAGCAATTCCATTGTAGCATTTGTTAGTATCATTAACCGTGGATATTTTCTTTTGGCCATTGATCCAACGAGGTTGTTCATTGTAACTTGTGTGCAGGACTAATGAGTCGGATGTGTATTTTTGTGGCTTACTAATACCTTGCCTTTACATTTTGGATGCAGCTAGCACCCTGTGCTATCCTGGCTTTACTTGTTCATCCATCAACTTCTCATCACTTTGTTAACAGAGTTTTCTGGGCATTTTGTGTGTATCTGGAAGCCGTTTCGGTGCTACCCCAGTTGCGAGTGATGCAGAACACTAAGGTATGATATTGCATAATGAACTGAATTTACTTGCTTTAAAAAACTACGATGTGAGGCAGTAACGCTAAACATTTTCCCCTCGCCAACTTTCAGATTGTTGAACCATTTACTGCCCATTATGTATTTGCATTGGGTATTGCAAGATTCCTTAGCTGCGCTCATTGGGTTCTCCAGGTTTCTTTTCTATAGTCTTCTCTTGATTCTAGCATTGCTTTGTATGTGTACTTGCTTCGTTATTGATAATGCTATAGGTCGAAATTTACAACTAAAAATCTTCGCACTTGATTTTAGTTCCTCTTGAAATTTAGGCTTGTTCTTTACAATTTCTTTGGTGCTTTTAAATCACATTTGAATTCTCTATAAAATTTTCAAAACAAGCACAAGTTTTTAAAACCTACTCTTTCTAGTTTCAAAAGATGTAACTCAGATTTTGAAAACGATTTAAACAAATAGACAGAAAAACAAGGAAATGGTGTGAAAGTAATGTTTATAGGCTTAACTTTCAACGATAAAAAACTAAAAACAAAATAGCTATCAAACGGGACTTTATTGTTTTGGTTTCTTATTCTTCTACTGCGTCGTGTCGTGTTATTCCAAACGAATTATCCGTAATGCCACCTACCACATTTTAAGGTATAATAAATATAACTAATTGTCCATCTCTCTTTATTTCTTCTGTCTGCAAATTCACTTTTGTGATTTGTGATGGGTGATGCATCGCTTTCTTTTCGGTAATCAGGTCTTGGATAGTCGTGGACATCTTCTAGTAGCTCTTGGATATGGTTTATGGCCATCTATGGTTCTGATCTCAGAAGTTGTACAAACTTTCATCCTAGCTGACTTCTGTTACTATTATGTGAAGAGGTTAGTACTTGTTTTTTTCCCCTTATTTTTAACAAGATACAGATCTTTCATCTTGTTTTTTATTTCGAAATTTAGACCAATAACTTTTCGTCTTAGGCTGAACCTTCTGTCTTGAAATTTTGCAGCGTTTTGGGCGGACAGCTTGTCCTCCGACTCCCTTCTGGAGTGGTGTGATGAACCATTGTTGTGTCATGTGCTTTTGTCCATAGCCAGGCCAAGTTCTTTTCTTGACATGTTTGCGGGTATGTGGTTGACATTGTTATTATAACCTGAAATCACCTTGGCTGCATGTAAATTTAAACATTCAAGAAGATTGATGATTTATCAAATTTCACTACTTATACTATATCTTTCATACACTCTTAGAAGTTAGTAGTCATTGTTTACATTGATGGGAGCTTTTGGTAACATGGGCGTCAAAGTATGGAATTGTAAGATATCTCCTTACAATATATTGATATTCATAGGAAAAACTCTTACCCTTAGACAATAAAAAACTCTCATCCAATGGACCGCGGGTAGCCATGGTAGTCTTGCTACCTCTCTAGTGAATACATTACTCGAGCGATCACCGACCACCAAGATGTCTTCCCACACTCTCTTAGGAATGTCCAATGGCAAAAGTAATCCAGTAGGTGAAATGGCCAATGATCTGTTCCTCTGGCAAATTAAACATCCTTATTTTCTTGTCCCAGGCGATACCGTACTTCAAAATTGTTGCCCAACCGTCTTGAAACCCACCTTTTGTATTGTGGTCGTGATATTCTTTGTTGTAATAAAAGCTTTAGAGCGTGTTGATCAATCTTCACACTAAACTTTTGCCCTAGCAAATAAGGTTGCCAATATATAGACTTGGCTTAAGCTTTGGAGGATAGAGTATGGCTTAAGAATGCTATTGGTTGCTTCTTTTGGGATAACAGAACTCCCAAACCTGTACCTGAATCATCAGTTTCCACCAAAAATGGTTAGCTGAAATCAGAGAGGGCGACTATGGTTCGTGTAACCATGGCTTGCTTCAATCTCTCGAATGATTTCGGGTCGGTTGGTCCATTCAAACGCCCTTTGAGGAATTGGCCATTCCAGCTTTGTTCTCACTTTCTTGAGATCGGCCTCCACACCAACTGCCAAGATCCAATGCCTTAGATATTCAGTTTCTCTTGCATGAGTTGCATTTTGCTCTATCGGCACACAGTTGATTGTCCCTCAAATTCATCAAACACCACTCCAAATGCCATAGTGTTCATCATAGAAAGAGTTACACAAACCAAGATGAACTGACGTAGGAATGGTAGGAAAATGCAATTCCTCGGAACTTGGAAGGTGGATGGAGCGTTTGTGAGACCAAAGTGCATAACAAGGAACTCGTAATGGCCCGCATGAGTTCTAAAAGCCATATTTTCTACGTCTTGGTCGTCTACTCGTATTTGGTGATGTCGAGATTTCAAGTTGATCTTCAAATATATTATGGAACCATTCAATTTGTCAAGTAATTCCTCCACCACTAGAAATGGGAATTTGTCTGGCATAGTCACATTATTCCGGAATTGAATTTAGAGATAGTTTCATTGCGTCTCCGACCTCATCGGCGATCATATCCTTAAGTTTCGATGGAACGTTTCCCTCATCAATGATTTTGAGTCCCTTTCATTCACACCCGGATCATCATCGCTCAAAGTTCTTCTGTTGTGCACTTGTGCTTCACTGTGTAACAAACTTGTTAGAAATTTGGAAATATGAAATATGAGAATTAGATCAATAGGAATGAGATACTCGGGTTTGAATTTTACATGAATGAACTTCAAACTCAAACTTGTTTGTCTATCTGTATTTTATATTTCCTATATTCCTCGACATCTTATTTGCTACTAGAAGTAATAATCATGTTTAGATCAAAGAGGTTAAGGGAGATCGTCCACCAAACTATAGTAGAGCCAGCTTGATTGGGAGATTAAGAGCATCCATAGAGACGAGAGAACAATTCCAACGCTCATAAATGCCTTATCCAAAGCCAATGTACCCCACATTCATATATTATAAGAACATTTACACATTATAAACATATCAGGTACCAATCCGATCCGATCGTAGTTTAGTAGATATTGTATCAATTACTATCTCAAAAATCTATTCGAACTTTGCTTTTTGCAAATTAAATGTAAATTATTAATTATTCATTTGAGTTTAATAAATACCTAGTGAGTTTGGAATATATATATATATATAAAATATAAAAAAAAAACAGAAAAAGCAATTTTCTTAGAGAGAGGATTTGCTGAATATAATTCAGCTGATTAATATTTATATCTTATTGAATTAGAAAAATTTAAAAAAAAAAAAAAAAAAGCAAAATTGATTGATAAAAGAAATGCGTTATTGTTTGCGTGAGAAAAATGAAAAGATTACGAGAAGGTTAGACTTTCTCCCCAAGTGGTTTGATTCAATTAAGTGATAAAAAAAGATGGTCGAGTCTTTGGCATCATTGAATTCATCCTTTGTACATATACTTTTGTTGTAGATAAAAGAAAAAATGTGCTGCCCGTGGTGTGCGGGTTGAGAGCGGGGAGTTCAATGGTGGCAATTTTGTGTCGATGAATCATCGGATGGGTAGGGTACGGTGGCGCTGGGCTAAACTAGACAAAGTGCTTAGAGCTGAAAGTGTTGAGAGAGGAAAGGATGTAGGAGGGACCGTAGATTGGAGTGAAAAGGAGATTGAGATTTTGAAGATGGTCGGAGGTTACTTACGAAGGATGACTGCATCGGTTTAGGAGGGTCGAAGGAAAAACTAAATTACCGGATTAGTTCCTAAACTTTCACGTTAATAAAAATATTTAACTAATTCTTTAGTTTTTAAATTTAATATTTAATATATATTACACATCAATTATCATTATTATTTAATTAATTTCGATACAAAATTAAAATTTTAAAAGTAAATATATGAATGAATTATGAATATATTATTTTATTTTAAAAAATATTAATTTATTATGAAGCGAAAATTTGTTTTTTTATTATTTATTTTAATTAGAAAAATTGTTATAAGGGATTGGTACAATATCATTTTCACTCCTAAAATGGTTAAATTAAAATAAAATAAATAAATAAAAGAAGAAATTATGCAGAAGTTTTCTATCCAGTAGCTTCCGAACGGGACGGATTTGTATTGTTTCTCGGGAAAAGAAATTAAAAAAAAAAAAAAAAAAAACCGTTTATTTATTTATTTATTTTATTTTTCAAATTCCTCGAAAAAAGAGAAAAAAATAATAAGGAAAATTCCACGTCAGCACGTAGTGGATCAGCCGAAAAAAACCAACCAAGCGAAAGCAAGCTCAAAATACTACCACTGATACAGTCTCCCACACAACGACCTCTCTTCCTCCTCCTCTCTCTCTCTATCCTCAACCCATTCCCTTCTTCCATGGAGGTCTCCTTCTCTTCCAACCCTCAATTACTCACCTTCAATCCATCTCTTCCTCTCAATTCCTCTTCCTCCTTCTCCTACACTCGCCTCCGCTTCGTTCGCCGCCAGTTTCTCGGTTCTTCTCATAATCTTCGCCCGCCGGATGTTCTGCGCTCTCGACGTAGGTGCACGAAGGTTGGCTTCCTTGTTCAGTCTCCGAGATGCATGTTTCGTGCTGCCTTCACTTCCAATCCGGTTCTCATCGTTGTTGCTGTGGTTACTTTCTCGGCTGTTTCGTTTATCTATATGAACTTAAATAAGAGGAAGAAGAATGCGGTTGAGGTATGGGGGAAAATTTGATTTGGATTTGCTTTTTTGTTGTTGTTGTCGTCTTCTTATTCGCTATTTCGTGAATGCCTTTCCTTTTCTTTTAAATGTTTGGTTATTCGTAGCTGCTCTTGGAAAATGAACGGAGATGATCAAGAGAGTGATTCTTGTTGTCTATCTTGCATTTCTTCTTTCTTTTTTAATCGTGTTTTCTTGTAGAAGATGTATATTAGGATAATTTAGTTGATTCAGAGATAGATCAACGTACCAGATGCAAAAATGGCTGTGCGGTTGACAGTTTACCTTGCTTAATGAGTTTAATGGCGCGAAACTGTTTCCTAATATTTGATAATTGAGTTAGCTATATTAACAATTTCCGAATCCTTAATTTTGTTCTTTTAAGATGGTTTTTCTTAAGTTATGGAATTTTTATCATATTTAGTCCACTAGTTTGAAACACAACATGGTATTCCTAGTCTCATACGTAAAATGTGAATGTGAATTGATATCAGTGATTTTCATGGGTTCAACAATTTAGTTTGTTGGATTGACTCATCTGTCATTGTATTGTGGAGATAACATGTTTTTCTGGATCTTTTACCGATTACAGCGTTCCCAATCTCCAACGCTTGCCTTATCTCAACTAGGTAGAGGCGTCAACTGGTCCGTCGATGATCAGGTAATGGGCTTTAGGGATCATCATGGTGACTTCTTAGAGCAGAATATAGCCGTAAAGGATAGAACTGAAGAGAGAAGTAATTCTGGGGAAGAAGAGACTGTTCTGCATCTTCAAACATCAGTTCTGTCACATGAGGCCAGTGTCACCGAAACATTGCCGCCATCTGTTGAATTTACCACATCTAGGGATAGTGGTTCTCTGTTTTCAGATGAAACTGAAGCAGCAGATCCCTCTCTTCCTTCTGATATGTTTGAATCTGGCGTCCTGCAGCCTCTTATTTTTGCCAACGACATGACTGACTTGCAGCTAAATGTATCTGATGTCAAATCCCACTCTGACTTGGCCGTTGTGCTTGATACAACTGAGCTTCCGCCTCTTTCTGGTCCTTTATATAGTGTATATAATCAAGTGACTCAAGATTTCAAAGCAGATGGCGAGCTTCTAAAAGTGGAGAAGTTAATCGGTTCCAATTTTCTAATTGAAGAACCGTCTAGAGAAGATATTTACATGTTCTATGAAGATACAAAGTCAAGTAGTCAAATGGCAACTTCTTCTCGTACTTCTCATCTATACAACCAAAAATTTTCTTCTGTGACGATTAACGGTGTCTCAAGAGGAGCAGAATTAATGTTGGAGGATTCTCGTCAAATTGCAGGTAATGACTTCAATAGGTTCGTGATGGTCTTACCTTGTTTCTCTGAGCAGGCAGCAAACGTGAATTGCTTTTCTTGTAACCCAACATTATTTCCTCAAAAATCTTTGCATCTCCTCGTTCCATGTTTCATTTCACTAGCGAATGTTTGTACAACTCAGGATATGTTGAAAGAAGAGAACCTGTTGCAAGATATAAGGGAGGTTCTTCAGGGGACAAAAATAAATCTGGAGGGGGCAACAATATTGTAGGACACGGAGAAAGAAAAGAAGCCAGTCTGCATAAAGAGAAAGTTGTGAATGGGTTACCCTATCCAAATGGGAAGCATGTTCATAACAAAAATCTTCATGTAGATCAATATAAAGCGTACAATCAATGTCTGAAAGGTGGAAGGTATGTTTGTTTCGATTTTTCATGCATCATGCATTCAATATTTCTTATATTCTGTATCATGTTGTACGGTTGAAGATTGCCCTTAATATTATATTGCAATGAATCAAAATAGGAAAAAAAAAAAAAAAAAAAAAAAAAAAAAAATCTCCAGGACACCCTCACTCCCCAATCACGATAGAAGTCTGCATTCATTTATGTCTTCAACTAGTTCTGAAAGCCTTTGTACATTATTTCTTCTTATTTGTGGTTTTCTCAGGTTGAACGAATGTATCAAAATACTTCAGGATATGGAAAAAGCAGGCTTATTGGACATGAATAAGGTAAAATGTGTATTACTTTTTATTATTAATTTTCTTATCTGAATTACCAGTAACTAATTTAACGAGTTTTCTGGTTGTAGATTTATCATGGGAAGTTTTTCAATATTTGCAAGAGTAAAAAGGCTGTTCAGGAAGCTTTTCAGTACACCAAACTTATTGCAAACCCCACATTGAGTACATTTAATATGCTCATGTCTGTATGTGCGAGTTCTCAAGATTCTGACAGTAAGTTAATGTACTATTTACTATCATCAAACTGTTTGTCTGGAAACAATCTCGAGTCTTCTACTATGAACAACCATCATTCTCTTAGGATTCATAATTTATGCATTGTAAATTTAGGAGCTTTTCAAGTTGTGCGGCTTGTCCAGGAGGCTGGAATGAAAGCGGATTGCAAACTATACACTACTTTAATCTCAACATGTGGCAAAAGTGGAAAAGTGGATGCAATGTTTGAGGTATGGTATCTTTCATTTTGGCTACCTGTTCTTAGGTTTCACTAATGCTTAAACTATCCCATTGGAGCTTCCTTAATGTACCCAATATGTGTTCCTTATATGTAACGAAGTTTCGTTTGATTAATTGATATATCATCTTGAACTATTGAATTTGGTTTAAATGTTTTTACCTCCTGTTATTTATTTATTTTCCATTTATTTTCGCTCTATTTGGAAAGAAAATGTACTAAATTTTTCATTACTTTAAACACAACAGTTGAAGCATCCGTGTCTTTCATGTCAGTATGAAATTCCGCTAGCAGTGAATTTGAATCTCGCTCATTCTTATAATTGGTGCATCCAACATCTCAAGTGCTTCTCCAATGCGAAACAATTTTTTCAATACGTTTGCTACTTCGAAATTAGGGAACAGTGCTTTCAAAATTTCCCATTTCCATTTTCAGAAACTTGAACGAAGCTTTATATGTCTTAAAAAGAGTTTTTTTTTTTTTTTTTTTTTTTTTTTTTTTTTTTGCTTCTAGGTATTCCACCGAATGGTTAATGCTGAAGTGGAACCTAATGTTCACACATATGGGGCACTTATTGATGGTTGTGCAAGAGCAGGTCAAGTGGCCAAGGCATTTGGCGTATATGGAATAATGAGGTCAAAAGTATGACCACAGATCTAGTCGTTCCTTTTTTTCTCATTTTATATGGTCTTATTTGTTACTTATATATATGGATGTGCAAACAAAGGCATTTAACATATTATGTCATAAGGTTGAATGTTCAAGTTGTATTCTAACAAAAAATAGGGCTCTTGCTGATAAGATATTCTGTGCAGTAGAACGTGAAGCCAGACAGAGTTGTATTCAATGCACTTATCACTGCATGTGGTCAGTCAGGAGCAGTGGATCGTGCTTTTGATGTGCTGGCCGAAATGGGGGCTGAGCTACATCCTATAGAGCCTGATCATTTTACAATTGGTGCTTTGATCAAGGCATGTGCAAATGCTGGTCAGGTATGTTTCATTAAATTTAAAGATTTCTTGAGTCATTCAATTCTTCTCTCTCCAGTTCCGTTGTTGATGTCGTTTTATAAGCGTAAAAGAATCATGCATTTCTTATAGGTTGATCGGGCAAAAGAAGTGTATAAGATGATCCATGATTGTAACATTAAGGGCACACCAGAGGTTTACACCATTGCTGTTAATTGTTGTAGTCAATCTGGTGATTGGGACTTTGCTTCCACTGTATATCAAGATATGACCAGGAAAGGAGTAAAACCTGATGAGGTATGTATTACTGATGGCGATCATGAATGATTCAGAATAGAGACAATAAGTTGGGGTCTGAGCGTCTCTCCTTTTGAATATTTATGTTAGAGTGGTTTCAGATAATTAAACAACTTGATCCAGCTATAAAGTGTGAGAAAGTTGGATGAAAAAGTTCTTTCAAGTTTTTGGATAGTCTTCTTTGTGTACTATTATATCAGCTGCTTTTAGATTCGTACATTGAGGTGCTAATTCTAGTATACAATATTTCATGCAGATTTTTTTCAGTGCATTAATAGATGCTGCAGGCCATGCTGGTAAGCTGGATTCTGCTTTTGAAATCTTAGGAGAAGCCAAGCCACTGGGGATACGTGTTGGCATTGTATCATATAGTTCGTTGATGGGTGCCTGTAGCAATGTGCGTATAGTAACTGCTTTCTCTTTTTGTTTAATAGTCACGAGCATGCTGGAAATTTTTAGATTCATTGAAAAGGTCTGATTTTATGCATGTCACCGCTTGAATATTTTTTCTGTTTGCATTGGTACTCTCTCTCTCCTGGAAACATTCTCTGTTTTGTTGTGTTTTGATAGTCTGTTTCGTTTGTCTTCTTTTATTTTTATTTTTTTGAAAAAAGAACAATATAATGTTATAAAAGTAACGAGCTCTATCCAAGTATTTGGTTTCCCAAAAGATTATGAGTTCTATCCTGACTTCAAAAGATTCATTTTAGGTTTTTATAATCATAGTTTTTCCCACATCTGATACTGATTAGTGATATGAATGTAGAAAGCGTATTTGAGTATGGCTCATCTTTTGTAGCTGTTTCATTTATGGAAGTATCTATTGTGCTGTCTAGGAGTGAAATTGAGTATGAAATTTTGTGTGTTACTAAATTAACTGTGAGATGACTTCTCAATCATCGTTTCAGGCTAAAAACTGGCAGAAGGCGTTGGAACTGTATGAGGATCTCAAGTCTACGAAATTGAGGCCAACTGTTTCAACTGTGAATGCATTAATAAATGCACTGTGTATGTCCCTTTTTTGCTACGTTCTGCTCTCAATAATCTGATGGAAGTTAGCATTGATTTATCATTTTTAATCATAAGCGTCGTATCATCACTTTTTAAGCTCTTGCATTCTAAGTTTCTCTTTTTTTTTTTTTTTTTTTTTTTTTTTTTTTTTTTTTTTTTTGTCAAAATACATTCTCAGTCTTTGTATTTTGACTTTTGGTCCTCTTTTTTTTTTTTTTTTTTTTTGCCAAAACACAGCCTTAGTTTTCTCCCTATCTTTTAACGTCAAGGACTTATTATATTTATGAAAAATATGTGTTTTGAATTTGAGAATTTTGATTTGCATTTGTTGAATGAAAAGCTCAGAATTCATTGTGCTCCTTAGATATCGAAAAAAGGATTTAACGACAATGAGCCAGGTAGAAACAGGGGTATGCATATATTGTGAAATACTCGCAGCATAAAGTGTCTAGTGTTATGAAGGTTAAGTTAGGAAATGCACCAACAATTCCCTGTAATATCTAGCTTCCTCGACAGGATACAACTTAGAAGAGTCAACTAGAGTCTTGGGAATAAAGAGTGTCTTACATGGTTCTGTACTAGCCATACCAAATCAAGATACAATAGTACAAACATATTTAAATTGAGACACTATAGTAGCAGCATTATTACATTGAATTTTCCAAGCTCAGAAGTACTTCTAGGAACCAAGATGAGGCCTATCAATTTGAGCTGTAGTTGAGAAATAGTATCAATATTGATTGGTCATTACGTGTAATTATTATGTAATCAACATACAAGAGAAGTTATTAAACCAGCATTCTCACAAATAGAGAGGATTTGGTTTGAGAAGCAGCAAAATCAAATGTCAATAAATGCAGTGTGAAACATTCAATGCATATACACTTCAACTAATTCAACTAACATTTGTTACATACGATTAAAATAATGTGCATTACCTGTAAAAGATAACATTAGAATTTCACATACAGGTGATGGGGAACAACTACAAATGGCTATGGATATTCAGAGAGAAATGAAGGGATTAGGACTCTACCCTAACAACATTACATACTCTATACTTATGGCAGCAAGTGAAAGGTAAGTAAAACTGGCTTAGTTTTGCTACAATGATGTTAATTTAATCCTCATTAATTATCTTTTTCTCAATTGTCTTCAGGAATAATAATTTAGAAATTGCCCTCGAACTCCTCTCTCAAGCCAAAGAGGATGGTGTTGCCCCAACTTTAACCATGTATAGGTGCATAATTGGTAAGTTAATAGGATTCAGCCGTCTACTCCTGTTTTTTAAATCATAAAAAATGCTCGTCTTTTCTATTTTGTAGTCTACTGATTGTTATATTGTCTACTTACCAACTGTTTATAAACAACAATACGTGTTTCTTTTCAGATGGTTTATCCTGATTGTAATGAAGAATAAAATAACACACGTCTTTTCAACTTATCATGAATTTTAACTACCTTTTCTCTCTGATTCTGAATACCTATCCGAGTTTCAAGAATATTTTCTTGCTAATATCTTTTGAAAAGATTGTCTTAATTTTAATTGGTTAGCTTTTTTCATTTTCAATTAATCTTTATTCAGATCTTGTCAAAGGCATGTGTCTAACGAAGAATTGCAGAGCCCTCTGCCCCTGATAGACCACTCTTTTCTCTAGTTAATTGGTTAGCTTTTTTTGTATTTCTGACTAATCTATAAGCTGATCTTTTCAAAGGCATGTGCTTACGAAGAGTTGCAGAGCCCTCTTCCCTTGATAGACCACTTTTATCTCTTGACACTAGCTGGCCTCAAGTCGATAGTAAGTGGTATGACTCTTCGACTTTTGTAATTCATTTACTAGACTAGTTTTATAGTCTACCGAAAATAGCATGTTGACTTCTTATTTAATCATCTCATGGTACTAGAATACCAAGTATCATAAACCACTACCTATGGATACTGCAGTGTAACTTGTGAGATAATTCACTACTCAAATATTTTTTTCTCAGGGCAGCACAGGCCTTAATGGTGTACCGGGAAATAATCGAAGCCAGAATCGTTCCGAGCATTGAAATCTTATCTCAAGTTTTGGGGTGCTTGCAGATTTCTCATGATCCCTCCTTAAAACGTAGACTCATAGAAAACATTGGAGTAAGTGCTGACACATCAAGATCTTCAAATCTATGCTCCTTGATAGATGGCTTTGGAGAATATGACCCTCGCGCATTTTCACTGTTGGAGGTCTGTACAAACTTGAAGCTGATTCCATAGTCTTGCTGAAAATTTCAATTTCTTAAATTGTTAGAAGGGTCATATTTTGTTATTATATTTACCCCCCTCCCCTCCAACAAAATGCAGGAAGCTGCTTCACTTGGAGTTGCTCCATTTGTATCCCTCAAGGGAAGTCCTATTGTTGTAGATGTCAAGGAGTTGCAGATTCATACAGCTGAGGTATGATTTTTAGATTATGAAATAATTGATACTTCACGTATTCTACAATGCTCATGAAATCACAACTTCAATGTGCTTTTGTTCCGAAATTATTTAACCGCTTGGAATCATTGCGTACTAAATAAAACTATACCCTTCCTGTATTGAACTTTGAGTTAGATATTTTCCACGTATGAGCTGTCGTTTATATACTAAACGTTATGTTTTCTAGTCGAGAGATGAGCTAACTGATAAAGCCCAGAAAGAGAAAAAAAAAGATTAAAAATGCCACCTGCATTGAAATAGCATTTGGAAAAAAAATTTATGCCATATAAATGTAAATTAATTTTCATATTTCTCTACAATAATTTTCATATTTCTTTAGAAAATATTTAAATTTTAAACCAAATTTCAAAAACAAAAATAGGTCTTTTTAAAAAATATATTTTTTAGTTTTTTAAACTTTTGTTTGGTTTCTTAAAACATAGGTAAAATGTAGATAAATTAAACAAAGCTTAATTTTTAAAAATTAAAAATAAAAATTATGTGATTATCAACTTCGAGTTTGAAGTAGTATTTTCAGCTAACTATAAGAAACAAAACAAACAAACAAACAAAAAAAAAAAAAAAAAAAAAATATATATATATATATATATATATATATATATATATTATACCATTATTAATGTTTTATTTATTTATTTTTTTGAAAGAAGCCATCATTAATGATTTATTTTCTAGGCAGCAGAGTCAGTTTTCCACTTTATTGCTTCCTTTTCTTTTTGTGTGGATTCAAGTGGTCCTTTTTGCTTGTAAAAAAATATATTATTTTGTACATTTGTCCAACAATGGAATGGAAGTTTGTGAGCTCGCTATACTCTTGATTGAATCAGTATTGATGATCTTCAGAGTTTTATCTTTCCGTTTACTCCTCTTAGTCATAACCAACGCAAACTTTTGAGTAGAAGAGCATGTGTGAAAAAAAATTCACAATTCGTTATGACTGAAATTGTTATTAAAATCCTGCCAGGTTTACCTGTTGACAGTTTTGAAAGGTCTCAAACATCGGCTTGCCGCTGGTAAATGACTTGCACATCTTTTGTCTTTTATCTCCTAGTTACTAATGCACTCGGTTATTATATGTAGTTGTTTACAATAACATGAACTCATCCATATTTCTTTTCAACTTCTTGATGAGATTGTTACTAAATTAAATGGATTTTACCCGCTTTGTTTCTTCCTCGCATTATTGACCGTCAAATGAAAAACTATCATGAAGTTGAAGCTAAATTTTAAGATATTTTTCTAGGATTCTCCTTTGCTTTATTCCTAGAAGTATTCTTTTTTTTGGAGTCGTGCATCTTCTATATATAACTATCTTAATTCTCTGCTTTAAATATTGAAGTAAAAATCTCTACAACTTCATTCTTTTTGGACAATAATAATTATTAAGTTAAAATTTATAAATGAGATCTTATTGATTCAATGGACAGAGTTATTATATTTTCTTTTTTCTAAAAAATGGAGATACTTAACACTACTTGGTGATGCGGGCTAAGCATTTTTGTATTCTGATTAAACTTCCTTTGTTCAGGTTCAAAGTTACCGAACTTACTGATCTTACTGTCAGTTGAGACGACACAAATTCTCTCTTCCAAGGGCGAGAGGACCATTAACCTTGCTGGAAGGTGAAAAGATCAAACTTGGTTTCTTTTGCCTCCTTATTTTTTCATTCTGAGTTGTGAGTTCTAAACTAGTATGCAACTTAAACGATCTTTACCCCTAAATGGAAGCCTTGGCTTGTTAACGTGCTCTAGGGTGACGTTTAAATTTCCCGCACAGATGAAATGATCATATCGTTAATCCAAATATACTGGTCTACAGGGTTGGACAAGCAGTTGCAGCATTGTTAAGAAGACTTGGACTTCCCTACCAAGGAAATGAATCAAGTGGAAAAATCAGAATCAATGGTTTAGCCTTGAGAAGATGGATGCAACCAAAACATTCCGATTCTCGAATTGGAAAACCTGGAGAGTTCAGCTCGTTTCAGTCACGTCTAGGAAAAGAAATAAGCCATCAGCAACGTAATATTCGCTCTGGGCATCTATCACTGGATTAAACAGGTATGCAAATACATTAAGACAGCTTAGGAATGTCTGATGCATTTTGCTACCATAAATAGCTGATAAAAAAAACTGTTGAAACCAGTGACCTTCCACACCACTTTAATCCAATCCAACCGCATGTTTAGAACTTTCTCATAAATGTTAGAATAAGTAGCCTACTGGTTCTCTCAATGGAAATTCTAGTTGAGGGGGACGTATGATGCGGTATAGAGCTTTCGGTTTCGTGGCAAATTCATGGGAAGAGATGAGCAATTTGCAGACCTTCATGTGAATGGATCTTACTGGAAAATATTTCTGGTCAAGAAGTTCATCACCAAAGTTGGTACTCCAATTATGTGAGTTGATCTTCTACTTCCCTTTCCTGAGGTAATTTATATTATATATACGAAATGGTTGTCAAATTTTGTAATGCCAAAACATATGACGACTTTATCAATTCATCTTTCTTTCCTTCTATTTTTGGAATGAGATGTAAAAATGTAAACTATTACTAAAATTTATTCACCCATGAGTTTGTTCACACATTTTCTTACCATTTCGCCCGCTCAAACTAATGGATCCAGTGAAGAAATTCGGGTACGTTTCTCCTTATTTATTACATCTTCTAGTATGATTATTATTTCGATGAAAGGTAGACCTATTCTTTGCTCGTTATCTTAGAGTTCGGATTGGATGAACATTGATTGTTTTCTCATTGCTATCAAATTGTTCTCTTGGATTAAATTTAGGGTCTGTCTCCTTCTTTCATTAGGTATAGGTTAGTATAATTATTATTTCGATGAAAGCTAGACCTATTCTCTGCTCGTTATCTTAGAGGTCGGATTGGATGAACATTGTCTGTTTTCTCATTGCTATCAAATTGTTCTCTTGGATTAAATTTAGGGTCTGTCTCCTTCTTTCATTAGGTATAGGTTCATATAGCATGGTGTTTGAATAGTAGAAAGGAATGAGTTATAGAAATAATGTCATTCGATTTCTGAGTAGACCTAACATAAACTCACTTGAAAACACATTTTGAAAATAGACCTAACATAAACTCACTTGAAAACACATTTTGAAAATAAAGTAGTTTCGGGCGCATTTTAATCCGTTAGCAATATTCTAACGCTCTTTTTTACTTTTAGGCTTGAATATTTGCACAAACCCTAAAAAACTTTAAGAGAGGAAATAACAAAGAAATATAACTTTAATCTTTTAACAATACTTCAACACTTCTACCATTAATGAACACTCTAATTTTGGTACAAGGATTCTTCATGTTTTTGGTATTGAAATGGAGTTCTTCTACACATAGCTTCATCTATATAAAATATTGGCCCTCAGTTGTCAAAGATATCTACTTAGCCTTATGATGGAAAGTAAAGCTGTTAGGAAGTTAGAATTTCTTCTCCATTTTTGTGAAAAGATTTAAAACTTTCAACTTTCTTGATGCAATATTTGAGCTCTTGTTGGATGGCTATCCTTGAAGGTGACAATACAATGTCTTTCCAAACTGACCCAGCTTCACAAACAGGACTAGGATCTTTATAAAGCTCAATTATGGAGCTTGCTTCCTCATTTAAGCTCCCAACAGTTTTTAGACACTTTATTTCTTCTGGATCAACCAACAATGTCTTGTCTTTGTCTTTCCATCCAATGAACTTCACATACAAATGTTTTTAAAATCAATAAATGACAAACAAAAAAAAAAAACAAACAAAAAAAAAAGTCATTAAAAACCTTTTACAAACAAACCCAAACCCAATTCGATTAGTTGAATTGAAAGAAATATTTGATGAGTTGAATGAAGAAAAGAATTTGATAATACGTAATCGAATGATCCAAGACTCGTCCATTATAATTCGATCTATGGATCGGAGAAGTTTTTCATTGATAGAAACAATGATCAAAGATTGGACTAATAGAACAAACATGTGAGAATCCCACGTTGGATGAGGAGGAGAACGAAACACCCTTCCCTAGCAGACGCGTTTTAAAGCCTTGAGGGGAAGCCTGAAAGGGAAAGCCCAAAGAGGACAATATCTGATAGCAGTAGGCTTGGGCCGTTACAAATGGTATTAGAGCCAGACTCCAGACGATGTGCCAGTGAGGAGTTTGTTCCCGAATGGGGGTAGACACGAGGCAGTGTGCTAGTAAGGACGCTGGCCTCGAAGGGGGTGGATTTGGTGGGATCCCACATCGATTGGAGAAAGGAACGAGTGTCAGCGAGAATGCTGAGCCCTGAAGGGAGGTGGATTGTGAGAATCCCACATTGGTTCGGGAGGAAAACGAAACACCCTTTGTAAGGGTGTGGAAACCTTTCCCTAGCATACACGTTTTAAATCTTTGAGGGAAAGCTCGAAAGGAAAAGCCGAGGACAATATCTGTTAGCAGTAGGTTTGGGTCATTACAAAACACTATACTAAAACAAATCAAAACGTTAATGTTCGATAACCATTTGATAAACTTATAAATACTATTTCCATCTATGAGTTTCTTGTTTTGAAAACTAAAAATTCTTATACTTCGTTAAGAAAGATGAAAATCGAGCCAACAAACACGACTTTCAAAAGAAAGAAACTAAAAACAAAATCGTTATCGGGTTAGGTTATGATAGATTGGGAGGTACCTTTGGTGGGCCTTCCAAAGCATTGGTGCAATATAGCCTTGCAGTATCAACATATTGACAATATGTTAGGAAAGCATTTGCAAATCTCTTGTGGGATTTCAGTTGAGATTTTACTCTTACTGCTCTTCTACACATGAGAGCTCTCCTGTTTTACAGTCAGTTTAGACAGTGATTATCACAGAAAATGAAGAGAAAAAGGGAAAGAAAATCTCAGTTTTATGTATACCTTATGCCTCTTGTGACAGCTAAATAAGCATCACAAACAACTCCAACAAGTTCAATTCTGTATGGTCTTCTTTTCTTGCCCCCAACTCGATCTTGTTCTTGATCTTCTATTCGTTCCCAATAGTTTTCGGTTACAGTGCCATCGTCCTCGACCCTATAGCCAACTCCCATTCGATAACGTCGGCGGTGGACGTTTCTAGCCATCGTAATTGTCTGTACTACGAACGGTACCCACGACAACGTTCCATCCATGATTACGTCTCGTCCCTCGTTCAATGCTGTCACTAGAAGTGATGAAGCTGCATCTGTGGATGATTGGTGCACCTGTTTCAAACATCAAAGAGTATAAACACAATGCACCAAGGTCACCACTGTATACATGTCATGGACATTGAATGCGGAAATTTTGGGTCGTTACAATTTTAGTGTAGAAATGGTACCAGTTCGGCTGTTTGGAGCATGTCGTGATGGTGGCCTGTTGAGTTAAGAGCTCTATAAATTACATCTGATTCTTTAAAAGCATCTGCCTCAATTACTACTGCATTAGGTCCTGCTCCTACCCAGAAGGGCCTGTTGAACATTTAATCCAAAATAATGAATATCAGTTCATCTCTTTGCTGATGAAATTTGATATCATTTTCATAATCCAAGATGAACATTCTTACTCTTTGAGAATGTCCTTGAGCACAGTACTCTTCCCTGCCCCCATCCCGCCGCCCATGAAGAGGAGCATTGGACTTCTATCGGCGTGAGCCATCGGAACCATCACCTCGGTGCATTGAGAGTCGTCGGTGGATGCGAGTCCCATTGCTTTCATCTCCTCAACTAAAGTTGTAAACACTCTTGCAACTTTCAGGTTCTTTGTCACCCTCTGAAACCTCTGTTCCCTAACAATATACAAAAATGATATGGATGTAAGTGAAGGCTGTTTTTCTATGATGATTTGAAAAGAGTAAGTTCATTGGTAATTTCATTGCTAAGATTAAGTTGAGCACGTAGGTGTTAAGCTTTTTGCAATTTTCGCAATGCATGAGAGTGTTTTCTTGGTGGTCGTGTTTGCTTGATCCCTCTTTTTATTAGAAATCACGGATCTCCATAATGGTATGATATTATCCACTTTAAGCATAAGCTCTCATGGCTTTGCTTTGGGTTTCCCCAAAATGCCTTATATCAGCGGACGATGTATTCCTTATAAACTCATCATCATCCTCTAAAGTAGCTAATGTGGGACTCCCTCCCAATAATCCTACCCTCGAACAAAGTACACTATAGAGCCTCCACTGAGGCCTATGGAGCCCTCAAACAACCTCCCCTTAATCGAGGCTCAACTCCTTCTCTGGAGTCCTCGAACAAAGTACATCCTTTGTTCGACACTTGAGTCACTTTTGACTACACCTTCGAGGCTCATAACTCTTTGTTCGACATTTGAGGATTCTATTTACATGTCTAAGTTAAGGGCATGACTCTGATACCATGTTAGTTAGGAATCACGGAGCATAAGCTCATGTGGCTTTTTTGTTTTGAATAGACTCTAATTATACTACGAGTTATACGAGTTAGGAGTAGAGGACTTTTGGTTTAATGAGCATAGCCCAACTTTTTAATGCATACCCTCAATAAGGTGAGAGAAGCCCACCTGGTTGCAGCCATTACAATGTTTCTGAGCTTCTTCTTCGGCTCCTGGTGATCAGAACTCAAAATCTGGACAAACCAAACAAAAAAGAAGATGAACCTCCATTGAGACATTTCATCAAACACCTTATCTACAATCCACACGTACCTGGCTAATCATAATATCCGTTTGATTCCAATGGAACGCAAAGTAACTGAGAATGCATCGTTCAAATTCTTCCACAAGTTTGACGAAGAGTGAATCTGCGTGCAGCTCGCTTGAGAAAAAGGAATAGATATCATCTTCACATTCGTCGGATTTGGCTATGTACTCTGAGGCTAACTTGCAGAGTTGTGGGCACTCATTTATATCCTTGAATCCCATTTGCCTTGCTACAAAAGTACACAATTTGTCAACTCCAAACAAACAACCATACATCAAACATTTTTTAGTAAAACAAATGAGAAATGGATGTGAATTCAAATGAAAAGTTGTGGGATTGAAATATAATTTCTACTTGAACTACTTTCGATCGAAAACATAAGGTGACTTTTAGACTTTAGTCAACTCAGACATGAATAAGATACCTTATGGTTGACTTTTTGACCAGTCAACTCGGACATGAATAAAAAAGGTGCATTAGGGTTGACTTTTAGACTTTAGTCAATTCAGACATGAATAAAGGTGCAAATTCAGACGTGAATAAAGGTGCATTAGGATTGACTTTTAGACTTTAGTCAACTCAAACATGAATGTGAAGATGAGATTTAACGTTTAGACGGTAAGGATAACGAGCGTAGAGCCCGTCAAGTGGGCGACAAGAGTAGCAGATAAGTGCTTGGTAGGGCAGCAACCCAGTGAATCGACGAAAAGGGGAACACACTTAGCAAGTACGAGAAAAACACTCTTTTTTTTATTTATTTATTATTTTTATAATTAAAAGTAGAAAAACATTTGAATATTTAATGTTGAGGACATAAATATAATAACATTAAATTTAATTATGTTGAACTAATCAATTGTAACACGTGGATTATTCAAAAATAAAAAATACAAGAAATAATAGTTGGAGATTGATAAAAATAAATAAATTATTGTTAAAAAATTCCTACCAAAAAATTATAAATCGAATAAATATATTTTTTTTACCATATAATCCACATCATCATAAGTTATAAAAAAAATAAACCATAATTTGTGGACTTTGTAATTTATTTAAATAAAAATTCGTATTTTTTCTAAAAAATAATATTATTATCTTGATATTGACTAAAATTTTGACATTTAGAAAGTCAATCTTTTTTTTTCATTTAAAAAAAAAAGGATTTAAAATATATATATATATATATATATATATATATATATATATATATATATATATATATTTTGCTAAGTTAAAAAAAAAAATTAGTGTAATCTTTACCTACATAATGGGGAAAGCTCTCGAGCTTTTCAACGCGGCCCGTATCTGAAACTTTCAAACGAGGGATGATCTTTTGATCCCGTAGCTTCCTGATTCGATAATGCATTGCTGCAATGATGATCAATCCAATCGAAGAAGCCCAAACAATCTGCGCAAAGCTCGGTTTGCTGCCGCTATCTGTAAGAAAATCCGACACAAGCCACAAATCAAATCGAATCAATTCAAAACCTGGCGAAAACGAAAGAGAAGGTAAATCCATTTCTTGTATATCATACTGTAATCCTACCTTTCTGCATGTTTTTAAAATTTTACGAAATGCCTTCGACTTCGAAGTTGTTCTCTCTAATTTGCGATCGACCGAGAGAAGAATAAGAAGAAGGTGGATGCAGGAACATTCTGTTCAATTCGTTTGAATTGTTTTTGCGGTTGCATGTTACCTCTGTGTAGTTTGTTTGAAACGTCGGAATGAAGAGTGAGATTGTAAGCGTAGAATCATCAATTTGCCTTCAATGGGATAACTTATTTCTTGTTCATTTAGTTTGAGCTTTTCAATAGCTGGAACTGCATTTGCTATTTTTGGTCGTTTTTTTGGTAGAATTTGAAGATGACAAAGAGAAGAAAACTAGAAATATCAATGGCTATTTATAGGCTAAACTCAAATTTCTAGAAATGTTATTTGATCCAAAATTGTTTATTTATAGTTAATATTTCTTTGTGGTGTAAAATTATATCCTCAGTAACCACTGATTAGTATGTGGTTAGTAATTCTTGGTCAATTTTTATGGTGTGATTTTCTTTCATTTGCTTGATGAAACTTTGGAATTTCATAACTTTTGTAAATTGTGTTATCTAGTAACTTCATTAATACGAATACATAATTTACAGTTTCTACTTTTAAGACGAGAAAGTGCATGGAATTTGGAAGTAGATTCTCATCCTTACTTGGTGAACTTGTTTGTTGTATTTAGCTTTCTTCCCATTGCTGAAGAACTTGTTGAGGATTGTTGGGACGGAGTCCCACATTGTTTAGTTTAGGGAATGATCATGGGTTTATAATGTGAAGGAATACATCTTCATATCATATCATCTAGTGCATGTCAAAAATGTACATCTTCATATCATATCATCTTGTGCATGTCAAAAATGTCAAAAAATGTCTCGAATCAAATTTCTGGCAGCCCCCTTCTTTCTCTTTGCTAAATTTAGTAGCGGGCATGTTCTCTTCATGGTGACGAGGTTCATTCCTGGGTGTGGCAACTCTGATCTGGCGAGGGATTAGCAGCGTCAGTTGGCTAAATTGGCCCTCGAATCTCAGCAGGATTCATGATGAATTCTTCATAACCTAACTTGGAAGTTCATGGTGTGATTTTTAAAAGTGAAATATTTGAAGTTGTGTTGGTGGCATCTGAGCGTTCAAGTGTGTGGTTTATTATAAAGGTCTTAAAAGCTTGTGAATTTTGATTACTGTGAATTCCTCTTCGACTGTTTTTTTATTTCCGAGGAGTTCCCTTGTGTTCTTTGCATTTATTCTTTCTCCTTGCCATTTTTTTCCCTCGCATTTACTTAGAATAACTGAAGCTCTTATTGAAATTAGATGCGGAAGCGCCTTCCATTATGTTAAAGCAACGAGAGAAGAATAAGGAACTAATAAAAATTGAAATTCATGAGCTGAAGAGACTTTTTATATGAGAAGAATGTTACTTTCATTGCTCAAACCAAGTCACTGTACAGTATTATCCTATATTCTACTTCCTAAAATGTTTGGTGACAAAACTGTGATCATTGTTCTTTCAACTTTCAGAATGTGTGCAGCCTAGAAGTGAGATTTATGAAGGCATCTTCTCTGCATGGAATCGTCAAACCGCCCATCGGATGGCAAAATCCAAATTCTTCTTCTGATCTATTGAGCAGATCTACAAAAGAAGGATGCTTCAGGTATGATATTGGAACCACAAATCTTTTCCTTTGAATCTCTCCCACATAGACTGCAATATGGCCTTTAGGAACATCAGATTGATTTCTGGCAGACATAGCTTGCATTTTCAGAATCTGCTTGGCATTAAGAAGAATCGATGGCAAACGGAATCCCATATTGAAAATTTCCTCGAAAAAAGAGAAGCGTGAGCGACTTTGAACGGTATTCTGCTTATATAGATTTAAATGTAGGAAATAGAGAGTACTTGTTGGATGAGCATAGCTTTATTTCTTATGTGTATTTATAAACTAGGAACTGGAGAGAACGAAAGGAGTAAAGCAGATAGGAGTCTGAGAGGTCCTACTTCTCCAAAGGCTCACATGGGTTTGCTCTATCCATTAAAATTTTAGTCATTCCTCTCTGACCCCACTTTTTCCAATAAGAAGAGGCCAATAAAATTCCACCAAGTTCGTCAATATCTTGGAAGATGAGTAGCAACATACCATGTGATACTCTCCAATGCTCATTAAGTGCTTCTTTAGTGGACCTAGTGCAGTGGCTGAGAAAACACTGGTGCACATCATATCCATTAACTCAACAAACCCAGCTTTGAATCAAATGAAAGCTGAGATGTTGATATGATATGATTTAAAGCATTTGGTACATGTGAAGTGACTTCCCTTACCTAGAAGCTGGGTCCAATCATGAAGTGATTTCTTCTTGCAAGGAGGTCCAATCACAGGTATATGTTGGCTTGTTTTTACCTTTCCCTTACAAGGCCATCTGTTTTGATGTGTTATTCCATTGAAACAAGCATGATGTGGTTTGGAAATTGAACTACAATTGGGCCTATAGTTTAGCAACTTGTGGATCACATATCAAACTCATATGGGAGACAAGGAAAAGGATGAGATGGAAATAGAAAATTCTTGTGAGCTGACAAAGTCATAGTAAGTGGGCCCTCTCAGTTGTAGAAAGACCGATACAAGAGAGGCCCACTTTTAAAACTCATTGAAAATACCCAGGCTATTTCTTTCTTCATAACTATATAAGTATAGAACCCAAAGGAGTTTCAATTACTAGATTGAACCCTGATATTCTAGGACTCGCTTCCAACTTCTTTGACGCCAATCAAGGCTAACTTCAGATTTTTTTATAGTCTCTTGACCATTGAAAGTAGATTTGATAATGGGGATTCGTAGCAAATTTCTCAAGATGCAGCTGGGTTTTACCAAAAGGCAGTCAGATGTTGTCCTTAGCAGTCATGCTGTAGTATATGTGAGAGATGTCGGGTTCATCCCTCATTTCAAGAGCTACTCAACCGAGTAGAAGAAGAGTTCAGTTACCATCGTCAACAAGGAGGCCTCACAATTCCTTGCAAAGAGGGCGCCTTCGATCTTACTTCTAGATTACAAAACTCCTGAAGGATGAAGATGATTTTATAGCCATTAATCAATTTTGGCACATTGTTTCTCCTAACTTGTTTTCTTTGTAACTTCTGCTCAAATGTTGGGTAGAAATGCAATCTCATACCTTTTGGAATGCAAATGAGTTGGTGAATTTCCTACCAAAACTTAATACAAATATATTTTTCAGTATCATTTCCTGTTCTTTTGCTTATTTCATTGACTCTCTGACTGTTCATTGCTATCTAAGCTGTAGAAGTCGATATTTTTCACGATTGTACATGTTTGTAATTGAGCAGATCGACAACAATGCAGGTGGAGTTGACAATAATGAAATGATGGATTGAATGTTGCTACAAATGGAGATTGAATTCATAGCCTTTGTCATAGTTATTTATGAGACCCAGCTAATATCTCATACGCAGCAGCTGCTCCTTGGGTTTTATGATGAGTAAACTGATATTATTAGCAACCATGACCATAGTTGTACATTTTGTACATCTCTATCAATACAAGCATCACTTCTTTGTGAAATAGTTGGCTTTCTTGATCTAAGTCACTTTTTTCTTGATAGTCTCTTTGGTTTAGAGCTTTATGCTGTGAATGTCTCGACATTGATCCTATTGTGCATGTAGATTTTTCGAGATGAATCGAACTGAAATGATTAATAATATGTGGTTTTGCTATTAAAACGAATTGTTAAGCAATGAAATAATTTATCTGTTCTTGACAATGCAGCGGTTGATCAAACCATAAGAATAAACGAATTAATAGCATATAAGTGATCTCAAAAGTAGTGTCTCATCTTTGGAGAGGTGGATGAAATAAATATGAGGTTGGTGGTGGGCTAGAACGGACAAAATCCGCTAGCAGGAACCTTCCGAGAAGAAGGTGATTTTCATCCTTCTTCTCTGTTGACGTCGACGGTTGCGTGTGCCGACATTCAGCTGCGCCGATTCCGGCTACCAACTTCCATTATCATCAACCTTCCGAGATCCACAGCCGCTTACATCCCCAATATCCTCTGTTTTCAACCATGGACCACTCATTTTGTATCGCCTGTTGGCAGGCAAAACAATCCCAGTGTCATTAGGGTGAAACACCTCTCCAATCTTATCTTTTGACTCTCAAGATTTCGTAGTGTGATTACTTCGTGGTGGCAGAAGAGAGTTCAAGTGTTTGGTATAGTCTTCTGGATTCCTTGTAAATTTCAATTTTAGTGAATTTCTTCTCCTATGATTTCTTTTGGGTTCTGTTATGTGTTCTTTGCATTTCTTCTTCATTCCCGCTTTATCTCGTCTCTATGCAATAATATCCAAGGTGAAAGTTTCCGCTGATGTCCTGCAAAGCTTATAATCGCTGAAAGCTATTCTTGGCAGCTTTGGTTATAAAAGAATCCATGGATTTATCTAAACAAGTAACTTCCCTTGTTTGATCCTTTTGACTGTTCTCTTTCTAAATTCTGTGTTGATTTCTCTTTTCAGGATTAATGTCTTAATTGGATTGATTTTATTTTTTCTTTCTTTATTGTTTTTTTTATTCAATCCTGGGTTGAGTCTGTACCTATTGAGCTATAGTTTTATTCATCAGTTTGTTTCTTGTTAGAATAAAAAAAGTTATGAGGCAAAACCTTCTCAGTTGTGATAAAGCAGCAAGAGGAAAAGAAGTAACTAACAAAAATCGAAATTCATAAGCTGAAGAAACAAGAGTTCATATGATGAGAAAAAATTTACTTTCATTGCTCAAACCAAGTTACTTTACAGTATCATTCTACTCTACTTCCTAGAATTGGAGGTGGCAAAATTGGAGGTGGCAAAACTGTGTTAAAGAATGCTGTCTTTTTGTATATTCAACTTTCATGATCTGTGCAGCCTAGAAGTGAGATTTACGAAGGCATCTTCTCTGCACGGAATCGTCAAGCCGCCCATCGGATGGCAAAATCCAAACTCTTCTTCTGATCTATTTAGCAGAGCTTGGAAAGAAGGATGCTTCAAGTAGGATATAGGAACTACGAATCTCTTTCTCTGGATCTCTCCCACGTAGACTGCAATGTGGCCTTTGGGAACGTCAGAATGATTTTTGGCAGACATAGCTTGAACTTTCAGAATCTGCTTGGCATTGAGAAGTACTGATGGCAAGCGGATTCCCATATTGAAAATTTCCTCGAAATAAGAGACGAGTGAGTGATTTTGAATGGTATTCTGCTTGATGTTGATTTTGATGTAGGAAATGGAGTACTCGTTGGATGAGAATGGCTTTGTTTCTGATGTGTATTTATAGACTAGGAACTGGAGAGAACAAAAAAAAAATTATTGTAAATAGTAGTCTTGGAGGACCTACTTCTTCAAAGGCTCACATGGGTTTGCTCTATCCATTAGAATTTCAGTCACTTTCTCACTGGCCCCGCTTTTTCCTTTTACAAGAGGCCAAGAAAAATTTCACAAGTTTTTCAATATCTTGGAAGATAAATTAGCAACATATCATGTGTAGGCACTCCAATCCTCGTGATATAAACTCAACAAACCAAGCTGTGAATCAAATGATAGGTGAGATGTTGGTATGATATGATTTAAAGCATTTGGTACATGTGAATTGACTTCCCCTTACCTAGAAGCTGGGGCCAATGATGAAGCAATTTCCTCTTGCAAGGAGGTCCAATCACAAGGATATGTTGGATTATTTTTAACTTTTCCTTACAAAGCCATCTGTTTTGATGCTTTATTCCATTGGAACAAGGACGGTGTTGTTTGGGAATTTAACTACATGTAGGTCTATGATTTAGCAAGTTGCATATCAAACACAAATGGGATGCAAGAGAAAGGATGGGATGGAAATAGAAATTTTGTTTGACCTGACAAAGTCATGTTCCTAGTGGTTATGTTGCAGTATGTGGGAAGTATCCAAAGAATGAAAGCGATTTGTGGTTCTTGTTTCATATTTGAACAATCCTTCATTCCAACAGCTACTCAACCGAGTAGAAGAGCTCGGTCACCATCATGAACTTGGAGGTCTAACAATTCCTTGCAAAGAGGATGCATTCATTGATCTTACTTCTAGATTACAACACTCCTGAGGGCTGAAGATAATGGAATAGGCATCAACCAGTTTTTACACATTTTTCCTCCTAGCGTGTTTTTTTCTTCCAACTCCTGGAAGATTGTTGTAGAAAGACAATTTCAAGCCTTTTGGAATGGAAATGAGTTCCTTTGCTAGTTAATTTCTTACCAACACTTACTAGACTCACAGTATCAATTCCTGTTTCTCTCACTTATTCTTTGATACTCTGTCTGTTTATTGCTGTCTGAACTGCAAAAGTGGATATTTTTTTTTGCTATTGTACATGTTTAAAATTGAACAGAAAGACAAACTTTGTATTTAAAGATGTCCAAATCCCGTAAACACAACCGCATTCTGTTCGTAGAACAAAATGCAGGTAGAGTTGACACTAACCAAATCTTGAAATGTACAAATGGAGATTGACTTCATACCCTCTATGTCATAATAAGCTGAGATTTTCAGCAACCATGACCAGAGATGTACGTTTTCCATCTCTGTCAACATAAGGATCAGAACTTAGAGGAAAATATCTAATGCTTTTGTCTGTATAAACTATCTGCAGATTGAAATACTTCGTTCTAATATTTTTCAAAATTTGGTCATTACAGCAGTCATCCGGCTCCTTTCAGCCAATACAATGTTGATTCCATCTGCTGTGGATGAATCTTATGACTGTTAAGCCCAACCAACTGCTTGCAGATTCAATTTCTATGGCTGTTTATATAATATCAGCGTGAGATGCTAAGGATAAAACCATCAAGAAAATTAGATGAGTGGAAAACAGAGATGGGCAAACCTAGAAAAGATTGCTGATGATAGAGCACATGAGTTTGAGAAATGTTTGAGACAGTTCTTTTCGTTGTGTGTGGGACAGTATCTTATTTACAAACTGAGTATTAAGTTAATTTAGCTGTATATGGCATTTGGTTTTGGATTTTCCCTTGGATATCTTGTTTTAGATCAATAGGGCCCAGAGCACCAGCAGCAACAACACATGAAGTGAATTTTCTCCAACCAATGGACACTCCATGTGAGCCATTAATGAAGTAGGTCCTTTCGACACCGACTCGACGTCCTTTCTTCTCACCCCTTCTCCTTCTGAAACCATATATACAGACCAAATAATCTTCAAACTCCAACTCAAATTTCTTATCGATCCTTATCCATACTTCGCAACATCAAGATTCAAATCCAGTTTAAATCCTCTCATCCTGAAATCAAATACAGACATGGGAATCAGACTACCTTCACTTCTCCTTAATGCTAAGCAAATTGTAAGAATGCAGACGGTTTCTTCAAGAAGCCAATGTGGTGTTCCCAAGGGTCATATTGCAGTCTATGTGGGGGAGATTGAAAGGAAGCAGTTTGTAGTTCCGATATCGTACTTGAACCATCCTTCTTTCGTAGCTCTACTCAAGACAGCTGAAGAAGAATTTGGATTTAAACATCCAACAGGAGCTTTAACAATTCCTTGCAGAGAAGATGCCTTCCTCAACCTCACTTCTAGGCTGCATACTCCCTGAAAGAGAGGAAAAACAATCCTACACATAGTTTTGTAGAATTCCTTTCATTTTTTTCTTCTTTTTGCCACAGTTGAGGAGTAGAATGTCAATACATAGTTAGTACCAATTTGATGAAGAAGCAAAAGTTGATTCAACATCAATGTACAATTTATAATTGCAGAGATGTAAATAGAAATGGAGTCACATTTTCTTATTAAAAACTGCCTCCTTCAGCCTCTGAATTTCAGTTTGTTTAAACGTCTTTCCTTGATGTTTTTCTGTGATGTTTACTCGGACGTTGGTACATTTTTTTTCATAGAAATAAAAGATCATTAAAGAAAAGAGTATAAAAGAACCTTAGAAAGCATTCCAATCCAATTCAAACATGTCTCATAAGGAAAAACCAGTAAAGAGATTAGATAAAGAAGAGCAAAAAGAAGCCTTAAAATGAGCTAATTCAAAACGGTTGATCCAACAAAAATTCTCATCTTCAAACATCCTCTTATTTAGTTTTACATTTTCTAACTTGTTTGATCAGTTGCCTCTTTCTTGAGAATTAGATGGAAATAGAAATCTTCCTTCATTTTTATGATAAATGCTCTGTGCTTGAGTTTTGTCAAATGTCTTGTTGCATGATAAAATGAAAAAATACACAGAACTTATATCTCATAATTCATGAATTAAAGGACTAAAGTTTATCAGTGAAAGAAATTTAATTTTATAGTTGTGCCAACACAATTTTATACCTGCTATAATGTTCAGGAAGATGGGCAAATTAAGGCTTTCTGATCCGTGCTTGATCTTACAATCACCAACTCGAAATAGGCTACCAAAGAGCAAATGTCGGCATATCTTCATCATCCAGCTGGGCACTAGGATGTGAAGCTGTAAACAAAGGTTCTTTCTTTGTTGACCTCTCTGGCTCGGTACTGTGTCGATTGGGGGTAATTAACCACCTTTTCTATCCCTTCTGTTTCACGAAGAGTTTTTCTAACTAACAATGAACAAAAGAATGTTGGGGATTTCTATTTGTGCATAATCTTTCAAAAACTATGTAGCGTAGGAGTGAGATTAATGAAGACATCTTCTCTGCCGGGGATTGTCAACCCCGCCGTAGGATGATTGTATCCAAAGTCTTCCTCAGCCCTCTTAAGTAAAGCCATGAATGTAGGATGGTTTTAAGTATGATATCGGAACTAAGAACTGCTTTCTTTGGATTTCTCCAACATAGACTGCAACATGACCCTTCGAAACATTAGATTGGTTTCTTGTAGAAATAACTTGCTTTTTGAGAACGTGCTTTGGATTTCTCAAAAAGCAAGCTATTTCTACAAGAAACCAATCTAATGTTCCGAAGGGTCACATTGCAGTCTATGTCAGAGAAATTCAAAGCAACCTACTTTGGATTCCGTTTTCTTTGGATCTGTTTGAACTTAGAAGTTTGAATCTTCAAGATGCTGCTTAGTTTCTTTAGTGATGTGCTATGCTCTAGCAACAAATTTTCTTTGTTCCATGGATTGCAGGTTACCATCACAAATAAAGCAACAAAGAAAAGGCTATATAGAAATTGATGTTAAATTTGTGTATTTTTTCTTATTCATTTCTGTTGGTAAATGCGCCATTGCAATGCCACTCATTTGCAGGCAAGATGGGCATGTCATTCTACAACATTCTAGTATGATTCAAAAAAACAAATGAGTAAGAAACAAACAGAAATGTTTGTAAAAAATTGAAGCTTGTGCTTTGCTGTTGATCCTTCAAGAAACTTGCAATCTAGAAGTGAGATCAACGAAGGCATCTTCTCTGCAAGGAATTGTTAGGCCCCCTTGTGGATGATGGAAGCCAAACTCCTCCTCGGCGTGGCTGAGCAGTTTCTGGAACGATGGATGGTTTAGGTAAGATATCGGAACCACGAATCGCTTCCTTTGGATCTCTCCCACATAAACAGCCACATGACCTTTTGGAACGTCCAACTGGTTTTTGGTAAAACTTGACTGCATCTTTAGAATTTGCTTGGCATGAGGAACCAAAGATAGCAACCGAATCCCCATTTTCTCAAACGAAAGGCAGTCGGAATAATGTTCTGATCTGATTGGTATAGAGCTAACTAGAAGAGGAAGTAGAAGAAATGAGTTGAGGGTGGTGTTTGAAGGCTCATTTTGATGTTTATATTTATAATATTTCAGAAGGAAATGCTATGCTGATGACTCCGACCATTCCAGTGGCTAAGTGGGGTACTGATGTCTGGTAGTTTGGTATTGAGAATACCCCCTTCACATGGCTTTGCCCCATTTCATAAAAAGGCACCCAATTTTCTCTGAAATTCATACATACCTCTAATTTCAGGCTCATTGGTCCTTCACATGGCTTTGCCCCATCTTATAAGAAAATGTTTAGCAGCCACGAGATAGAGTTGATTATCAGTATCAGAATTTCTATTAATCACATATTAGTTTAAAGCTCAACATAATTTCATTCATTCACATTCTAGAAGGCATTGCTCTTGGACTTCCTAAAACATTTTAGTATTAGTTCACAAATGAGTCGAACAACAATAGATTCAAATAACTTTGTACTTGCTCTTTTGCTCTTCACTCTCTAGAAAACTTGCAATCTAGAAGTGAGATCAATGAAGGCATCCTCCTTGCAAGGAATTGTGAGACCCCCTTGAGGATGTTGGAAACCAAACTCTTCCTCGGCATATTTAAGGAGCTGTTGGAATGAAGGATGATTCAAGTATGATATCGGAACCACAAATCGTTTTCTTTGCCTCTCTCCCACGTAAACTGCTACATGACCTTTCGGGACATACTGGTTTTTGGTGAAACCTGATGGCATTTTTAGAATTTGCTTGACAAAAAGAATCTGGAATGGAAAGATTCCCATTACTAAGCTTGCTGTTTCAATTGATGTGGAACAAATTTGAAGAGGAAGTAGTAAATGACTGTTTTGAAGTTTACTTGATATCCTTATTTATAGTTCAAGAAAATGGTTTTGCTGGTGTTTGGTGCTTTTCCAATGGGCACTTTAAGACTGGCGGTTAGGTATCTAAGAAGACTATTAGGGATCTTCCCAACTTATAAAAGATTTTTCACCTCTCTCTTGGTTGTATGCAATGCCAGCCCAGTTGTTTGGTTCAAGTCATTATCCATTCCAGCGACCAAGCTTGGTTAGCTGAACTGGATGCTCGAATAAAGAACATGTTCGATAAAAGGAAAAAAACAAGATATCAAGGATATCACTTTCACAGTAAGAGAGAAATGGTTACATCATTGGCATAGTGCCCTTGTTGAATAAGGACAAGAGAGATATCAAATGCATCTTATTGTAAATCAAAGGATACAGAAGCTAAGTACATGTACACCTAGTACTTCAAGACAAATCATTTAATAAGAATCTAATCATGTTTATATTTGTTTAATGTAGTAGTTTCATCCACTTCAAACAACTTCTATAGCTGGAACTAGCTGTGCATTGGTGAGGGAAAGGTGTTGGATAGAATTATGATGTTCCCACTACCATATTTTTAGTTCCTTATTGTGTCAAATCCTGATTGTTGGAGGAAATTCAGACGAAAGTTCTATGTACTTTTTAAACTGAATATTTACAAATCTCTCCTTTCTTGGCGGAAGTGGATCTTTTGCTTCTTTCACATCAATGATCGAAGCTTGGAATCAAGATTTTCCAAATAATCTTATTTAATGACATGATGAGCTTTCTTCACTTAAGCGTCATGCAACAGTGAAAAGCAAGCGATAGAAAGTCTCATCCCTTGTGTATTTGCGCGGACCACTATCAAATGGTGATCTCATTAGATCATTGGTGAAAGAAGGACTAACAACGATCCTATCCTAAAGGAGAAGGGGGAGTAGGAGAAGTGTAACAGCCCAAACCCATTGCTAGCAGATATTATCCTCTTTGGGCTTTCTCTTTTGGGTTTTCCCTCAAAGTGTTTAAAACGCGTCTGCTAGGGAAAGGTTTTCACTCTCTTATAAAGGGAATTTCATTCTCCTCCCTAACCGATGTGGGATTTCACAAGAAGTCAGTCTTCTTTGAAGAAATCCGACAATCAAAATCCATGAGTGGGACAAACTTCATCAATGATAAAATTTAACATCTGCTATGCTATAGCGCACAGTCAATATAGCCTATACATGATATAATGTACATGCAATGGGAAAATTTTCTATTCATTTAAATGAACTGTCTATCTAGTCGTATTCTGTGACTAAAGAAAAACGAAAAAGAAAAGTTGGGCAAAACTGGGCGAGGGGGCAGAGGAATTCTTTTTTCATAATCATTCAAGAACAATGCAGCCTTGAATGAGATAAAAGCATATCCTCTGCTGGATTGTCAAACCACCAATAGAATGATTGTATCTGAACTCTTCTTCGGCGTTCTCAATCAAATACTTCAGTATTAGATGGTTTTGAGTATGATTCCTTAGTTAAAATATTAAAAGATTTCTCTCTACCCAAAAGCACAGATTAGCAATCACAGATCACCAGAAGAAATGATATATAGAAGTCTATGCTGAATTGGTCTATTTTCATTAATCCTGTGGTATAAGTAACTTTACAATGCAACTCATTTACAGGTAGGACGGTTTCCCACTCTACAACAATCTAGTAAGTGTCGAAAAGTAAATGAGTCGGAAAAAAAATTGTCAAAAACGTCAGATGATTGTCCCTTCTTCTGCATCCTTCAAGATACTTGCAATCTGGAGGTGAGATCAATGAAGGCATCCTCCTTGCAAGGAATTGTTAGACCCCCCTGTGGATGATGGAAGCCAAACTCTTCCTCTGCATGGCTGAGTAGTTTTTGGAATAACGGATGGTTTAAGTAAGAAATTGGAACCAAGAACCGCTTTCTTTGGATCTCTCCTACATAAACAGCCACATGGCCTTTTGGCACATCCTTCTGACTTTTGGTAAAACCTGACTGCAACTTTAGGATTTGCTTGGCATGAGGAACCAAGGATAGCAATCGAATTCCCATTTTCTCGAGAAGGACTCTTAGAAAGGTCTAAAGCTTTGATCTGGTTGGTATAGAACCTGTAAGAGAAATCAACACTTGGACTGAGTTGAATTTGGTGTTTGGAGGATCATTTGATGTTCAACTTTATAGAGTTTTGGAAAAAAGAGTTGTGCTTTGAGCGATGGTATTCAAATGGCAAAGTGGGGTATTGAAGTCTGATGGTTAGGTATTTGAGTGGGTCACTTCACATGGTTTTGTTCAACTTAGAAAAGACACACCAATTTTCTTCTCTCTCTCTTCACATTCTCCGCAGTTACACCACAAATTTCCATTTTCATTAGCTGAGCTGTTCGATTATGAAAAGTCAAATCATTGTCCGAGCTTTTACACTGAATTAAATGCTTATAGACAGAGTGCATTATGTTGAAAATGGAAGAACAGAACCTCCATGTGATTGGCTTTCCATGAAAGAGTGACCAGCTACGTCAATGTCTAGGTCAAAGGAGACTCTGCAGGCCTTATATGTACCAAATTGTGGACCATATCAAAGAATGGTTCTCATTAAGGAGAACTAAAAGACCAAGTCAAAGTACATAGCTTAGTCAAAAAATGCTAACTCTTAGAGGCATAAATCATCCACAAAGTTCTACCATCATTTTCAGCCCCAAGCACGTTGACTTGTTTATTGTGAGCATAAAGCATGCACATCTAAATATTATCAGATTTAATATATCAGGTTTACACCAGAACACATATCTTGTATGGTTTTTGAACCTATAAAAAATTGGGTTTCCCCTATCTTCATATGGGTCGAGCAATTTGCTCTTATTTCTTCATAACAAGCGGCTGCATTGCCTTATAATACATTCCTTTGTGAATTGTATAATATACTGATGAAGTTCCCTATTGAAAGAAAATCATTGATGCTTTATCTATTTTTCGATATTCATTTCCTCTATACAGTGTGTAATCTCTTTGATCATTTGGCACAACTAAGTCTTTCCTTTTGTCATTGAATTGGTTCAAATTCAGCTCAGATTTGAGCATTTTCTCTATACTGATCACTAGGAGAACAAAATGATCATTTGGAGCTTAGTATTTCCTACCATTTAAGACACGAGAGCGCTCGATAAACCTTTCTCCATACTGATCATTAGGAGCACAAAATGACATCCATCCAACTTAGATTTTTTCACAATTCAAGAATGTCTACCTATCTCTCATACGGTACTTCAGCTTTCTTCCTCAAATCTGAATACTAGATTCTGCACAAATTGATAAAATCTAGTTCAAACATATGTAGCTTCTCAACCTTTAAGCAAGTCCAACAGTCGGTTAACAACTCTTCCTGTGGACCCAAAGTAATTGTGCTAGCCTTGGAGAGAAGGCTACTAACTTCATCAATCTTAAGCTGTGGCAAGACCATACAACCTCTTTCAAGTCTGTTGATCCATGTACGAAAAACTGAGATTCCTGCTATGCAAATTTCTCAACCATTCCATGTCTTGGATGAATTCCTACATAGCCAACCAAATACTAAAAGAGCAGCTGGTTTAAGAATGAAGCTTGAATCAAGAATTGCCTCTCTGGTTTTCTCCAACAATAACTCATGGCCACATCCATAGACTTCAAAGCATTGAAACTTCCTACAAATGGAAGTCAAATTTGAATCAACATAAACTGGAGAAGGCACCCTGCTCTTTTAGTATCCAATAAGAGGGAAAACGTAAGATGCAAGAATTCCTCGAAACTCTTAAAACGAGAACAGAAAATATGAAGTTTGTGTAAACTTCATATAGGCTCTTCCAATAATATCAGCACAGGATGCTACGAACAAAACATGCCAGGAAAGCAAAATGAGTGGAGAAAATGGACATGGTAAGCCAATTGAGACAAAGACCATTGATGAGTGAGGAAATGAATTTGATTTCATGTAACAGATAAGTCAGACCTATGGAGAAACATTATGCACATCTCTAATTACACACCAGCAAACATGTATTAGACAATTCTAAATGGTAAACCTTTAAGATCATGGCAAGCTTAAGACAAGCATTATTCTTGTGTCTGAGAAAATTTACAAATGCATTGGCATCTCATTTATTGTTCTGATTAGTCTATTATCAACAAGAATTTATTCCTGTTTCTGTCCCTCTAATATATATTTTTCCTCTGGATTGGATCAGAGATGCAGCCAATGACCAATGGTGTGAGCTTGCAACATGGACCCACTGTAAGTTGATCTACCACGACATGGCATTTGGTTTCAAAGTTTTCTCGACCTGTTATTTTGGACTATGACTGTACCTCATTGGAACAAATGGGACTGCTCACTAGTTTGTTAGGGCACATGATGAAGTGCGTCTATTCGAACCAAATAAGCAACCCATGTGAGCATTTATGAAGTAGGCCCTCCTAGAGACCAACTTGATACTGTTTTCTTCTCACCATTTCCCCGCTCTGAATCCATAAATACAGATCAAATAAACTTCAATCTCCAACTCAAATTTCAAGCACATCTTCATTCAAGTACTACACTTTCCAACTTCTAGATCTGCATCAAGTGGAAAACCTTTCTAGACATGGGAATCAGACTACCTTCACTTCTTCTCAATGCCAAACAAGCTGTTAAAATGCATACCGCTTCTTCCAGAAACCGGTGTGGCGTTCCCAAAGGCCATATTGCAGTTTATGTGGGAGATATTGAGAGAAAGAGATTTGTAGTTCCAATAGCATACCTAAACCATCCTTCTTTTTCTGCTTTGCTCAACCGTGCAGAAGAAGAATTTGGATTTAAACATCCAACTGGAGGTCTTACAATTCCTTGCAGAGAAGATGTCTTCATCAATCTCACATCCAGGCTGCAATCTTGCTGAAAGAGAGAAGAAAAACAATCCTCCACACAATTTTGTCAGATTCCCTTCGATCTTTTCCCATAGTTAAGCGTAGAACATCAATGTAGAGTTAGCTTCTATATGTAAATGATGAGTAGCAGAAAAGAGATACAAAATTGAAATAGACAGTCACATTTTCTTACAAGAACACTGTGTCCCTTCATGAATTTTATTCACCTAAATTCGTTGGGTTTTTCCATCTCCATCTTTATGCTACTTCACTTGAATACAGCTGAGCACAAAACATTTTCTTGAATAATTGAATTCCATGAACGTGCAAAATGTTTTACTTGGTCTCTAACGATGATAATAAGAGAAGAAAAAGGATAAGTAGGTTTGAATAAGTTTAATCTTTTTTAATCCCTCTTATGTGAAAATCATATTTTTCTTAGTTGAAACTGAAGGCCCCTACCATAGGCATGTATTTGATAATCATAATTTTACTGTTTCAATAGAACACTAAATTAGGACTATAAAATCATTTCTGCCTATTTAGTCAGATGTCAGTAGCAAGAAAATACTAGGCTGACATGACATAGAATTTATCAGTGTTATTTGTTAACATTCTGGAAGGAATTGTTCTTGGATTTCCTGCATCATTTTAATATAAGTTCATAAACGAGTCAAGAAAACAGGGGGAAAAATGCCAAAACATGGTGAATTTTCTTTCGACTCTTCATCTTGAATAAACTTCCAATCTAGAAGTGAAATAAAGAAAGACATCCTTTTTGCAAGGAATTGTTTGACGACCTTGAGGATGATGGAATACAAACTCTTCCTCAGCGTGTTTGAGCAGTGGTTGGAATGAAGGATGATTTAAGTATGATGTTGGAAACACAAACCGTTTGCCTTCCGTCTCTCCCACATACACTCCCACGTTACCTTTTGGAACATATAACTGATTTCACAGAAATCTGAGTGAACTTGTAGAATGTCTGATGCAGTTCATTTTTGTTTAGTTCTGTTTAATGTTTGAAGTTTGAATATGTTATTCAGTTTTTTTTTTCTTTTTTTGGTATATTATAATTTTAGTAACAAGTTTTCTCTCCCCAAAAGCTCAGATTAGCAATCACAGATCACCAGAAGAAATGATATATAGAAGTCTATGCTGAATTGGTCTATTTTCATTAATCCTGTGGTATAAGTAACTTTACAATGCAACTCATTTACAGGTAGGAAGGTTTCCCACTCTACAACAATCTAGTATGTGTCGAAAAGTAAAATGAGTCAGAAAAAAAATTGTCAAAAACGGCAGATGATTGTCCTTTCTTCTGCATCCTTCAAGATACTTGCAATCTGGAGGTGAGATCAATGAAGGCATCCTCCTTGCAAGGAATTGTTAGACCCCCCTGTGGATGATGGAAGCCAAACTCTTCCTCTGCATGGCTGAGTAGATTTTGGAATGATGGATGGTTTAAGTAAGAAATTGGAACCAAGAACCGCTTTCTTTGGAACTCTCCTACGTAAACAGCCACATGGCCTTTTGGCACATCCAACTGACTTTTGGTAAAACCTGACTGCTTCTTTAGGATCTGCTTGGCATGAGGAACCAAGAATAGCAATCGAATCCCCATTTGCTTGAGATGAAAGACTCTGAAAAAAGTCTAAAGCTTTGATCTGATTAGTGTAGAACACTAGGAATGAGTTGAAGTTGGTGTTTGAAGGCTCATTTGATGTTCAAATTTATAGAGTTCTGGAAGAAAGAGTTATGCTGTGAGCGATGGTATTCAAATGGCAAAGTGGGGTATTGAAGTCTGTTGGTTAGGTATTTGAGTAGGCCATTTCACATGGTTTTGTTCAACTTAGAAAAGACACACCAATTTCCTTCTCTCTCTCTTCACATTCTCCGCAGTTACACCACAAATTTCCATTTTCATTGGCCAAGTTGTTCGATTATGAAAAGTCGAATCATTGTTGAAGCTTTTACACTGAATTAAATGATTACAGACAGAGTGTATTATGTTGAAAATGGAAGAACAGAACCTCCATGTTAATGGCTTTCCATGAAAGAGTGACCAGCTACGTCGTTGGACTCAATATCTAGGTCAAAGGAGACTCTGCAGGCCTTATATGTACCAAATTGTGGACCATATCAAAGAATGGTTCTCATTAAGGAGAACAAAAGGCCCAAGTCAAAGTACATAGCTTAGTCGAAACATGCTAACTCTTAGAGGCATAAATCATCCACAAAGTTCTACCATCATTAGGAACTGCCAAGTCAAACAGAAGAAGAGTTCTAATAAGATCACCTGACGGTGTGGCATCACTGTAGTATGCAACCAAGACATCTTTTGTGGCCTCACTCTTAGCATACTTGAGCGAATTCTTGGTAGCTATATATAAGCAAAAACCACAACATCGAGACCAGATAGTAGCAGGGTGAAGAGATGTCTCATTATTATGGTGTGCAAGTATAAGTGGTCATGCTATAGACATCCAGAAAAAAACGGGCTATTTGAAAGAAGACTCAATAGGCAATGAAAGATGAGGAATATCACAATGAGTCTGAAAGAACTTGTAATCATTTGCCACAGCTGTCTTTCCTTTTGTCATTTGATCGGTTCAAATCCAGCTTAGATTTGAATCTTTTCTCTATACTGATCACTAGGAGCACAAAATGATCATTTGGAGCTTAGTATTTCCTACCATTTAAGACATAGAGCGCTCAGTAAACCTTTCTCCATACTGATCGTTAGGAGCACAAAATGACATCCATCCAACTTAGATTTTTTCACAATTCAAAAATGTCTACCTATCTCTCATACGGTGCTTCAGCTTTCTTCCTCAACTCTGAATACTAGATTCTGCACAAATTGATAGAATCTAGGGGACAAACATATGTAGCTTCTCAACCTTTAAGCAAGTCCAGCAGTCTGTTAATAACTCTTCCTCTGGACCCAAAGTAATTGTGCTAGCCTTGGAGAGCAGGCCACCAACTTTATCAATCTTAAGCTGTGGCAAGACCATGCAACCTCTTTCAAGTCTGTTGATCCATGTACGAAAAACTGAGATTTCTGTTATGCAAATATCTCAACCATTCTATGTCTTGGATGAATTCCTATATAGCCAACCAAAAACTAAAAGAGCAGCTGGTTTAAAAATGAAGCTTGAATCAAGAATTACCTCTCTTGTTTTCCCCAACAATAGCTCGTGGCCACATCCATAGACTTCGATGCATTGAACTTATCGACAAGTGGAAGTCAAATTTGAATCAACATAAACTGGAGAAGGTCCTCTGATCTTTTGGTATCCCATGAGGGGAGAAAACATAAGATACAAGAATTTCTCAAAACACTAGAAACAGAACAGAAAATATGAAGTTTGTGAATACATTTTTGTAGGCTATTTCTATAATATCAGCACAGGATGCTACGAACAAAACATACCAGGAAAATAAAGTGAGTGGAGAAAGGGACATGAATAGACCAATTGAGACAAAGATCATTCATGAGCTAGGAAATGAATTTGACTCCTTGTAATGGATAAGTAAGACCTATGGAAATGCATTATGCACATCTCTTAATACACACAAGCAAACATGTATTAGACAATTCTAAATGGTAAACCTTTAAGATCATAGCAAGTTTAAGACAAGCATTATTTTTGTGTCTGAAAGAAAAATTTACAAATGGATTGGCATCTCATTTATTGTTCTGTATAATCTATTATCAGAGATGCAGCCAATGACTGATGGTGTAAGCTTGCAACATGGGCCCACTGTAAGTTGATCTACCACGACATGGAATTTGGTTTCGAAGTTTTCTAGACCTGTTATTTTGGACTATAACTGCACCTCATTGGAACAAATGGGACTGCTCACTAGTTTGTTAGGGCACATGATGAAGTGCGTCTATTCAAACCAAATAAGCAACCCATGTGAGCATTTATGAAGTAGGCCCTCCTAGAGACCAACTTGATACTGTTTTCTTCTCACCACTTCCCCGTTCTGAATCCATAAATACGGTTCAAATAAACTTCAATCTCCAACTCAAATTTCAAGAACATCTTCATTCAAGTACTACACTTTCCATCGAGCGGAAAATTTTTCGAAACTAAACATGGGAATCAGACTACCTTCACTTTTCCTCAATGCCAAGCAAGCTGTCAAAATGCATACCGCTTCTTCCAAAAACCGGTGTGGCGTTCCCAAAGGCCATATTGCAGTTTATGTGGGAGATATTGAAAGAAAGAGATTTGTAGTTCCAATAGCATACTTAAGCCATCCTTCTTTTTCTGCTTTGCTCAACCGTGCAGAAGAAGAATTTGGATTTAAACATCCAACTGGAGGTCTTACAATTCCCTGCAGAGAAGATGTCTTCATCAATCTGACATCCAAGCTACAATCTTCCTGAAAGAGAGAAGAATAACAATCCTCCACACAGTTTTGCCAGATTCCCTTCAATTTTTTCCCATAGTTAAATGTAGAACATCAATGTAGAGTTAGCTTCTAAATGTAAATGATGAGTAGCGGAAAAGAGATGCAAAATTGAAATAGATAATCACATTTTCTTTCAAGAACACTGTGCCCCTTCATGAATTTTTTTCACGTAAATTCGTTGGGTTTTTCATCTCCATGTTCTCGCTACTTTACTTGAATACAGCTGAGCACAAAGGTTTTTCTTGAATAAATGAATACCATGAAATGCATAGTGTTACTCTAACGATGCTCATAAGAGAAGAAAAAGATGAGTAGAGAACACCAAAAAGAAGCCTTGAATTGAGCTAATTCAAAATGGTTGATCCAAGAACAGCTCTCATCTTCAAACATCCTCTTATTTCGTTTTACATTTTCTAACTTGCCTAATCAGAATTTTTGCCTCTTTCTTGAGAACCAGATGGAAATAGAAATCTTATTTTTATGATAAATTCTCTGTGCTTGAGTTTTGTCAAATCTCTTGTTGCATGATAAAATAAGAAAATACAAAGAACTTATATCTCATAATTCATGTTATAATATAATTTTATAGCCGTGCCAACACAATTTTATACATGTTATAATGTTCTAGGAAAATTGAGGCTTTCTGATCCATGCTTGATCTTACAATCACCTACTCGAAATGGGCTACCAAGAGCAACTGTCGGCATATCTTTATCATCTGGCTGGGCACTAGGATGTGAAGCTTTAAACAAAGATTCTTCCTTGTTAGACTGCTCTGGCTTGATACTTGACATTCTAACTAAAAATGAACAAAAGAATGTCAGGAATTTCTATCGGTACATAATCTTTCAACAGCTATGTAGCCTAGAAGTGAGATCAATGAAGGCATTTTCTCTGCAGGGATTGCGAAACCCCCCATAGGATGATTGTATCTAAACTCTTCCTCAGTCCTCTTAAGTAAAGTCATGAATGTAGAATAGTTTAAGTATGGTTTCAGAACTGAAACCGCTTCATTTCGATTTCTCCGTCATAGACTGCAACGTGACCCTTCGGAACATCAGATTGGTTTGTTGTAGAAATAGCTTGCTTTTTGAGAAACTTGCTTGGCATTGAGGAGTATCAAAGGCAACTGGATTCCCATGTCTAATAGTAATAACAGGAGGTGGCACATAGGATGGATAAAAACTTTTGTTCATTAGATCAAACCAAGATTAATATTTACCGTAGAAAATTTTAAATTGGCACATAAGGATTCAGTTTGCTTTGGATCTGTTTGAACTTAGAAGTTTGAATCTTCAAGATGCTGCTTAGTGTCTTTAGTGATGTGCTATGCTCTAGCAACAATTTTTCATTGTTCCATGGATTGCAGGTTACCATCACAAATAAAGCAACAAAGAGAGAGCTATATAGAAATTGATGTTAAATTTGTGTATTTTTTTCTTATTCATTTCTGTTGCTAAATGCACCATTACAATGCCACTCATTTGCAGGCAAGAAGGGCATGTCATTCTACAACATTCTAGTATGAATCAAAAAAACAAATGTATCAGAAACAAACAGAAATGTTTGTCAAAAAATTTAAGCTTGTGCTCTGCTGTTGATCCTTCAAGAAACTTGCAATCTAGAAGTGAGATCAACAAAGACATCTTCTCTGCAAGGAATTGTTAGGCCTCCTTGTGGATGATGGAAGCCAAACTCCTCCTCGGCATGACCGAGCAGTTTCTGGAATGATGGATGGTTTAGGTAAGATATCGGAATCACGAACCGCTTCCTTTGGATCTCTCCCACATAAACGGCCACATGGCCTTTTGGAACGTCCAACTGGTTTTTGGTGAAACTTGACTGCATCTTTAGAATTTGCTTAGCATGAGGAACCAAAGATAGCAACCGAATCCCCATTTTCTCGAACGAAAGGCAGTCAGTCTAATGTTCTGATCTGATTGGTATAGAGCTAACTAGAAGAGGAAGTAGAACTTGAAATGAGTTGAGGGTGGTGTTTGAAGGCTCATTTCGATGTTTATATTTATATAAGAAAATCCTATGCTGATGACTCCGACCATTCCAGTGGCTAAGTGGGGTACTGATGTCCGGTAGTTGGATATATTTTTCAATACCCCTTCACATGGCTTTGCCTCATCTCATAAAAAGGCACCCAATTTTCTTCTCCAACTGCACATTCTCTGAAATTCATACCACTAATTTCAGGCTCATTGGTCAATTGTTTCCATTCATCACAAGTCAAGTCATCGTCCAACTGTTTCCATTAGTTCACAAACCAATCAAGCAACAATAGAACCTCAGAACTTTGTACTTTCCCTTTTGGACTATAACTGCACCTCATTGGAACAAATGGGGCTGCTCAATAGTTTGTTAGGGAACATGATGAACTGCGTCTATTCAAATCAAATAAGCAACCCATGTGAGCATTTATGAAGTAGGCCCTCTTTGAGACTGTTTTCCTCTCACCACTTCCCCGTTCTGAATCCATAAATACGGTTCAAATAAACTTCAATCTCCAACTCAAATTTCAAGGACATCTTCATTCAAGTACTACACTTTCCAACTTCTAGATTTGCATCGAGCGGAAAATGGGAATCAGACTACCTTCACTTCTCCTCAATGCCAAGCAAGCTGTCAAAATGCATACTGCTTCTTCCAGAAACCGGTGTGGCGTTCCCAAAGGCCATATTGCAATTTATGTGGGAGATATGGAGAGAAAGAGATTTGTAGTTCCAATAGCATACCTAAACCATCCTTCTTTTTCTGCTTTGCTCAACCGTGCAGAAGAAGAATTTGGATTTAAACATCCAACTGGAGGTCTTACAATTCCTTGCAGAGAAGATGTCTTCATCAATCTCACATCCAGGCTGCAATCTTGCTGAAAGAGAGAAGAAAAACAATCCTCCACACAATTTTGTCAGATTCCCTTCGATTTTTTCCCATAGTTTAGTGTAGAACATCAATGTAGAGTTAACTTCTATATGTAAATGATGAGTAGCGGAAAAGAGATACAAAATTGAAATAGACAGTCACATTGTCTTGCAAGAACACTGTGCCTCTTCATGAATTTTATTCACCTGAATTCGTTGGGTTTTTTCATCTCCATTTTTATGCTACTTCACTTGAATACAGCTGAGCACAAAACATTTTCTTGAATAAATGAATACCATGAACGTGGAAAATGTTTTACTTGGTCTCTAACGATGATAATAAGATAAGAAAAAGGATAAATAGGTTTGAATAAGTTTAATCTTTTTCAATCCTTCTTATGTGAAAATCATATTTTTCTTAGTTGAAACTGAAGGCCGCCCCTACCATAGGCATGTATTTGATAGTCGTAATTCTACTGTTTCAAGTACTAACAGCTGTTTCAATGCAACACTAAATCGTGACTATTCTATCATTTCTGCCTATTTAGTCAGATTTTTGTATCTAGAAAATACTTGGCTGACAGGACATAGAATATATCAGTGTTATTCGTTAACATTCTGGAAGGAATTGTTCTTGGATTTCCTGCAACATTTTAATCTAAGTTCATAAACGACTCAAGAAAACAGGGGGAAAAAAAGTCAAAACTTGGTGAATTTTCTTTCCCCTCATCTTTAAGAAACTTCCAATCTAGAAGTGAAATCAAGAAAGACATCCTTTTTGCAAGGATTTGTTTGACAACCTGAGGATGATGGAATACAAACTCTTCCTCAGCGTGTTTAAGCAGTGGTTGGAATGAAGGATGATTCAAGAATGATATTGGAAACACAGTCCGTTTTCCCTCCGTCTCTCCCACATTACCCTTTGAAACATATAACAGATTTCTGGGGAAATCTGTATGAACTTGTAGAATGTTTGATGCAGATCAATGTGTTATTCAGTTTCTTTTTTGGTATATAATAATTTAGTAACAAGTTTTCTCTCTCCCCAAAACCTCAGATTAGCAATCACAAATCACCAGAAAATAAGATACAGAAGTTGATGTTGAATTGGTCTATTTTCATTAATCCTGTGGTATAAGTAACTTTACAATGCAACTCATTTACAGATTGGAAAGTTTCCCACTCTGCAACACTCTAGCATGTGTCGAAAAGTAAAATGAGTCGAAAAAAATTGTCAAAAATGGCATATGATTGTCCTTTCTTCTGCATCCTTCAAGATACTTGCAATCTAGAGGTGAGATCAACGAAGGCATCCTCCTTGCAAGGAATTGTTAGACCCCCTTGTGGATGATGGAAGCCAAACTCTTCCTCTGCATGGCTGAGTAGTTTTTGGAATGATGGATGGTTTAAGTAAGAAATTGGAACCAAGAACCGCTTTCTTTGGATCTCTCCTACATAAACTGCCACATGGCCTTTTGGCACATCCAGCTGACTTTTGGTAAAACCTGACTGCATCTTTAGGATCTGCTTGGCATGAGGAACCAAGGATAGCAATCGAATACCCATTTGCTTGAGATGAAAGACTGAGAAAAGTCTAAAGCTTTGATCTGATTAGTGTAGAGCACTAGGAATAGTTGAATTTGGTGTTTGGAGGATCATTTGATGTTCAACTTTATAGAGTTTTGGAAAAAAGAGTTGTGCTTTGAGCGATGGTATTCAAATGGCAAAGTGGGGTATTGAAGTCTGATGGTTAGGTATTTGAGTGGGTCACTTCACATGGTTTTGTTCAACTTAGAAAAGACACACCAATTTTCTTCTCTCTCTCTTCACATTCTCCGCAGTTACACCACAAATTTCCATTTTCATTAGCTGAGCTGTTCGATTATGAAAAGTCAAATCATTGTCCGAGCTTTTACACTGAATTAAATGCTTATAGACAGAGTGCATTATGTTGAAAATGGAAGAACAGAACCTCCATGTGATTGGCTTTCCATGAAAGAGTGACCAGCTACGTCAATGTCTAGGTCAAAGGAGACTCTGCAGGCCTTATATGTACCAAATTGTGGACCATATCAAAGAATGGTTCTCATTAAGGAGAACTAAAAGACCAAGTCAAAGTACATAGCTTAGTCAAAAAATGCTAACTCTTAGAGGCATAAATCATCCACAAAGTTCTACCATCATTTTCAGCCCCAAGCACGTTGACTTGTTTATTGTGAGCATAAAGCATGCACATCAAATTGGTTTGTTGTAGAAATAGCTTGCTTTTTGAGAACCTGCTTGGCGTTGAGGAGTATCAAAGGCAACCGGATTCCCATGTCTAATAGTTAACAGGAGGTGGCACATAGGATGGATAAGGACTTTTGTTCATTAGATTAAACCAAGAGTAATACTTACCGTAGAAAATTTTAAACTGGCACATAAGGATTCAGTCTGCTTTGGATCTGTTTGAACTTAGAAGTTTTAATCTTGAAGATGCTGCTTAGTTTCTTTAGTGATGTGCTATGCTCTAGCAAAAATTTTCATTGTTCCATGGATTGCAGGTTACCATCACAAATAAAGCAACAAAGAAAAGGCTTTATAGAAATTGATGTTAAATTTGTGTATTCTTTAAATTCATTTCTTATGGTAACTGCACCATCACAATGCCACTCATTTGCAGGCAAGAAGGGCATGTCATTCTACACCATTCTAGTATGAATCAAAAAAACAAATGAGTAAGAAACAAACAGAAATGTTTGTCAAAAAATTGAAGCTTGTGCTTTGCTGTTGATCCTTCAAGAAACTTGCAATCTATAAGTGAGATCAACAAAGGCATCTTCTCTGCAAGGAATTGTTAGGCCTCCTTGTGGATGATGGAAGCCAAACTCCTCCTCGGCATGACCGAGCAGTTTCTGGAACGATGGATGGTTTAGGTAAGATATCGGAACCACGAACCGTTTCATTTGGATCTCTCCCACATTAACCGCCACATGGCCTTTTGGAACGTACAACTGGTTTTTGGTGAAACTTGACTGCATCTTTAGAATTTGCTTGGCATGAGGAACCAAAGATAGCAACCGAGTCCCCATTTTCTCGAACGAATGGCAGTCTGTCTAATGTTCTGATCTGATTGGTATAGAGCTAACTAGAAGAGGAAGTAGAAGTTGAAATGAGTTGAGGGTGGTGTTTGAAGGCTCATTTTGATGTTTATATTTATAATATTTCAGAAGGAAATGCTATGCTGATGACTCCGACCATTCCAGTGGCTAAGTGGGGTACTGATGTCTGGTAGTTGGATATATATTTGACAATACCCCTTCACATGGCTTTGCCTCATGTCATAAAAAGGCACCCAATTTTCTTCTCTCACTGCACATTCTCTGAAATTCATACCACTAATTTCAGGCTCATTGGTCAATTGTTTCCATTCATCACAAGTCAAGTCATAGTCCAACTGTTTCCATTAGTTCACAAACAAATTGAGCAACAATTAATCCTCAGAACATTGTACTTTCCCTTTTGGACTATAACTGCACCTCATTGGAGCAAATGGGACTGCTCAATGGTTTGTTAGGGCACATGATGAAGTGCGTCTATCCAAACCAAATAAGCAACCCATGTGAGCATTTATGAAGTAGTTGAGACTGTTTTCCTCTCACCACTTCCCCGTTCTGAATCCATAAATACGGTTCAAATAAACTTCAATCTCCAACTCAAATTGCAAGCACATCTTCATTCAAGAACTACACTTTCCAACTTCTAGATCTGCATCGAGCGGAAAACCCTTCTAGACATGGGAATCAGACTACCTTCACTTCTTCTCAATGCCAAGCAAGCTGTCAAAATGCATACCACTTCTTCCAGAAACCAGTGTGGTGTTCCCAAAGGCCATATTGCAGTTTACGTGGGAGATATTGAAAGAAAGAGATTTGTAGTTCCAATAGCATACTTAAACCATCCTTCTTTTTCTGCTTTGCTCAACCGTGCAGAAGAAGAATTTGGATTCAAACATCCAACTGGAGGTCTTACAATTCCTTGCAGAGAAGATGTCTTCATCAATCTCACATCCAAGCTACAATCTTCCTGAAAGAGAAGAGTAACAATCCTCCACACAGTTTTGCCTGATTCCCTTAGATTTTTTCCCATAGTTAAATGTAGAACATCAATGTAGAGTTAGCTTCTACATGTAAATGTTGAGTAGCAGAAAAGAGATTCAAAATTGAAATAGACAATCACATTTTCTTACAAGAACACTGTGCCCCTTCTTGAATTTTATTCTCCTGAATGGTTTTTCATCTTCATGTTCTTGCTACTTCACTTGAATTCAGCTGAGCACAAAGGTTTTTCTTGAATAAATGAATGACCATGAAAATGCAAAGTGTATTAGCTGTGTTCCCTAACGATGCTCATTTGAGCAGAAAAAGGATAAACAGGTTTGGATAAATTTAATCTTTTCCAGTCCCCCTTATGTGAACCATATTTTCTTAATTGAAACTGAAGGCGCCAGGCATGTATTTGATAGTCATAATTTTACTGTTTCAATTACTAACAACTGTTTCAATGCAACACTAAATCGTGACTAATCTATCATTTCTGCCTATTTAGTCATATATCAGTAGCAAGAAGATACTTGGCTTACATGACATAGAATTTATCAGAGTCGTTCGTTAACATTTTGGAAGGATTTGTTCTTGGATTTCCTGTAACATTTTAATCTTAGTTCATAAACGAGTCAAAAAAACAGGGGGAAAAAGTGTCAAAACTTGGTGAATTTTCTTTTGCCTCTTCATCTTTAAGAAACTTCCAATCTAGAAATGAAATCAAGAAAGACATCTTTTTTGCCAGGAATTGTTTGACAACCTGAGGATGACGGAATACAAACTCTTCCTCGGCATACTTAAGGAGCTGTTGGAATGAAGGATGATTCAAGTATGATATCGGAACCACAAATCGTTTCCTATGCTACATGACCTTTTGAAACATACTGGTTTTTGGTGAAATCTGATAGCATTTTAGAATTTGCTTGACAAAAAGAATCTGGAATGGAAAGATTCCCATTACTTAAGTGCTGTTTCAATTGGTGTAGAACAAATTTAAAGAGAAAGTAGTAAATGACAGTGTTGAAGTGTAGTTTGTTGTTTACTTGATATCCTTATTTATAGTTCAAGAAAATAGTTTTGCTGGTGTTTGGTGCTTTTCCAATGGGCACTTTAAGACTGGCGGTTAGGTATCTAAGAAGTCTATTAGGGATCTTCCCATCTTATAAAAGATTTTTCACCTCTCTCTTGGTTGTATGCAATGCCAGCCCAGTTGTTTGGTTCAAGTCATTATCCATTCCAGCGACCAAGCTTGGTTAGCTGAACTGGATGCTCGAATAACGAACGTGTTCGATAAAAGAAAAAAACAAGATATCAAGGAGATCACTTTCACAGTAAGAGAGAAATGGTTACATCATTGGCATAGTGCCCTTGTTGAATAAGAACAAGAGAGACATCAAATGCATCTTATTGTAATCAAAGGATACAGAATCTAATCATGTTTATATTTGTTAAATGTAGTAGTTTCATCCACTTCAAACAACTTCTATAGCTGGAACTAGCTGTCCATTGGTGAGGTAAAGATGTCGGATAGAATTATGATGTTCCCACTACCCTATTTTTAGTTCCTTGTGTCAAATCCTGATTGTTGCAGGAAATTCAGACGAAAGTTCTATATACTTTTTAAACTGGATATTTACAAATCTCTCCTTTCGTGGCGGAAGTGGATCTTTTGCTTCTTTCACATCAATGACCGAAGCTTGCAATCACATGATGTGAGCTTTCTTCAGTTCAGCGTCATTGTCTTGCTTATAGATGAGAGAAACCATTGTCTTGAGAGTGAAAAACAAGCGATAGAAAGTCTCGTCCCTCGCGTGTTCGCGCGAACGACTATCAAATGGTGATCTCATTAGATCATTAGTGAAAGCTCATTAGATCATTAGCGAAAGAATGACCAACGACGATCCTATCCTAAAGGAGGAGGAGTAGGAGAAGTCAGTCTTCTTTGAAGATCGAGTAAGAAATTGGACAACACACAAGGAAGTTAGATATCTCAAAATCCATGAGTGGGACAAACTTCATCTATGATAAAATTTAACATCTGCTTTGCTATAATTTCTATATTCGGACTTTTGATGAACAGATGAGACTGCTCTACCACAACACTGTATAGTTACTGAATAACATATTCACTAAAGAGTTGCTACACAGATAGATTTAGGATTGTCTATATTAGAGTAGTTCGAAATTAGCACAGGACTCCAATTTTGTTCAGATCAGTTTAACGTTTGAAGTTCCGAAAGCACAGATTAGCAATCACAGATCACCAGAAAAAATGATATACAGAAGTTGATGTTGAATTGGTCTATTTTCATTAATCCTGTGGTATAAGTAACTTTACAATGCAACTCATTTACAGGTAGGAAAGTTTCCCACTCTGCAACACTCTAGCATGTGTCGAAAAGTAAAATGAGTCGAAAAAAATTGTCAAAAATGGCATATGATTGTCCTTTCTTCTGCATCCTTCAAGATACGTGCAATCTAGAGGTGAGATCAACGAAGGCATCCTCCTTGCAAGGAATTGTTAGACCCCCTGTGGATGATGAAAGCCAAACTCTTCCTCTGCATGGCTGAGTATTTTTTGGAATGATGGATGGTTTAAGTAAGAAATTGGAACCACGAACGGCTTTCTTTGGATCTCTCCCACATAAACAGCCACATGACCTTTTGGCACATCCAGCTGACTTTTGGTAAAACCTGACTGCATCTTTAGGATCTGCTTGGCATGAGGAACCAAGGATAGCAATCGAATACCCATTTGCTTTGATCTGATTAGTGTAGAACACTAGGAATGAGTTGAAGTTGGTGTTTGAAGGCTCATTTGATGTTCAAATTTATAGAGTTTTGGAAGAAAGAGTTATGCTGTGAGCGATGGTATTCAAATGGCAAAGTGGGGTATTGAAGTCTGATGGTTAGGTATTTGAGTAGGCCATTTCACATGGTTTTGTTCAACTTAGAAAAGACACACCAATTTCCTTCTCTCTCTCTCTTCACATTCTCCGCAGTTACACCACAAATTTCCATTATCATTGGCTAAGTTGTTCGATCATGAAAAGTCAAATCATTGTCCAAGCTTTTACAATGAATTAAATGCTTACAGACAGAGTGCATTACGTTGACAATGGAAGAACAGAACCTCCATGTGATTGGCTTTCCATGAAAGAGTGACCAGCTACGTCAATGTCTAGTTCCAAGGAGACTCTGCAGGCCTTATATGTATCAAATTATGGACCATAGCAAAGAATGGTTCTCATTAAGGAGAACAAAAAGCCCAAGTCAAAGTACATAGCTTAGTCAAAAAATGCCAATTCTTAGAGGCATAAATCATCCACAAAGTTCTACGATCGTTTTCAGCCTCGAACACGTTGACTTGTTTATTGTGAGCATAAAGCATGCACATCTAAATATGGTCAGATTTAATATATCAGGTTTACACCAGAACACATATCTTGTCAGGTTTTTTAACCAATTTAAAAATTCAGCGTATAATCCCTTTGATCATTTGGCACAACTAAGTCTTTCCTTTTGTCATTGGATTGGTTCAAATTCAGCTCAGATTTGAACCTTTTCTCTATACTGATCACTAGTAGCACAAAATGATCATTTGGAGCTTAGTATTTCCTACCATTTAAGACACGAAAGCGCTCGGTAAACCTTTCTCCTTACTTATCAATAGGAGCACAAAATGACATCCATCCAACTTAGTTTTTTTCTTTTCACAATTCAAGAATGTCTACCCATCTCTCATACGGTGCTTCAGCTTTCTTCCTCAACTCTGAATATGAGATCCTTCACAAATAGATAGAATATAGGACAAACATATGTAGCTTCTTAATCTTTTAGCAAGTCCAACACTCAGTTAATAACTCTTCCTCTCGGCCCAAAGTAATTGTGCTAGCCTTGGAGAGTAGGCTGCTAACTTCACCAATCTTAAGCTGTGGCAAGACCCATACAACCTCTTTCAAGTCTGAGATTCCTGCTATGCATATTTCTAAACCATTCCATGTGTTGGATGAATTCCTACATAGCCAACCAAATACTAGAACAGTAGCTGGTTTAAGAATGAAGCTTGAATCAAGAACTACCTCTCTGGTTTCCCCCAACAATAACTCATGGCCTCATCTCTAGACTTCGATGCATTGAACCTTTCGACAAGTGGAAGTCAAATTTGAATCAACATAAACTGGAGAAGGTCCCCTTATCCTTTGGTATCCCATAAGGGGAGAAAACATAAGATACAAGAATTTCTCAAAACACTAAAAACAGAACAGAAAATATGAAGTTTGTGTAAACAACTTTATAGGCTCTTCCTATAATATCAGCACAGGATGCTACGAACAAAACATACCAAGAAAATAAATTGAGTGGTGAAAAGGGACATAACCAGCAAACATGTATTATACAATTCTAAATGGTAAAACTTTAAGATCATAGCAAGCTTCAGACTAGCATTATTCTTGTGTCTGAAAGAAAAAATTCACAAATGGATTGGGATCTCATTTATTGTTCTGTATAGTCTATTATCAACGAGAATTTATTCCTGTTTTGGTCCCTTTAATATATATTTTTCCTCTGGATTGGATCAGAGATGCAGCCAATGACCGATGGTGTAAGCTTGCAGCATGGACCCACTGTAAGTTGATCTACCACGACATGGCATTTGGTTTCGAAGTTTTCTCGACCTGTTATTTTGGACTATAACTACACCTCATTGGAACAAATGGGACTGCTCACTAGTTTGTTAGGGCACATGATGAGGTGCGTCTATTCAAACCAAATAAGCAACCCATGTGAGCATTTATGAAGTAGGCCCTCCTAAACACCAACTTGATACTGTTTTCTTCTCACCACTTCCCCGTTCTGAATCCATAAATACGGTTCAAATAAACTTCAATCTCCAACTCAAATTTCAAGAACATCTTCATTCAAGTACTACACTTTCCAACTTCTTGATCTGCATCGAGCTGAAAACCCTTCTAGACATGGGAATCAGACTACCTTCACTTCTTCTCAATGCCAAACAAGCTGTCAAAATGCATACCGCTTCTTCTAGAAACCGGTGTGGCGTTCCCAAAGGCCATATTGTAGTTTATGTTGGAGATATCGAAAGAAAAAGATTTGTAGTTCCAATAGCATACTTAAACCATCCTTCTTTTTCTTCTTTGCTCAACCGTGCCGAAGAAGAATTTGGATTTAAACATCCAACTGGCGGTCTTACAATTCCTTGCAGAGAAGATGTCTTCATCAATCTCACATCGAGGCTGCAATCTTCATGAAAAAGAGAAGAAAAACAATCCTCCACACAGTTTTGTTAGATTCCCTCCAATTTTTTCCCATAGTTTAGCGTAGAACATCGATGTAGAGTTAGCTTCGACATGTAAACGATGAGTAGCGGAAAAGAGATACAAAATTGAAATAGATAGTCACATTTTTTTACAAGAACACTCTGCCCCTTCATGAATTTTATTCACCTGAATTCGTTGGTTTTTTTATCTCCATGTTCTTGCTACTTTACTGTAATACAGCGTGTTTGAGCAGTCAACGACTGACGGATGGTTCAAGTATGACATTGGAACCACACATTCCGTCTTTCCCACATAAACTGCAACATGACATTTAGAACATATCACTGATTTCTGTGGAAATTTGAAAGAACTTGTAAAAGTTTCATAAACATGAACAATGATGATCTGCAAGAACATAAACTCAACAACCCCATTGACCCATAAGCCATATCCATATTATGATTTAGAAGATTGTTTTGTGGATTGTTTTATGTTTTGTGTTTTATATTTACCTTAGTGGATTAGAGATCTTCGAAGTTCTGCATAGAGAATGCTTACATATACAAGTCTTTCCTTTTGTGATTGGATTGGTTCAAATCCAGTTAGATTCTGGAGATCTTGTATTCATGCTGCTTTTGTTGCAACTGGTCAGCATAATTGATGTTCAAGTGGATTATATCAGTCTTTGCCACAAATTTCTGTCTTTCAGGTCAAGTTGTTCACATTGTACAAGCACGTTAGTTGTTTCATTGAATTAATGTTTCAAAATATAGTGTCACAATGCCAAAACTTGAGCACCTAAGCAATAAAAATCAATATCCTACATGAGCACCTAAGCAAGTCTACAAATGAAGGATGGTTCAAGTAAGCAAGTCTAGAAGGTGATATCATGATGGATATTGCAATATCATAAGCAGCAGAGGACTTAAACGTCTCAAGGGTGCTTATAATCTTAGACTTGTCATTAAGGAGGTTCAAATGTATGTGTAACGCTAAGTGGGCAAAGTGGTTCAGGGTGTGTGGCCTGAGGCCGCATGCTCGAACCCTTTATTTATTTCATGCTACGTAGAACCCTTTATTTATTTCCATGTTGTACTGTCTTATTATTGTATTTTCTTATTATTGTATTTTCTGTTTGTATGACTATTCGGCGAAATCATGTTTAGGTTTGCTAGACCTGAATCGCCCCAAAATGTACTATAGGAGATTTGACTGGTTGTCATCTCCTCCTCCTAATTTTGTATGATTGTTTGGCGAAATCATGTCTAGCTTGCCAGACCTGAATTGCCTCAAAACGTACTATAGGGGATGCAACTAGTTGTCAAATTCTCCCTATCCGAAAAGTTATATGCTACTTAAGCCGCTATGTTGCGTTTTGCTTGTATGTCATATAACATTGCTTTCGATCTCTCAATCTTGCTTTCAAAATCTCTTTACCGTCGTTTTTTAAAACATTTTTCTCAAATCAGGCTAGAGGCTTGGAACAACTTCAGTGATTGTTGAGTTTCTAGCCTGTAGAACTTACATTAGAACGATTTCTGTACATTGTTATGAGAGCTATTTTATTCACTCTAGACATGCAAATGTTTGTATTATCTGCTTTTGGTATGTAATCATAGAGCTTTATTGGAACTTGAACTTGATTCACTGTGACATTCTTGTTTCTCTGCTCTATTTTAAGCCTTAGTGATCACTACAAGATTGCTAGTTTTGTAGCTGGGGAGACTTCCTTTACAATGCCAAGCAGGAAGGGAGGGTGTGTTTCTGTGAGATCCCACAACTCAATTGGAGAGGGGAACGAAGCATTCCTTATAAGGGTGTGGAATCCTCTCCCTAGTAGACACATTTTAAAACTGTGAGGCTGACGGTGATACGTAACGGGCAAAAGCAGACAATATCTACTAGCGGTGGGCTTGGGCTGTTACAAATGATATCAGAGCCAGACACCGGCGGTGTGCCAGCGAGGACGTTGACTCCCAAGGGGGGTGGATTGTGAGATCTCACATCGGTTGGAGAGGGGAACGAAACATTTCTTATAAGGGTGTGGAAACCTCTCCCTAGTAGACGCGTTTTAAAATCGTGAGACTGACGGTGATAGTAACGGGTCAAAACAGACAATATCTTCTAGCGGTAGACTTGGATTGTTACAGCAATTCTTCACGTCTTCTAGTCTACACATCTACGTATAAAATTTCCTTTACAATGACACTCTTAACTCTATCTCCTATAGAAAAAAATGAAAGGCTATCAAAATTGAAAGCATGGTTGCTTTTTGTTCTCAATCATTCATGAACTGTGCAGCCTAGAAGTGACATCAATGAAGGCTTCTTCTTTGCAAGGAATGGTCAATCTCCTGTTGGATGGTTGAATCCAAACTCTTCTTCAGTCCTATCGAGCAAGTCGACAAACGAGGGATGGTTCAAGTAAGATATAGGAACTAAAAACCGCTTCCTCTGAATTTCTCCCACGTACACTGCAATATGGCCTTTGGGAACATTGGACCGACATCTATCAGAAACGGACTGTGTTCTAAGAATTTGCTTGGCAATAAGGAGAATGGACGGTAGACGAATTCCCATGTCGAAATTTGATTGAAACGATAGAGCTAGAATAGAAGCTGTTCATATGGTATGTATATATAGATAAGAACATAGAATAGAAGAAATATTCAAACATTTCTTGTGGCTGAAAAATATTAGTAGGTATTGAGAAAAGAACAATAGAGCTAGAATCAAGTGGGAGTATTTGACTACTCCAAAAATTATGTGGTGTATACCATGATGGATATTGCATCTTCAGCCGGAAAAGACATATATGTCTCAAGGATGTTTATAATCTCGGAGACTTCTTGTAATAGCTCAAGCCCACCGCTAGCAGATATTGTCCTTTTTGAGTTTTTCCTTCCGGGTTTTCCCTCGAGGTTTTAAAACGCGTCTGCTAGAGAGAGGTTTCCACACCCTTATCAAGAATGTTTCGTTCTCCTCCCCAACCCATGTGGGATCTCACAATTCACCCCCTTTTGAGCCCCAACGTCCTCGTTGGCACTTGTTTTCTTCTCCAATCGATGTGGGACCCCCTCCACCCCCATTCGGGGCCCAACGTCCTTGTTGGTATACCGCCTCGTGTCTGGCTCTGATACAATTAGTAACAACCCAAGCTCACCGCTAGTAGATATTGTCCTCTTTAGACTTTCCCTTCGAGGGTTGGTTAAGGTTTTAAAACGCGTCTGCTAGGGAAAGGTTTCTACACCCTTACAAAGAATGCTCCGTTCTCCTTTCCAACCGATGTGAGATCTCACAATCCACCCCTTCGAAGCCCAGCGTCCTCGTTGACATTTGTTCCCTTCTCCAATCGATGTGAGACCCCCCAATCTACCCCCTTTTAGGGCTTAGCGTCCTTGCTGGCACACTGTCTCGTGTTCACCCCTTTCGGAATTCAACCTCCTCGTTAGCACGTTGCCTAGTATCTGGCTCTAATATCATTAGTAACAGTTCAATCCCACCGCTAGCAAATATTGTCCTATTTGGATTTTCCCTTCTGGGCTTCCTCTCAAAGTTTTAAAACGCGTCTACTAAGGAGAGTTTCCACACCCTTATAAGAAATGTTTCATCCCCCTCTCTAACCGATGTGAGGCTGACTGCGATACGTAACGGACTAAAACGGATGATATCGGCTAGTGGTGGCTTGGGCTTTTTTACAATATCATACCATTGTGGAGAGTCATTGTTCCTAACATGGTATCAGAGTCATGCCCTTAACTTAATCATGTCAATAGAATCCTCAAGTGTCGAACAAATAAGTAATACTCTTTCGAAACATCCAACTTGTTTTGATAACGAAGGTGTAGTCAAAGGTGACTCAAGTGTCAAACAAAGGGTACACTTTGTTCGAGAGTTTTAGAGGAGTCGAGCCTGGATTAAGAAGAGTCTATTCAAGAGCTCCCGAGAAAGAGGTCTCAAGGGAGGCTCTATGGTGTACTTTGTTCGAGGGAAATATTGTTGAAGATTATTGAGAGTAGTCCCACGTTGGCTAACTAAGAGGAAGATCATGAGTTTATATATGTAAGGAACACGATCTCCATTAGAATGCAACCGAAAATCAAAAGCAAAACCATGAGAGCTTATGCTCAAAGTAGACAATATCATCCCATTATAGAGGGTCTGAGCTGTCAGGCTACCAGGATTCATTCATAGTTACTTCTTTTTTCACATCAATTATCTAAAATATTGGTTCAATCCTCCATCATCCTTAATACAACTAAATTTTAAATATTAGAAAACCGAACCAAACCAAACCAAAACCAATTAGAAAACCAAGCCAAACCAAAACCACTTAGAAAATCAAACCAAACCAAACCAAACCAATTTGATAATCAAGCATGTATGGTTTAATTAGCATAAGATATCCTCAAGAATAGGCCATGAAAGTATCCTCTCTCTCACCGTCCAAATGAATACATCACTTTTGCACTAATTTCTCAAGAAACTTTCTCATTCGCTAATAAAAAACCAAACCGAAACCGATCGGTTCAATTCAGCCGGCGGTTTTCAAAATCGGATATTGTGGTTCGATTCTTCATTTGGATAAACCGAACACCGGCCGTATAGGGCTAGGTCACCAACCAGTTGGGCTTTTCCATTCCTCTTCTTCTTCATAAAAACCCCTCACTTCTTCTTGACCTAATTTGCTGCGCCGTTGATTCTTCACTTCGATCCGTATCTACGCTGTTCTCAAGTCGTCCCCTAACCCTATCCTTCCTCGCTTCTTCTTCTCCGGTTGTGCCTCTGTTTAAATTGTCTGATTGTTTTTTTGCGTTTGTTTTGCGACAGGAAGGAGAAAAGAATTTCAAATCAAGAAGAAAAATGTCAGCGTGAGTGAAAATTTGTTTACAAGCTTCCATTGGTTGTTTTTTCTTTTATAATTTAAGTTGTTGAATGCCTGCTCCTTTTTTCGTTTTTTTTTTGCTTCCTTTGAAATATATTAGTTATCAACGATTCCTTGTTTTTGTGACGTAGAATCTGAAGCTTGTGATAAACGGTTCGAGTGGTGACTAATCTAGGTTGTGAATAAGAAAAAGTTGTGAGTTGAAACTTGATTGGCGAAGGTGACGGAACGATAGATGTTGATGCCTTAGAGATGAAAATTATATGTTTTGGCTTGAATCATATGAGATATGGAACTTTAAATGAAAATGTGATTTGTATGGTGATTTGTTACATTACTTTGTTGGACATTGAAAGATCACGGCTGAAGAGCCAAGATCTTTATGCTTGTTTAGGAGTGAAATACTATTGAGGTTTCTTTTGTTATTGGCTTAGTATTTGCTGCAAATGGCGATATATTGCTTTCAATTGCTTGACAAATCCCTTTTAACTCGATTTCTTATGCAGTGATGAAGGTGCAGTTGTTGTTGAGGCTCCGGCCCCAGCTCTTGGTGAGCCAATGGACATTGAGACTGCTTTGCAACTTGTTCTTAGAAAATCATTAGCTCATGGTGGGCTTGTTCGAGGCCTGCATGAGAGTGCCAAGGCAATTGAGAAGCATGCTGCTCAGCTCTGCGTCTTGGGAGAAGACTGCAACCAGCCAGATTATGTTAAACTTGTCAAGGCACTTTGTGCGGAGCACGATGTAAACTTGATGACAGTTCCCAGTGCAAAGACCCTTGGCGAGTGGGCTGGTGTAAGTGTCTAATCTTATTTAGCCATCGAGATAAAAATGGCTTTACTTTTGATCATCTGTCATCACTTGTATTGTATTTATCCTACTATGATTGAATATACACCTCTCAATACTAGGCTACATGTTTTTAACCGTTAATACTTAGCTGCTTTACATGTTCGGGATCGTATTTACTTAACCTCTTCACCTGCCAATGCTAGGCTACATGTTTTTACCTGTTATTACTTAGCTGCTTTACATGTTCGGCATCGTATTTACATAACCTCTTCACCTGCCAATGCTAGGCTACATGTTTTAACCCGTTATTACTTAGCTGCTTTACATGTTCGGCATCGTATTTACATAACCTCTTCACCTGCCAATGCTAGGCTACATGTTTTTCCCCGTTATTACTTAGCTGCTTTACATGTTCTGGGTCATATTTACATAACCTCTTCATGCATAATCAAGAAAAAGCTTTCTTTTTTCACATGCCCTGTCAACATCACGATTGGGGAAGCTTGTTTTTGCTTGTAAATTGGCATTCTACACCATCAATTTGAGTTCGATTTCAAGTTGTAATTGATGTGCAGATACCAATACTACCATCATAAGATTTCCCTCATCTGAGTTCAGCATAATGAGTTATTGTTTGATCTAATGCAGCTATGCAAGATTGATTCTGAAGGAAAGGCTAGGAAGGTTGTCGGGTGCTCATGTGTTGTAGTTAAGGTACGCTGTATGATGCCCATCACTCCTGGATAAAATGTTCTGTTCTCTGAACCATTTTTGTTTACTTAAAATTTGTATTCCCATCTCCAGGACTTTGGGGAGGATCACGAGGCACTTCACATTGTCCAGAAGCACGTGAGTTCAAGTTGATCATCTCAAATGTTGTTTGTTGGTGTGTCACTAAGAAAGTTTTTGATCTTTAGTTATGTTTAGGTTGGTTGGTTCCCTGTTGCTGTTGAACACGTTTCTTCTACCCTATAATGCTTTTCTTTGTTTTTATTGATTGGAAAGATTTTGGGCAAACAGAACACAAGTTATTTATCAAGAGTCTCCTTGCCAAGGGTGAAAGGGAATTGAATTTTATCATCTGTTTATGTTGAGTTACTAAGCTATACCTATTCTCGTTTCTGAAGATTAATGCAACAGTGTGTAGTATAGTTTCTTTTCCTATAAAACTCAACATGTTTTCGTTCATATTAGTTGATGCAGTTGAGGTTCATTCGTATTTAATTTGATTTGGTTTTACAGTACGAGAATTAGTTTAAAGATAAGAGAGCAGACAGCATTTTAAATTTTGATTATCTTGTGAGAAAGGTATTAAAGGAATCCCAACTTAGTTGGCTGCAAGGGCATGCAAAGGTCCGTCTCATATGTTACAGCCCAATTCTACCGCTAGTTGATATTGTCCTCTTCGGACTTTTCCTTTTGAGCTTTCTCTCAAGGTTTTTAAAACGCCGATAAGGAGAGGTTTTTATATCTTTATAAAAAATGTTTGGTTTTTCTTTCTCAACTAATGTGGGATCTCACAACCCACCTCCCTTTAGAGTCCAGCCGTCCCGCAGGCACTCATTCCTCTCTCCAATTGATGTGGTATCTTAAAATTCACCTCTCTTTGGGGCCCAGCGTTCTTGTTGGCACACTGTCGGGTGTTTGGCTCTAATACCAATTGTAACGACTCAAGCTTACCATTAGCAGACATTGTCCTCTTTGGACTACCCTTTCAAGTTTCCTCTCAATATTTTTAAAATGCATCGGCTAGGGAGAGGTTCCCACACCTTTATAAAAAACGTTTCTTTCTCCTCCTCTAACAATCGTTCCTCTCTCCAATCGATGTGGTATCACACACCATGTCCGTAATCGATTCAAGTGATAGAAAAATTATGGGTTTGACTGGTTTTTCTCCGAGAAACTGAGGTTAAAATGAGAGTTCCAAGCCTTGTATGAGAATGTGTTGATATTAGGTGTTGATGTATAAAATGAATGGAGAGGAGATGAGCTTTATTAAAGAAGACCCACTTCATCAAATACTCACATGGGATTGCTAACCAATATCTTCACCATATTTTGGTAGGTAGACCCCCTCTTGCCCCAAAAAAGGAAGCCAAAGACCCAACAAATGGCCAAGAAAATTTCAGAACTAAATGGCAGATCTGTTTGACAAGCTTTCCCTCAACAAGTTCCTGTTTCAATAGACTATGAACAGTGAGAATAGGCTTGAATTTCAGTGCAAAAATCAGACAGCTTCACAGATCCTCAGCGTGGTAGCCATAAAAGATGCTGTGGTATCACCAGCATAGGGACATGGTGTCTGCTTAATGTTTACATTTGAAGACTTTTCTAAGTTGATTAAGGGAACAAATCATTGCAATCTTGGTATAACCTTGGCCCTCTACACTATCTGGTTGGTATGCCAATTCTTTCGGTTCTTATCATCCCATTTGTATAAAAAGCTATAAGATTTGGTCATTCAGTTCATCAACCAAAGCTCTTTGCTATGCCTCTTGGATGGAAAGGAAGAACAAGCCGAGGAGGTCATCCGCTCCAAGAACAGTTATCATGTGAGATCCCACGTTGGTTGGAGAAGGGAACGAACCATTCCTTATAAGGGTGTGGAAACCTCTCCCTAGCTGATGCATTTTAAAATCGTGAGGCTGACGGCGATACATAACGGACTAAAGCGGATAATATCTGCTAGTGGTGGGCTTGGGCTGTTACAAATGATATTAGAGCTAGACACTAGACGGTGTGTCAGTGAGGACGTTGGGCCACCAAGGGGGTGGATTGAGAGATTCCACATTGGTTGGAAGAGTGTGGAAACCTCTCCCTAGTAGACGCGTTTTAAAACCGTAGACTGACGACGATACGTAACAAGGTAAAGCAGACAGTATCTGCTAGCGGTAGGCTTGGGCTGTTATAAATGATATAGAGCTAGACACTGGACAGTGTGCCAATGAGGACGCTGGGCCCGAAGGGGGTGGATTGTGAGATCCCACATCAGTTGGAGGAGTGTGGAAACCTCTCCCTCGTAGATGCATTTTAAAACCGTGAGGCTGACGGCGATACGTAACAGGTCAAAGCGAACAATATCCACTAACAGTGGGCTTGGACTGTTACAAATGATATCAGAGTTAGACACTCAAACGGTGTACATGCTGGGCCCCTAAGGAAGTGGACTGTGAGATCCCACATCAGTTGGAGGAGGCTGGAAACCTCTCCCTAGTAGATGCGTTTTAAAACCGTGAGTTGATGGGAATACGTAACAGGCCAAAGTGGACAATATCTGCTAGCAGTGGGGTTGAACTGTTACAAGTCAAATAGTTCCGTGACTGACTACCAGGATGTGTAGCTCTGAGATCATTTGGAACGGAACCGTGGTTGTAAGTTATTTGCAGCCTTCTTCATTTCATGGCATGTTCATTGAAATCAAGTCTCAAGAATGCAAGGAGAGAACAAGAGTTGCTGCTTCAAAGAACACGAGCAAGAGACCAACAACCCAAAACTCTATCCAGGTTCTTAATTTATGGACTCATAAATCATCCCTATTTAATTTGTTTTTGCGTTTAATCTTTTCTTTAATCTCGAGAGAAACAAAAAATTTCATCGAAGAATTGAAAAGAGACTACTCCTCAAAAGATACAAAACGATCGAATTTGATGTGATTCCTTATACATGTTGGAACGAGAACATCATAAAGAAGCTTTGATGTGATCAGGTTCAAAACGATCGAGCTAGAAATATGACGGTGTGAATCTTGAAACACGAGCATCGGAGAGTAAAGGAAATCACTGATTCTTTTACTTAATCTGGAAGAGGCCGTAGCGGGACTACCATAGGAAACCCGCCCCGTTCTCTTATTTCATTATATAGTTTCGTAATTAACGTTTGATATGGATCAAATACGTTCGATATATATCAAAGATTATAATTGTTTTTCATACAACATTTGAATGAATCATAACACCAACAAATGGTGAAAAAAAATGTTGTGAAAAAAATTGGCGATACTTCAAGCATGTTGAAATCTAGAAGTAAGATCGATAAACGCATCTTCTTTGCAAGGAATAGTTAGACCTCCCGAGGGATGATGGAATCCGAACTCTTCCTCGGCATGGCTAAGAAGTTGTTTAAATGACGGATGATTTAAGAAAGATATCGGAACTACGAACCGTTTCCTCTGGATATCGATCTCGCCCACATAAACTGCAATATGACCTCTTGGAACATTCGACGGGTTTCGCATCTTTAGCATTTGCTTGGCATGATGAATCAAAGATGACGGTAAACGAATTCCCATTTCTAAGCTCGTCGTAGACAAGTTTCTCTGTTGGTTTTCGAGGACACGTCTAAAAAAATTTCTCGGACCTATTATGTTTCGAGTCGAGTTTGGCGTTTGAAGGCTCGTTTGGAGTTCGTATAAATAGAGATGTTTTAAAAAAAGAGGTGGTTTGTGAATGCTGACTGGCATTGCATAGAATGTGGGACATCAAGGCTGTTGTTGGGAAGACCTCTTCACATGGCTTACTTCAACATAGAAAAGAACTCTACATTCAAAATAATGACTATACAAGGAAGTTTCCCATTCATGTGATGGAATTTCTGGGAAAGTGCTCATGGCTATATCATTGAACCTAATTTTCAGGTCAAAGAGGGCCGAGGTCGATACCGTGTTTCGTTTTAGTATTCATTATCGGTGCTGTACCAATCCAAGCCCATGGTTAGTAGATATTGTCCGTTTTGACCTGTTACGTATCGTTGTCAGCCTCATGGTTTTAAAACGCATCTACAAAGGAGAGGTTTCCACACTCCTCCTATCGACGTGGGATCTCACAATCCACCTTCCTTGGGGGCACTGTGTCCTCGCTGGCACACCATCCGGTGTCTAGCTCTAATACCATTTGTAATAGCTCAAGCCCACCGTTCGCTTTTGCCTGTTACGTATCGCCGTCAGCCATATGGTTTAAAACACGTTTACTAGGGAGAGGTTTCCACCCTCCTCCGACCGATGTGGGATCTCACAATCCACCCCCTTGGGGGCCAGTGTTCTCGCTAACACACTGTCCAGGGTCTAGCTTTGATTCCATTTGTAACCGCCTAAGCCCACTACTAGCAGATATTGTTCGTTTTGGCCTGTTACGTATTGTCGTCAGTCTCACGGTTTTAAAACGCATCTACTAGGGAGAGGTTTCCACACTCCTCCAATTGACGTGGGATCTCACAATCCACCCCTCTCGGGAGCCAGCGTCCGATGTCTAGCTTCTAGTTCTAATACCATTTGTAACAGTTTAAGTCCATCGCTAACAGATATTGTCCACTCTAGTCCGACGATTTTAAAATGCATCTACTAGTGAGAGGTTTCCACATTCCAACCGATATGGGATATCATAGGTACGAATGTCAGGACTCCCCCATAAAGACTAGCTATAAAGACAGACAATAGAACAAGGATGAGTTATGTTTTTCACTCTCTAATGAAGTTAAGTAGTTGCATCTACTTTGAGCTCAAACTCTTAGATGAATTGAATCTTATCTACACTATAGATTGCAAGATTCTAAACACTGCAACGTGTCAAAGTTTCATTCGATACCGTTACTTAAAATGAACCCGGAACTCATGAACACCTGATATTGCTATCTTCTATTGATAATGTAGCTAACGGATCATGAACTTAAAGATGGTTACGAAAACCGTTCATGCCCGATCGAAACAAAGAAACTCATAGGTAAAAGTAACGTTCATAAGATCAAATAATTATCAAACAGGGTTTTACCCGCATCTCGAGGTTTAAGATTGTACAATGCTTATAGGTTCTTAATAAGGAGCAACATGTGCATGTGAGAAGCATCCTGAGCTTTTAATGGCTATATGTATCAATGGACCCAATGAAGCGGCCAAGGGCTAAAAGTAGGCGAATGTACCTCACACTGTACCATAGCACCAACTGTTAATAAGTATAGCTGAAACTTTAAAAGGGCTATTATCCAAACACAAATTTTAATTACATTCATATCAATCTTTTAAAATCATTATTTGGTTCCGAGGGTAAATAAGTCATTTCATACTATATGATCGTGTTACCTGCTTATCTTGAAGTACTTCTATAAGTGAAGAATACTCTAGACCAATACGGGCCCTTTTAGGATATTTTGTCCTTTAAAGTTCATATGATGAAAAAAACGCATTTTGTTGACATAGGTAGTAACTTTCAATATTTTTTAACTATTTCTCGTGCATCTCTTGTGACGTGATCATGAATCATTTCACCATTTCACGAGCGAACGTTGTTCTAAAAGGGATGATACCTGTTGGTACCGGATTCAATAGATTGCATCATTGTAACCACGCTTTTGAGTGCCAAAACCATTTCTCGTGCATCTCTTGTGACGTGATCACGAATCATTTCACGAGAGAGCGTTGTTCTAAGAGGGATGATACTTGTTGGTACCAGATTCAATAGATTGCACCATTACAACCACACTTTTGAGTGCCAAAACCATTTCTCGTGCATCTCTTATGATGTGATCACAAATCATATTACGAAAGAATGTTGTTCTAAGAGGGATGATACCAGTTGATACCGAATTCAATAGATTGCACATGAGCGAAATGTATGTAGTGACACGTGCTCTAAGTATACTTAATTTTAGAGTTCTTATAATTGAAAAAATTGGATGCAATTATAACTCCATAAAGCAAGTTCTAATCATATGACTTTTTCATAACTTCTTTTGGATCTAACAATCAATTTTAGAAGTATTAGACGGATATATTATGAATTTGATTGTCTTCGTTCAAAATATAGTGCGAATTCATCATAACATAAACAAGAAAATGGTGATAGAACAGTTCAATTTGTATTACATAAACTTCTGGTGAAAAGATCACCATTCCAACACCACTCATTACACAACCAAAGGCAATGTGATTGGATTCCATCAACATTCTAACATCAATCAGAATGCAAAAAAAGCAACAACGATGGATCTCCAAAAAAAAAAAGCCAATGGAAAAAAATCGAGAATCAACCTAGTTCTTCATGAACTTAAGAGGATTGCAATCTAGAAGTGAGATCGACAAACGCATCTTCTCCGCAAGGAATCGTCAAACCACCTTCTGGATGATCAAATCCAAACTCTTCCTCTGCTCGACTGAGAAGCTGTTGAAACGAAAAATGATTCAAATACGAAATCGGAATCACAAATCGCTTCCTCTCGAACTCTCCAACGTAAACGGCAACGTGACCTTTCGGAACAGCCGACGGATTTCCCGAGCTCCTCCTTAGCAATTGCTTGGCCTGAGGGATCAAAGACGATGGAAGACGAAACCCCATACCTGAGCGGATTAAGGAGAAAAAAAGAAAGAAAGAATGGAGTGTGGCTTCGATTGATCGAAGAAAAAAGCGAAAATGGAAGATTGAATGTGAGATGAGAGCTTGATTTGGACTTCGATGGAGTTAGGGTTTGAATTTATAGGGATTTCTGGAGGGAAAGAAGACGAGTTGCGGACCGGTAGTTGGCCATTGAAGGGCCCACCAAATGAAGAAATTAATGAAAGGGATTGGTATGTAGCTAATATATTATTAATTGAATGTACGTCCCATTATTTTATTATTAATTGATTTAATATTTGATACGACACACCGTGTTGGGACTTAGGATAGGCTGTCAACTCGATCGAAATAATTTTTTAAATAAAATACATTGTTCGTGAAGAAATTATCAAAATTACTTTTGTCACGTTCAAAATTACTGTACTTTATGTTTTATATCACTCGAAATAATTTAATGTTTGATTTTATAATTGATTTGATCGTGACATGAATGATTTTAATCCTTTCGAAATCGTTCTTGAATATGTCTTGGACTCGAGTTTAATTCAGACTTTAGATTAGGTTGGAAGGTGTGACGTGTTGTTATTGGTGAAGTACAATGAATTTTATAATTAAAATTAGTTAGAAATTATTGTTATTAATATATTGTGTTAGGACTTGGGATAGGCTGTCAGCTCGATTTAAATAATTTTTCGAATCAAATGTATGGTATTGTGAGATTTCACGTCTGTTGGAGGGGAGAACGAAACATTCTTGATAAGGGTGTGGAAACTTATCCATGTATTTTAAAACTGTGAGACTAGATAATATCTGCTAGTAATGGACTTTGGCTATTACAAATAGTGCATGCTACCGGTGGATTGTGAGATCCCACATCGGTTGGAGAGAGAAATGAAACTTTGATTTTAAGGAGGCGGAAACCTCTCTCTAACAAGAGGCTGACGATGATACGTGATGGCATCGATTGGAGAGAGGAATGAAATTTTCCTTTTAAGGAGGTGGAAACTTCTCTCTAACAAGAGGCTGACGACGATACATGACGGGCCAAAACGGTATGCTAGAAGTGGGCAGTGAAGGACAATAACTTCTAGTAGTGGGTGGTGAAGGACAATATCTACTCTCTAACAATTGGCTGACGACAATATGTGACGGGTCAAAACGGACAATATTTGCTAGTAGTGGGCAGCGAAGGACAATATCTACTAGTAGTGGGCAGTGAAGGACAATTCTGCTAGTATTGCTAGTAGTCGATGATACGTGACGGGCCAAAACAGACAATATCTACTAGTAGTGGGCAGTGAAGGACAATATCTGCTAGTATTGCTAGTAGTCGACGATACGTGACGGGCCAAAACATACAATATCTACTAGTAGTGGGCAGTGAAGGACAATATCTGGTAGTATTGCTAGTAGTCGACGATACGTGGCAGACCAAAACAGACAATATCTACTAGTAGTGGGCAGTGAAGGACAATATCTGCTAGTATTGCTAGTAGTCGACGATACGTGACGGGCCAAAACAGACAATATCTACTAGTAGTGGGCAGTGAAGGACGATATATGCTAGTATTGCTAGTAGTGGACGATACGTGACAGGCCAAAACGGACAATATCTGCTAGTAGTGGGCAGTGAAGGACAATATCTGCTAGTAGTGGGCAATGAAGGACGATATATGCTAGTATTGCTAGTAGTGGACGATACGTGACAGGCCAAAACGGACAATATCTGCTAGTAGTGGGCAGTGAAGGACAATATCTACTAGTACGGCTAGTAGTGACCCGTGAAGGATAACATCTGCTAGTACTGCTAGTAGTGGGTAGTGAAAGACAATAATTGCTAATGGTGAAGTGAAGGACGTGTTTATATATATTAAAAAAATAATTATAAATAAGTGGTTTTATGTACTATTTTTTTAAAATTTTAAATTTTTTTTTTAAATTTTAAATTTTAATTAAATTTTTTTTTTTAATTTTTAATTTTTTGCAAGGGTAGATTATTGCACCTGGCATGATTATATATTTTTTTTATTTAAAAAAATCCAAAATGAAGAAAATTATGATATATGCATTAGCTAAGCTATGAATAAATAATTATTTTTAATACTAATAATTATTAATTAAAGGGAATATTTTAAAACTATTTTCAGAATTAATGGCAACGTTAACCATATACATTGAATCATGAATGTGAACCAATCATATGCCTTCATTATTAAATAAACATATAATTTCATTATTCAACTTTATACTTAATCTATAATATAATTTCAAGATAATGTAACATTTTATAAGTTTTGTTTTTTTTAGCTATGGTCAAATCTTATATTAAAATTTTTCAAAATTTTGTTGACTTAGACATAGTTCAAATCGTTAAATATTATACATATGTCTAAACGTCACGCATATGACATTATATTGCTAAAATTGTGCTTTTTAAACCGTGCAACTTCGTGATTTTAACACAATCATGACTGTAACAGCCTAAACCCAGTACTAGCGGATATTATCCGCTTTGACCTGTTACATATTTCCATCGGCCTCACGATTTTAAAATGCATCTAAAGAATGGTTTATTCCTCTCTCTAATCGATGTGGGATCTCACAATCTACCCACTTAGGACCCAACATCCTCAATGACACCACCCCCTTCTTCCGTGTCTGGCTCTGATACCATTTGTAACAGCGCAAGCCCACCACTAGCAAATATTGTCCGTTTTTGCCTATTACGTATCGTCATTAGCCTCACAGTTTTAAAACGCGTCTACTAGAGAGAGGTTTTCACATAAGAAATGTTTTGTTCCCGTCTCTAACAAATATCAGATCTCACAGCAAGGCTCGTTAAATTTTTTTTATCTACTTTCTATAAATATATATATATATATTCAATTTATTTTATTTTTTGTTTTCTATTCTTAATTTTTAATTTCTAAAAAGACGGTGGAAGATGAGACATTAAATAATTAAACTATGTTATTTTTTATTTTCTGTTTTAAATTTTAAATTTAAAAAATTAAGGTTGACCATTTTTTTTTTCAAAATGGATTTTTAACGCGTCAATGGTGGTTTCTCCATCATTTTCTATTTTTATATTTGAAAAAAATAATTAAAATAGAATATTTGACCAAAAAAAATTGTATTTTGTGTTCTATAAAAATCTATTAAAATTTCATATAAATAAATTATATTTTTGTTAAGTTCTTAGTTCTAACAATTTCAGTATTATTATTGGTTAAACTTTTATTAAAATAAATTATTAAATAATTGTAAGTAATTAAATTTTATTTCATCTTTAAATATAATAATATGCATTAGATTTTTAATGTTATTTAATAAAACTACATAAATTTTAATTGTAAATAATTATTACATAATAATTAATAAACATATTATATTTTAAAAATAAATATTATTGAGAAAACAAAATAATAATAATTTTTTTAGAAATAATAGATTTCACTATATGAATTGTATATTTTAAAAAAATAATTTAAATATTTTTAAAATAAATATTATAAAAATATTTTAGACGAGTAAGAATGAAGATATCTAGATATTTTAAGAACACATATTTAGATATTTTAAAAATAAATCGTCCCCGTCTTTATTCTAATAAATTTTCATCTAAAAAATCATAAACAACATAATCTAATATCTATTAGGTATACAAATTATCGTATAATCCAAATCCGAACAGCTAAATCTCGAGCTAGGTAGCAAAATCATACACCATATGCGTTCAAATTTGATTCGATTCATTTCAAGATACCTGTACTCTGCAGCAACAAGCTCACATGCTACAATATGATCTACACAGTTCGAATTCATCATCAATTTGTACGTCGAACATCGCCGCGTCGCTGTTGTCTCCCAGATGCGACATGACATTGATCATCCATAACTTCCTGCCTCATTTCTAGACTGTAACGATCTATCCGAAGTAAAGGTATACAAAAGTTTGTACAGCGATTGTAATTTTTGAAATCGAGAACCGATTCGTACTTTCCCATGTATTAATGTCTGAGACTTGATAGATACCGAATACACAAACGCTATATTGAATTACAATTTACGTCTCAGTTTTCTGTTCTGATACGTTGGGGAATCATTATCTGCTTCTTGCAAGAGGGGGAAAATGTGTTGCTCCGATGAAGGACATTGAGTAAGTTTTACTTTGCTGATCGGTATTGTAAAATGATTGATTTCTTGATTGGATGTGGTTGATGGCGAATTTGTATTGCATGTTTTTTTTTTTTTTTTTTTTTTTTTTTTTTTTTTTTTTTTTTTTTTGGTGAAAAGAACTAGGTTAAGATTTCTTGATTGGATGTAGTTGAATCTTTTTCGGGCAGCTACCATACCAGATGGTATGGCTGGAATCTGGAGTGTTTTTGTGAGGGGAATATGTTGGATAAACACTTTGATAGTGATGGAATTCTTGCAGGAGAAGAGAATTGTGTCTGTCACAACAGTGACAAACTCCTTATTTGATGCAGATCGATTTGATTTTCCCCACACAATTGTGTGGCAGATTTGTAGCGTAAGAAAGAGAGAAAGAAAGAAAGAAAACTTGTTTGGTTATGTTGAATTAGATAGAATGTAGGCACACAAAGAGAGACAGTCATTTACATTTTACTTCCAAGACGTTGAAACTTATACTCTGATTACTATAAGTTTTTCTGTTTTTTCTTACTAGGGACAAAACTTTTCATTGCAGAAATGAAAGAAATTAAAGCTCAACTGCACAAGAGAGTGAAAGAAAAAGCAATAAAACAATGATAAAAGTTACTAGGAGTAATAAAAGCATTTGAATTGAAACATATATCCTGTAAAGAGAACCTATCAAAATGCTCTGAAAGAAAACACCATAATAAAGCTTTTAAACAATTCGATTCAAAGTGGTCAATCTGAAAGAGATGTTTGCTTTAGAAATTAGAAATGAAAAACTAAAGTTGGAAAAACTGTGGTGAGAGGTTGATCTTTTCTCTCCATCTCTCACGATGTATGCAACCTAGAAGTTAGATCATTAAAAGGATCTTCTCTGTAGGGAATTGGCAGACCACCCGTTGGATGGATGATTCCGAACTCTTCCTCAGACCTTTGTAGTAAGTTAATAAATGAAGGGTGGTTCTAGTAAGTAACTGGAACCGCAGATCTCTGTCTGGATTTCCACCCAAAAACAAAAAAAAAAAAAAAAAACTGCAACTTGAGCTTTGGGGATATTAAACTTATTTTGGGTAGAAGCACTCGGTGTTTGAGAATTTGTTTGACGTTGAGAAGAATTGATGGCAAACAGATTCTCATATTCAATTTTGCTTGAATTGAAAGCATAATGAGCAAATCTAGGTGGTAGCATGCTTGATATTGATTTGAACTAGGAAACTTCTATATACTTGGATGGGAATTTCTCTGTGATTTGAGTGGGAGAGTGGTTGTTAATGGGTTTTGAATTATATATAGAGTGAGAACGAAATAATATCAAAATGGGAGTCTGCTAATCCTACTTTATCTAAGGATCTCGTGGACTTGCCAAATTGGTTGGAACATACTTCTTTTCTCATTTGGCCTGACTTCTGGTAGCAAAGACCCACTTGTTTGAGTGGAAGATAATAGAGTAGATAACAAGTGGTCTAGGAAAACAGGAAGCCAAATGCTGTGACCAAGAAAATAGATAGACCAAAAAAGAAAACCATTTGATGAGAAACTTTTGATCACTTGTTCCGCATCACTGGCCCAATGCATAGCTAACAAATTAGACCGCCTCGAAAGTACATTTTGGGTTGTACATTAGATACTCGACTATGTATCATAAATTTCATTGGTTCTCATGTGGGCACTTCCAATCCTACCTAATTAACTCTTTCACTAGTAACAACATCACAACTTTACTGGTTTATATCCATTGATGCACCACCAAACAGGAATTTGCGTATTCTACTACATGAAATTATCTACCCTAAGAAACAATTATATCTTGACCGACAAACACTGTACTCAACCTCCAGTTATTGAAGCAAGCTTGCACAATTTTGATGTTATCACATTATGAGGTTAATCCAGAAGTTGAGACTGGCAATTTTTTTCAAAAAAAAAAGAAAAACATTAGCCATGGAAATGGACATTCCGCATCTTAATTAATTGTTGAGAAGAGGTGCTTGATTCATACATAGTTTCTTATTGTTCTTAAAAGAATCTCATTTAATGTTCAGATACCCACTCATTTTAAGCAAACATTGTAGGTCAGTTTTCTAGTGAACTTCACATAGGCTTGTTCCAAATAAAAAATAATAAAAAATAAGAAGGCATAATTCCTCAATCATGTATATTTTTATCCATATATGTCTATAATCTAATCTCCTTGTAGTTTAGGTTCATTCAATTTGTTTTGTGGGACTTCAAATAGTTGTATTGATATGTTGTGTCAAAGGCTTACCTTCCAAGTTTGGTTTTGTTCATGTCTTCAGCCGGATGGTTTATATTTTTTAATCAGATAAATCTTCAATTCATTTAGACAGAAAAATTTTGTGCCATTTAATGAGTTTTCTCCATGTTGTATGTTGGCATAGCACAAAATGAGGTGAATGGTTGAGATGTCCTAGATGTCTTAGGCATGTCTTTAACAAGAGTGATGACTGTCGCTTCACTCTTGTTGTGACAATGGCTTACCTTCCAAGATTAGTTTTGTTCTTGTCTTCAGCCAAATGGTTTTGATTTTTTAATCAGATAAATCTTCAATTCATTTAGACAGAAAAGATTATGCCATTTAATGAGTGTGCTCCTTGTTCTATGTTGGCATAGCACAAAATGAGGGGAATGGTTGAGATGTCTTAGATGTCTTAGGCATGTCCCTAACAAGAGTGATGGCTATTGCAAGCTATTACCCACATCACCCTTTTTCAACTTACATACATGATTTTGAATCCCCATGCAACTCGCATCTCAAACTTTCATCCAGTCACCAAGCTTTCTCTCTAGCTGTTGTGCAACTTCAAGGTTTTTTTCAATTAAATATTATTTGAATTCCTCTTGTGAAGAACAAACCTGTGAGTTTTCATTTGGCGAAATTGTAATATTGTGCAAAGTCTTAGACTTTCTCCTCTAACAACAAACCACGGATCTTCAATAGTCTGCAAAGATTCTTGTGCAGCTTACATCGGAAAAAGCCAAGAGAGCAGTTTGTGATTCCAGTAGCTTACTGTAATCAACCATTTTTCAGGGACTTACTAAGTCGAGCCAAAGAAGAATTTGGCTACAGTCACCCTATGGGATGCTTCACTATTCCCTACATCGATGGTACATTCGTTGATCTCATCTCCCAATTGAATGAGTCCTGAAATAAGATGTATTTGTTAGACATGGCCTAGTAAACTAGATAGTACCATTCTTATATATGTTCTTTTGTAGCTGGGGATAAAAGAAATGCCTCTCCAAATGATGTATAGAGAACTGCATATACTAATTTTAGAAAATGAAAACAATTCATTCCATGCAAGGTCTTCTCTTTTTTTTCTTCTTTTGCATAAGGCTTATTTACTTTGCTTTTCTGTTATAAACACATATTAGAGCCATTACACTTCATGGACTCGACTTGAAAATAGAAGTATTGATAATCTTCATTTTTATAGTGACACCTCTTGGGGCCTAGACCTTCCCAAATTTGGACGAAACTACATAAATCTTTCATCAATCTTTTCCATTTATCCTTCTCTTTTGATATTAATCTTTTTATTAGTCATAGAAGGCATTTAAGGATTTATGACACCTTAAATTACCAACATCTAGTATTCATAGAAATGCTATATTCTGTTAAAAAAATTATTGTATATGGTCATTTTTATGGTTCTAACTCTTCTACAATCAAATTGGGGAGATATTTCTATTCAAATAAAAGATGATGAAAGAGTTTGGAAGGTTGATCCTTCAGGAGCTCAGTATTATTTTTCCTATCCTGAAAGCATTGTTCACAGCAGTTTGAAAATCCGAAAGTCCCAAGAAGATTAGAATTCTCATTTGGATTTTGCTTTACAAAGGTCAGATACAGCAGAAAAACTTAAGCTTGCACCATGTTTGATGTTCTTATATTCTTCAGTTAACCGACACTTTGAGAATGATGATATTTCAAAAGAAATACTCTTGGAAATGATTATTCTGTATCTTTATTAATTGTTGAAGAAAAGATGCTTGATTCCTATGTAGATGCTTATTAAAAAGAATCTTATGTAATATGCCAATATCCACTCATTATGAGTAAACAATGTAGGTCAGCCTTCATGTGAACTTCACATAGGCTTGTTTGGAACACACTAAAAATAAAAATAAATAAATAAAACAAGAATACAAAAGTAGGATCTCACAATCTGCATCAAGAACAGTAGATTTTTTTTGCTACTTCTGACTGTGATCTACCTTACTGTCTCATTCAGGTTCATCATTTGTGGGACTCCAATAGCTGTACTGATGTATCACAAAGGCCTTAGCTGCCATGTTCGGTTTTGTTCTATTTTCAGCCAGATACCTTAGATTTTTTTTTAAAAAAAGTTAGATTTATATTCAATACATATAGACAGAAATAATCTATGCCATTAAATGGGTCTCCTGTTGTATGTTGACAAGGATAAAAAATAGGGGAAATGGTTTTCACGTTTCAGGCATATCTCTAACAAAAGTGATGAACTTGCTTATGCCATGTGCTTAGCATAACTAACAAGTTTTTACTTTGGCCACAATTTTCAGCTAAAATTGGTCCTTTACTGGCTGATTTTCCCAAGAAGTTTGGTGACTTTGTTTACCCAATATTATTTCCTGAGTTCCTGAAGATAATGGGAGACAGGACCATGTGATACAGTATACTTCACAAGTACTTGCCTTCTGGTTGGTCCCATTCAGAGATTTCTCACCACTCATTTCTTAGAGCAAACTATTGCCCACGTCACCATTTTTCTTCTATATATATACTTGTTTTTAAGACCCAAGCAACTCAGATCTCAAACTTTCAACCACCCACAAAGTTTTCTCATTCTCTCAATTGCTATTGGGAAACTTCAAGTTTTTTCAATTCTAAATTCTCTTACTTTCTGTTCTGAATAATAAAACCATGGGCTTTCGTCTGGAAAAAATTGTAAATGCTGTGCAAAATCTAGGACTTTCTTCTCTAGCAACAGACCAAGGATTGTCTGTAGTCCGCAAAGGCTATTGTGCAGTTTATGTAGGAGAGAGCCAAAGGCGGTTTGTGATTCCAATAGCATACTTGAATCAGCCATTTTTCAAGGACTTGCTCAGTGAAGCTGAAGAAGAATTTGGTTACAATCACCCTATGGGAGGTCTCACCATTCCCTGCAGTGATGATAAATTCATTGATCTCCTCTCTCATTTGAATTAGGCGTGAACGAGAATATTAGTTGGGCAATCCTGTAGATTAGATAGTACCATTCTTATATACATTTTTTTGAGGGAGAGATAAAATGCCTTCCCGAATGATGTGTACTGGATTACATATACAAGTTTTAGAAAATGAAGTTATTTCATTCAAGTTCTTCTCTTTACATATTCTCTTTTTTTGAACTTCTATGCATTACTTTTTCGTTAGCATAAAAGTAGATATATATCAATGCTACTCTTCTGCATGAACTTCATTCGACAAATAGTTTCGTAGGACTGGTGTAATATCATCTTGTTACTAGAAATTAGATTATATAAAGTCTACATAAATTAGAACATAGTCCACGAACCATGTAAATCTTGTATTATCCTCTTGCATATAACTTTTTTCTTTTGCTGTTAATATTTTTATGGCCTTTGATGGAAAAACTTCAGTTCATAATTATTCAAATCACCAACATCAAGCAGACAAATACATTGTATAAGTATTGGTAAATTATATCTTACAATGATTTTTTCTGGTTATTCTTATATTTTCTTGTACATTTATTCAAATCTATTTTGATCAAGTGTCATTCATGTTCATATTGTAACAGCCCAAGTCCACCGCTAGTAGATATTGTTCTCTTTGGGTTTTCCCTTTCGGACTTTCCCTCAAGGTTTTTAAAACGCGTCGGCTAGGAAGAGGTTTTTACACCCTTATAAAGAATGCTTCATTCCTCTCTCCAACCAATATGGGATCTCACAATCCACCCCCTTCAAGGTCTAGCATCCTCGTTGGCACTCGTTCCTCTCTCCAATTGATGTGGAATCTCACAATCCACCCTCCTTCAGGGCCTAACGTCCTCGCTGACACTTGTTCATCTCTCTAACCGACGTGGGATCTTACAGATATGGATGGACCTGTGGGGCGTTTTTTAGTGAAACGATTAGGATGGAAATGTAATAATAGTAGAGCCTGTTTCCTTTAACCCTTGTACTAAGTGATTACCTTTTCTTTTTCTTTTTTCATTGACAACACTGTTAGACACTGATAATGGAGATCAAAACTGATTTCCCTCACATAAACGCACGCAAGATTTTCACAGTTTCAGTGTCGGAGAATCCTATTTAGTCATGGCATGACAATCGATTAAATACGATGTCAGCACACAGGGAGTTCATTCCGTCTAGATGACAAGTTTGAGTCGATAAGCTTTGTGTTCTGGTGGGTATACATTAAAGTTATCTTTCTAACTTGCTGCTAAGGTAAAGGTTAGCTCTCATCCCTCTTGAATACCATAGTGAGACATTAGCCTCATTTTTTTTTCTTAGAATATATTCATTCAAAAAATTCCAAAGAAAATAAGGTTGGCCAAACTGTCTGCATCAGGTAAAATTTTCACCACTTCTAGTTTTGTTCTAATTATCTTGAATCTCTTTGTCGTTTAGTCTTATGGATTTGGTTTGTCAGACTCCAACAGCTGTGCTGATATGTCACCAAAGGTTAGCTACCAACTTTGTTTTGCTCATATCTTCAGCCCTTTGGTTTAGATTTTTTAATTAGATAGGCCTTCATTCCATGCAGACAGAAACAAAATATGCAATTAAATGAGTGTGCCTCCTTGTTATATGTTGGCATGACAAAGAATTAGGGGAACAGTTTATATGTCTAAAGCATGTCTCTAACAAAAGTGATTATCGATCGCTTTTGTAATGTGCTTAACATAACTAACAAGTTTTCGCTACAATTTTCAGCTCGAACAGGTCCTCCATTGGCTTCCCAAAATGTTAGGTGAGTTTGTTATCCCAATATTATTTTCCAAGTAGTTGAAGATTGTTATCTAGAGTACACTACGCGTGAGATCCCACATCGATTGGGGAGGAGAACGAAACATTCTTTATAAGGGTGTGGAAACCTCTTCCTAGCAGACGCGTTTTAAAAACCTTGAGAGGAAGCCCGAAAGGGAAAATCCAAAAAGGACAATATCTGCTAGCGGTGGGCTTGTTACAAATTGATATGCTTCGCTATACTTCACAAGTATGTGGTACGATAGAATTCACTAGTACATTCCTCCTAGTTGGCCCCATTCATAGATGTCTCGCTAGTCACCACTCATTTCTTAGAGCAAGCTAGTGGCCACGTCTCTCTTTTAAGTCTATATATACATACTTGTTTTCATTTCCCATGCAACTCAAATCTCTTCTCTCTCTCTCTTTCAAGTGCTATTGTGCAACTTCTAGATTCTTAAATTCGACTCTGACTTCTTCTTGAGGGAAGAACAACCATGGGTTTCCGCTTGGAAAAAATGGTAAATGCTATGCAAAATCTTAGACTTTCTTCTCTAACAACCCACCATGGATCTTCGGCAATCCGCAAAGGTTATTGCGCGGTTTATGTAGGAGAAAGCCAAAAGAAGCGGTTTTTGATTCCTGTAGCTTACTTGAACGAACCATTTTTCAAGGACCTGCTAAATCAAGTTGAAGAAGAATTTGGTTATGATCATCCTATGGGAGGCCTCACTATTCCTTGCAGCGATCATACATTTATTCGTCTGATCTCTCATTTGAACGAGTCATGAAAGAAGATATATTTGCCAGATTAGTTATGAGGACCAAATATATTGTCTTTATACACTTTTTTGTGGGAGAGTTAGACTGCCTCCCCAGATGATGTATACAAAATTCAATACATTGTCTTTAGAAAATGAAGAGACTTAATCCATGAAAATTCTTCTCTTTACTTGAAAATATTCAAGTTGCAAAATACAAAAAAGGTACTCCAATTTTTTGTCATTTCAATCTTCATTTCAGGTTATATTTGAGATTGTATTTTTATATGAACGGTTTATTTTCCATCCTTAATCTACATTTGCATTCTTTTCTCTAGATATTTATGACAGACTGGTGTTGAGCAATCTAGGACCATATAAATCCTAGCTTCATTTTTCTACGTGGACTTCATTATGCAAACAGTTTCAGAGTATTATTGATTGCATCACAAGTTAGATCATTCAACTATGACACTATTCATTACACATACGTGGCTTCAACAGCCAAATTCAAACAAAACCATTATAGGATCAAATCTAGAGTTGTTTTTAGACTTGACTTTTGGTCTAATTCCTAAACAGATGAAAATATCTAGTATTAGCCGACTAAATTTTGTATTGTAGTTATGTCTGACATTGAAGGCTAGCATGGTAGAACAAGATCATGTGCTGTAGTCACTCTGGTTTTCTCTTCTACTTATTTCATGTCATGGGAACCTTCCCTTGTCATTCAAGAAACATGATGATATTAGCTGACAAGAGTTTTAATTTCAGGGCCTTGAAGATAATAGCTAATAAGATTCTTGTTAGAGAAGATGCGGTAAAGGTAGGTAGAGGTTGTCGAGACACTGAAAAGAGCCTTGACTTAAGCTTTTTATTTTTTGTAGCACGAAGCTTCATCAAAACATGACATCTCCGTCTAATCTTTTTAGTTTTAAAGGTACACAATTTCTTTCATGTATATTTGTCTCGACTCGGACTACATATTACACTTCACGAATCACTACATTTGAAATGGGTAATATTCTCTTTGTAATACGTGCATGAAGTTGTCTCTTTATTGATATATTTCTACTTGCACAAGTAAGCTAAAATGTGTGGTATAATAGCCCAAGCCAAGCAGATATTGTCCTCTTTGGGCTTTTCCCTCAAGGTTCTTAAAACACGTCTGCTAGAGAGAGTTTTCCACACCCTTATAATAAATGTTTCGTTCTCCTCCCCAACTGATGTGGGATCTCACAGTCACCCCTCTTCGGGGCTCAGCGTTCTCGTTGGCACTCATTCCTTTCTCCAATCAATATGGGACCTCCCAATCCATCTCCCTTCGGGGCTCAGTGTCTTTGTTGGCACACCGCCTTCTGTCCACCCCTCTTCAGGGTTCAGTCTCCTCAGTCTCCTCGCTGACATGTCGCCCGGTGTCTCTGATACCATTTGTAACAGCCCAAGCCCATCACTAGCAGATATTGTCCTCTTTGGGCTTTCCCTCAAGATTTTTAAAACACGTCTGCTAGGGGGAGGTTCCCACACTCTTATAAAAAATGCTTCGTTTTCCTCTCCAACTGATATGGGATCTCACATGTATCTTAATTTCCATGCGAAACGGTCTTTTTGTAGAATCATATTCATATGGTTCTAGGGGGCACATGCAACATGTTAAATTGGCTCTAATTTTATAACATCTTTTAAAGATCAATTTGTTTCTTGTAAGAATACTTAGAGATGTCTCATAGCCGAATCCACTATTCTAAGGCCATCCATTTACAATTAAAAAAATGGAGTTTTTCCTTGTTTTAAGTGGATTCGTTGCTGGTTGTTCTCCGAGAACTTGCAGACTTGTTATGTTTTTGACAAATACAGGTTGTTCTCCGAGAACTTGCAGACTTGCTATATTTATGACAAATACACAATGGCGTTTACTACCGTGCTCTTGGTAAGTATCCATGTGGCTCAACAGACAAGTAAGTGTCACACCATGTCCCACTTATTTAATGCATTTAATAGCATTTAAAGTTTTTTTAAGAGCCGTTCCTTGCATTTCCTAGCATTTCCTAGCATTAAATATCTTCCTCCGATCTTAATCATTCTCAAAATTCTCTATTTGGAGAGACAGCCAAGGTTATTTCTTAGCTCATCCTCCATTGATCAGGAAATCGTGTGGTGTTTACTACTGCTAATTCACCGAACCACTTTTTAGTCTATGCAGAGTTTTCCTCGAGGTTTTTAAAACACGTCTGATAGGGAGAGGTTTCCACACCCTTCTAAAAGATGTTTCGTTCACCTTCCCAACCGATGTGGGATATTAAAATTCACGCCCCCCCTTCAGGGCCCAGCGTCTTCGCTGGCACTCGTTGTCTTCTCCAATCGATGTGGGACCTCCCCCCCCCCCCAATCCACTCTCCTTCGGGGCCCAGCGTCCTTGTTGGTACATTGCCTCATGTCCACCCCCTTTGGAGCTCAACCTCCTCGCTAGCACATCTCCCGGTGTCTGGTTTTGATACCATTTGTAACAACACAAGTCCACCACCAGCAGATATTGTCCTCTTTGGGCTTTCTCTTTCGGGCTTCCCCTCAAGGTTTTTAAAACGCATCTGTTAGGGAGAAGTTTCTACACCTTTATAAAGGATGCTTCGTTCTCCTCTCCAACCAATGTTGGATCTCACACATTACCACCGCTGAGTTCCCAACTTTCTGCTTTATTGTATTTCTGATTCTTCTGCTGCTTCACTTTATGCATAAAAACAGGTGCTGAGATTAATGACAAATATACTTTACATGGAATCAACAGTAAAAAGAGTAAAAAATCATCTAGCATTCAATCACATGAGAGAGAATCTGCATTCTGTTGCTTTTGTATGTCAACGTTAGCCCATAAACTTGTCTCTTTTGGCTTGCTTTCAATTTGCACCCCACTCCCAGTTGCTTTCTTTAGACAACGTTCACATATTTGGCCTCTCCCTTCCCTCCCTATAACCCAAGAGCCACCTAACTGCGCCCCTACCTCTAAGGCTCTCATCCACCCAGCTTTCCCTTTCCTATCTTCTCCTTCATTTGGGTTATGGCTGATTCTGTAGGAAATTTGTTTAGGACCAAACAAATACTCTGTTACTTTCTCGGCCGATCCCGAACCGCAAGTTGGAAGACAAAGCCATGTGAAACCCTTGTGAACTCTGCTCCTGCTTCTTTCTCCATTGCCTTAGAACTTCAATATGATATCGTCCTCTTCCACCTCCACCGATCTATCGATATAAATATAGATGTAAACTCATGGTTGAAAGCAACCCAAGTCTGCAATTTTCTCTTCATTTGTGAAGAGTTTCGTTGAACCAAGAATGAAAAACCGCCATGGGAATCCGTTTACGGAGTGCCATTCTCACAAAGAAAGTTCTTAAATGGTGCATTTTGAGTGAAAGAAAGACAATATCAACATCATTGGAGGTTCCTAAAGGCTTCTTTGCAGTTTATGTAGGAGAGAGTCTTAATGCTATGTTGTTCCTATATCATACCTGAAACCGCCTTTATTTCAGGATTTGCTTAAGAGATTTGAAGAAGAATTTGGCTTTGGTCACCCAATGGGCAGCATGACCATTCCATGTGGAGAAGATACTTTCATCGAAGTCACTTCTAGTCGCTTCTAGTGTAATAGCCCAAGCTCACTGCTAGCAGATATTATCCTCTTTGGACTTTTCCTTTCGAGCTTCCCCTCAAGGCTTTGAAACGCGTCTACTAGGGGAAAGGTTTCCACACCCTTATAAAGGGTGTTTCGTTCTCCTCCCCAACCAATATAGAGTTGTGAGATCTCGCATCTTGGCTTTGGTTGTAGATTTTTTTTTCACTTCAAAATGAATGTAAAGTATAATTTTTTTGTACGGTGGGGATTTTCATTTCCCTTTCTATTTTGCAAGGCTTCTCAATTTTTTTAATCATCCTCCCAAGGAAATGGCTTTATGAGAAGAAATGTTACTTTTAACGTTCCTTCTACTAATAATGTGAAAGCATAACAATTAAAAACTAAAACAAAATTGAAACAATTCAACATAAGCAATTTCTTCCAAAATATTTCGAATATAAATTATCTAATGCTTAATGCCACGTCCACGGTCGTACATTTTCAACCGTGTGCCATGATCTTGACATGCTCACGACAAGCCTTGAGGGAAATCTATGCCCTATATTCATTTTTTGTCTGGCTTTGTGGCTTCATTGCACCTTAGACGATGTTTGTTTTTGTCAACCAAACACAACTTTTGTGGAATTCAAGCTGGTTTGACCACACACGTTGTGCCCAATCATCTGCAACTTAACCGACTTTTCTCTCCACTAGGCCAAGTCATTCGGCTCGACCTTGCCTCGACTTCGGTGCAGGTCTCTCAATGTAACATCATCAATGTAGCCATGAGAGGTAATAGCTATAAATAGTCGTCGACTCCCGGGAAAGGGTAACATGACCCTAATTTTCCTTTTTGAAAAAAAAATAGCTATAAATAGTCGTCCACTCCCGGGAAAGGGTAACATGACCCTAATTTTCCTTTTTGAAAAAAAAATAGCACTTATTCCAAACAATTTTCTTTTATTTTGCATAAATTAAAAATAAAAATAAAAATAAAAAGACCCAAGTCCGTTTCTTATTATAAAAAATAATAATAATAAAAAAATAAATAAAAATAAATAAAAACCTCCATAAATCAACTTTTCATTTATAGAATTTGATAAAGATTCTAAAATAATTCAGAAACTAAAAGGAAAACAATAAGCTTTTAAAAATATTTAAAATAAAATCCTTTTTTGAAAGACGAATCTGCCCTTGTTTGCAAAACCGACCATAACGGTAGCTTTTTAACTGTCATAACGGTAGCTTTTTAACTGTCATAACGGTATTGTGCCAATGACAAAATTACCTCTGAGCTAATAACGTAAAGTTACCAAACACCCATTCTTTTGATATCGAGCCCTCACCATTTTCATATTAGACGAAGTCCTGATTTCTTCGCCAGTTTCTTGTGCCATTAAGAAGCTTCACGCCCATCTTCTTAGAACCCACTTCCAATTTTTCTCCCCTGACCTTCACTATATAAGCTCATTCAATCTTACTCCCAAACCCCATCCCCAATTTTCATTTGCAAAGCTTAAGCAGCGTCTTCAAATGCATCATCCCCAGAAGCTCTTTAACCTTCAATGTCATAATTTCTGAGTTTTTTCGACATGGGTCTGCGGATTTCTCTTTCAAATGGAGTTCTATTCATACGTATGTCCGGTGCAGCACTTTGAGTGCATTTTCGCTTGTTCATAAATGCGGTGTATGAAAAATAGATGCACGATTTCGTGGGGTAATCATGTTGGTTATGTAGTGTTTTTGTGGGGAGTGCGATTATTGAAATGTATGCAAAAAATTTACTGATTAGTGATGCAGATGAAGTGTTTGATGAAATGCCCATGAGGAATACTGTGTGTGCAAATGCACTATTGGCTAGATATGGCAAGGTAGGAAGTGTGTCCATGGACTTGAATTGCTACGGGAGATGCACGATTTGGATTCAGCTCTTTTACGCACATGCGCTAGTGTATCTTGTTGAGGATTATTGAGTGGAGTAGTCCCACGTTGGCTAATTAAGAGGAAGATAATGAATTTATAGGTAAGGAACACTATCTCCATTGGTATGACGCCTTCCGGAGAAAACAAAAGCAAAGCTACGAGAGCTTATACTCAAAGTGGACAATATCATATCATTGTGGAGAATCGTGATTTCTAACACTACAATGACACTAGGTGAGCAAGTGCGTGCTTATCTACTACGAATGGTTCATGATATTACCAGTGATGAGGATCTACAAAGAACGTTAATTGAAATGTTTGGGAAGAGTGGCATAGTAGAAATAGCATGGCATGTATTCAATTTCGCAGGACTTGGACAAAAAGAAAAGGGATATTCTAGTATGGACTTCTATGTTTAGTGTATATGGTAGAAACGGATTGAACCGTACAACCAGATGTTGATGGAAGGGATCAAACCAGATAGTGTAGCTTTTGCGACAGTCATATCAGTACACCATTTGTTCGACACTTGAGTCACTTTTGACTACACCTTCGAGGCTCATAACTTCTTTGTTCGACACTTGAGGATTCTATTGACATGGCTAAATTAAGGGCATGGCTCTGATACCATATTCGAAATCACAGATCTCCACAGTAGTATGATATTGTCCACTTTGAGCATAAGCTCTCATGGCTTTGCTTTAGGCTTCCCCAACAGGCCTCATACCAATGAAGATGTATTCCTTACCTATAAACCCATAAACCCATGATCATTCCCTAAATTAGCCAATGTGAGACTCCCTTCCAACAATTCTCAACCGTAGGGCACTTAAATTAGATCCTCAGAATGCTCGGATATTCATTATGCTGGTTTTAGCTTGTGGAATGAGATAGAGCATTTGAGGCAATTTGTGAGAAAAGAAGGGCTGTATAAAGATGTTGGATAGTGTTGAATAGCGTTTATTCATATAACCTTTTGTAAAGTTAAACTGCTCAAGTAACCTATTTTTATGAGGAAATGGTTTATCATGAGGTGCCATGATGAAAACGTTTGATTGAGCCTATGGAGAGTTTTAGCTTGTATCACAGATATCAGCCACATGGATAGTTCAATAGTTCAATGAGCTTATGAATCATTCATATATACTTCTTTGAACAAGAAACTAAGCCATTAATCTTGATGAGGTAGCTACATTTCATGATCTTTTCTTCCTTAGTTTTTTTTCTATTACTCGAAAGCTCAGATTGTTGAACGTAGATGACAAAGTAAGGTTGATGATATCAAGTCCAGGTGTAGATAACGATGTTCAAGCGCAGCTTTGTTAATTTCCTGACTTGCCTATCTTTTTCTTGGGACACTCGGCACTCTCTTTCCAAAGGATGATAGACATGCACATAGACACATATCAGCTACAATTTTAAGAAATCAGTACATGAATTAGAATGTCATCATTCAAAGTTTTCAACTTTGTTTTGGCTGGAAGTATGCATGAGTTTACAATCCAGCGGTTGCTTGGCATATATAGTCTGACAACATGTATGTCGTGTACATCTCATAGAGAGAAGCCTTCATGTAATGGTCCAAGCTCATCGCTAGCAGATATTGTCCTCTTTGGGCTTTCTCTTTCGGGCTTCCCCTCAGGGTTTTTTAAAACTCGTGTGCTAGGGAGAGGTTTCTACACCCTTATAAAGGGTGTTTCGTTCTCCTCCCCAACCGAATTGGGATATCACAATCCACCCCCCTTCAAGGCCTAGTGTCCCCACTAGCACTCGCTCCTTTCTCCGATCGATGTGGGACCCCTACCAAATCCACCTCCCTTCGAGGCTTAGCATCCTTACTAGCACACCGCCTTGTGTCTACCCCCGTTCGGGGAACAACCTCGTCACTGACACATTGCCCGGTGTCTAGCTCTAATACCATTTGTAATAGTCCAAGCCCACCGCTAGTAGATATTGTCCTCTTTGGGCTTTCCCTTTCGGGCTTCCCCTCAAGGTTTTTTAAAACTCATCTGCTAGGGAGAGGTTTCCACACTCTTATAAAGGGTGTTTCGTTCTCCTCCCCAACCGATGTGGGATATCACAATTACCCCCCTTCAGGTCCCAACGTTCCCACTGGCACTCGTTCCTTTCTCCAATCGATGCGGGACCCCTATCAAATCCACCCCCCCTTCAGGGCCAGCGTTCTTACTGGCACATCGTCCGGTGTCTGGCTCTAATACCATTTGTAATGATCCAAGCCCACCGCTAGTAGATATTGTCCTCTTTGGGCTCTCCCTTTCGGGCTTCCCCTCAAGGTTTTTTAAAACTCGTATGCTAGGGAGAGGTTTCCACACCCTTATAAAGGGTGTTTCGTTCTCCTCCCAAACCGACGTGAGATATCACACTTCAACCGTTAGTACTTTGACTGTCCATCTCTTTGTTAATAGTTGCAAAACCTTTTATAGAGCTTCATTAGGATTATATCCCAAGAACTAGGAGTAACATTAACCATTATGTTTAATCATTCATTTTGTTTATGGTTTGAAATCTTGCAGTACTTCTTGATGAGCTGCCAAGCTTTTCAAATGCAGGTATCTTCCAATGATCAACAAGGTTCTTTTCTAAACTAAGTTGAGTATGAATTCCACCTCTTTTTCCATTAGTTTAACCAATGTTGCATCCAAACACTAGTCGATGACAATGTTGTTAGCACAAGGACCTTTGTGATTGATATCACTTGATCTTAACCCTCTTAACTTCCATTGTAAAGGCCCCACCCCGTTGCTTTTTATCTTTTGCTTTCGCTGTTGCTACCTATTTGATCTGTAGGACAAGGAAGTTTAGGCTTCCTTGTGGGTTCTAATGCTCTCCCCTATGCTATCTATTTGCAAATAAGAAGATTAAAGAATGGTATCATGAATTGTGATTTGAACTTGGTTTGAACAGATTCAGAATCTCTACCATTTCTAAATTTAGGTGACTTTGTATGATCATCATAAGAACTCATTAACTTCTAAAATGTTATTATGAATAAGATTTTCATTTTGCTGCTTCATAGTGAATTGTTCATTATTAGCTCTTTGCAAGATTATCTTGACAGATCAGGGCTGGACTACTAATGTTCGGAACCGACGTTTTCGAGTGAAAATACTGGAAGGTTGTAATATTTGATCCCATCATTCTAATTCAAACAGTATTATTATGAAACTTGTCGTCAATTGTACTCTGTTTTCTCTGTAATTGATATGATTTCTTCCTTCTGAAACATATAGGCATCGCATATCAAAGGAAAATTTCAGGGCAAAGTTCATAGGATGTTGCCGAATACACATGATTAATCACAGACCTTTCTCCAGTACATGACTTTTAATGGGGATGGGACCCTATGGCCCTTCTTTTGGTTTGGACCTGCATGTGCTGCCATGTTCATTGTGACGATTTCGTATCAATCTTGCTCTTGTTTCGCAAATTTTCTTACGAGGTACAACACGATCCTATCCTCGAGTTTTATATTAGCTCCATCGATTTCTTGATCGGTTGAAATGTTCAATTTCCATCCCGATCAATCATTGTTTCATTGTGCTTCTAATCCAGGTTTCTTATTGTAACAACCCAAGCCCGCTGTTAGCAGATAGTGTCCTCTTTGAGTTTTCCGTTTCAGGCTTTTCCGTAAGGTTTTTAGAACGCGTCTGCTAGGGAGAGATTTCCACACCCGTATAAAAGGTGTTTCGTGTTTCGGACTTCCCCTTAAGGTTTTTAGAACGTGTAGCAACAGCTGGTTTCCACACCCAGACTGCTAGGGAGAGGTTTCCACACCCACAATCCACCCCCTTGGGGCCCAACGTCCTTACTGGCACACCGCCTTGTATGCACCCCCTTCGGGGCTCAGCCTTCTCACTAGCACATCGCCCGATGTTTAGCTCTGATACCATTTGTAACAGCCCAAGCCCACCGCTAGCAGATATTGTCATTTTTAGGTCTTCCCTTTCAAGCTTCCCCTCAAGGTTTTTAAAACATGTATGCTAGGGAGAGGTTTCCACACCCTTGTAAAAGATGTTCCGTTCTCCTCCCCAACCAATATGGTATCTCACACTAATACTCTAGACCCTCGTTAGACTTTCAACCATATGAAATGTATGCATATTGTGGTTTGAGTTGCTGCAGATTACAACCAAACTCCCAACCAGAAGCTGCCTGCTGCAGGCTACATCTTCAGCATGCCTATCAAACCGGTCATCTCGACGACGACATCCCACATGAGGCTAACCTCTGCTAGCCAGACTGCCAGAATTGAAATGCTTGTTTCTCGGTTCGTGCAGCAGCTGGCGATCGAGATCGTAAGTCGAGGGTAAGGGGAATATGGTTATGGTTATGGTTATAACAAAGTAAAAGTAGCAGTTTTGAAGTAGTTAGGAGTGATCTGCCTTACTATGTTGTCTTCTTCACAAGAAGACTTGGGGACAAGAGTAACATGGCCTTCCATGTGCTAAACACAAGGACTAGTCCCTATCAAACTCTCAAAAGAATATCCCTTTTACTGCTTTGGCTCAGCGAGTCACCCGCATTCGGATACGAACCATACACCCATCGTCCCGTTATTTATAGTTTAACATAGTATTAGAACAAAAGCGAATCCTTGTGATATCAATTCTTTTTGCCATTGATATTGTTCGCCCATGTTTGATGTCGTGAATCGATGTCATGGACCGAACTAATATTCGAGTCAGCATGTCAAAAAGAAGAGGTTCTTTTTTCATCAATTTAGGTATTTTTTACCAACGGTTTGTCCTAAAATGTACAAGAGATTCTCTTTTCTACCTATGAAACTATGGCCGTCATTCACGCAATCAACTGTCGATATGATGTTTGAAAAAAGGTTCTAAAGTAGCTTCTAAGAACCCTAAAGTAGAAGACTTTGTGTCTTTTCAGAATCAAAGGCTTTACTCCATGTATTATATACTTACTAGTCTCGTAAAATTATTAAGTTTTCAACTCGAGAGCTTGAACAAGAAACGTCCCAAGTCCTTCTAACAACGGAATTTTCATAATGTGACTATTTCTTAATAACCGTTAGATATATATCAGACAATCTGCATGACTTTTCCTAACCATCGGATACACATTGAAGTACTTTTACGGTTTCTTTCTCTTACATTCCATAGCTGAAAATTATCAAACACGTTGACTTTCTTCCATAAGATTACCAACTCTACACATCAAACATACAACCACTCCTTGACCTCGAGCTATACAAATCCAACTCGTAACATCCCCTAGGTTAGAACTGTTATCGATATTTATCGTGAGATCCCACATCGGTTGGAGAGGAAAACGAAGAACCATTCTTTACAAGGGTGTGAAAATCTCTCCCTAATAAACACGTTTCAAAAACCTTGAGGAAAAACCCGACAAGAGAAGCTCAAAGAAGACAGTATCGTACATACTTCTTTCATTTAGCACTTAACACGTGATTTAGTGACGTATTACTTTATTTCACGAGCCCCGCAAACAAGTTAACTATACACATAAATATGTCGAGAGAGAGAGAGTTGGTAATACTGAGAGTGGGGATTTCTGTCTGATTGTAGCCAATTCTGATTTTGTGGCTGTGGAATTATGAGGACCATACCCATAATAATAATAATAATTAATTAATTAATAATTAATAAATAAATAAAGGCATGCTTTTCTGGTACACTTAATTTTATCACCAAACATTGCTCTTCCCTTGTCATTAATACGTGGGACAACACTCCATCACCATTGTCTTTATTTATTTATTTATTTATATTTTCTACCATTTTTCTTCCACGTAAATGAATTTAATATATATATATATAATTAATAACTTAATTGAAAGAGTTTAATTATTTTAAAAGTATTTCACGAATATGTCGAAGATAAATAGAGACAACATAATAATAATAATAAATATTATTATTATTATTATTATTTATTATTATTATTATTATTATTTAAGTATACCTCGATCCTTAATTTTTGTTAAAGGTGAGAGTTTGAATTCACGGTCTCTTAACAAAAAATGAAATATAACATATGTTTTTATTAACTAGCTACGTGTAGTTATTTTAGTGAACTCGTTTTCGAGTAATTAAATACTAATTTAAAATCTTTTTTTTTTTTCAAAATCAAGTTAAATAATTTATTATTATTTAAATACTCATTAGAAAAAAAAAATAATAAAAAGATGTATGTATTATGTTCAAATTGACAACAAAATTTTGGAAATTAATTACAAAACCATATAATAAAAAAATAATATCAAAATAGGAAAAGCACATGGGTTTGTAATTGTAAAATTAAATAATTAAAAAAAATTAAAAAAAATTTAAAAAAAATTAAAAAAAATTGGAATATTGAGAATCCCACATCGAAACAAACACTAAATTTAAAAAATTCCAACAGATTTTGTACTCCAAACATTACACTTCCAATTGTTGCTCTCTTATTTCAAGTAGACATCCCTAGTGGATCCTTCCTCTTCTTCCTTTATTTCTTTTATACAAATTAATTCGGGTAGTTTTTACGGAAATTTAAACGTAGCTTCACGTCTTTGTTAAATGTGGTGTGTGCAGGTTTAAACGGTAAACGTCAATTACTGGTTGGTAACGTTCCATGCCCAAAAGTACGATACTTAAATTGAGCACCTAATGGTCTCGACATTCCCGTGTATTCTGTGTAAGACCACGTTACCTACTTGTCTTAACTATTTCTAAGAGTGAAGTCTATCATGCGACATGGTTACGTTACCTACGTGAATCCTGTGTGACATGACCACGTTACCTACTTGTCTTAACTGCTTCTAAGAGTGAAGTCTATCATGTGGCATGGCCACGTTACCTACGTGCATCCTGTGCGACATGACCATGTTACCTACTTGTCTTAACTACTTCTAAGAGTGAAGTCTATCTTGCGGCATGGCCACGTTACCTATGTGTATCCTGTGCGACATGACCACATTACCTACTTGTCTTAACTACTTCTAAGAGTGAAGTCTATCATGCGACATGGCCACGTTACCTACATGTATCCTATGCAACATGACCACGTTACCTACTTGTCTTAACTGTTTCTAAGAGTGATATCTATCATACGGCATGGCCACGTTACCTACGTGTATCCTATGCGACATAATCACGTTACCTACTTGTCTTAACTGTTTCTAAAGGTTAAACCTATCATGGGACATGGCCACGTTACCTACGTGTATCCTGTGCGACATGATCACGTTGCCTACTTGTCTTAACTGCTTCTAAAAGTGAAGTCTATCATGTGACATGACCACAATACCTAAGTGTATCCTGTACAACATGACCACGTTACCTACTTATTCGGTGGCCTCATTCAATCATTTGAGGCCGGAGTTGTCGTTTGGATGTCGGAAAGCGAACATCCAAAGCAAAGGTAGGCCCATTTGGTCTTTGGCTCCAACCATCTCTCCCTTCCTTCTATCTCTCTTAGGACACATTACCCTACACTCCTATGGCTGTCCTTCACTCCCTTCTTCTTCATAAATACCCCTTTTTATCTCCTCCCAAAAGCCCCAAAGGAGAGATCAATTCCCATTCCCATTCCCACAAAATGGCCATCAGAAAGGCAAACAAACTCCCACAACCCACAGTCCTCAAACAAATTCTCAAACGCTGCTCAAGCCTTGGCAAAAAAACCAACAATGGGGGCTACGACGACAACGATCTCCCCGTCGACGTCCCAAAGGGTCACTTCGCCGTGTACGTCGGTGAAAATCGGAGCCGATTCATCGTCCCGATCTCCTTCTTGACCCACCCAGAGTTCCAATGCCTTCTCCGACAAGCCGAGGAGGAATTCGGGTTCGATCATTACATGGGCCTCACCATCCCTTGCCAAGAACATGTCTTCAGATCCTTAACCTCCTCCATGCTTAGATGACTTATTCTCCCCATGAACCAGAGCAAGAACAAGAACAAGAACAAGATCAAGATCAAGATGGCCGAAGACGAGATCCAAATCTCTCGTTCTTTTTTTTAAACATCTTTCTTGGATTGATCATCATCAATCTTTTTTCTTTGTTTTGGAAACCCATTAATGGGTTTTTTTTTTTTTTTAGTTAAGAACTTCTCTAACTTAGCTTCCAATCTCCAACCCCTCTGAAATGGGTTGAGAAGAAGAAGAAAACCTCTTTGTAAAAATAGCTCAATGTTTCCCTCATTGAGGTGGATTAAAACGTTACACCCTTTGAGCGGTTTCTCGTCTAATGAAAAATGTACCGACGTTATTATTACTGTTGCTCGATCTCTAGCAAAAGGGTTAAAATCTTAATTTTTTAACATAATCACGGGATGAATTAAAAGATTTCTTCCTTATTCATAATGAAAATACACTCACGGGTAACGTGTATAGCCGAATGAAGCTTAGTTTATGCATAATTCACGTTCGATTCACGAAGAAGAATCTCACCCGAAACTCGAAGAAGCCACAAAGAGGCACGAGCTCGAATTTTCCTTATGACTGGTTATAATCGTGTCAAAAACATGATATCGTATGGTTTGAAAAGTATGATCGTGAGAATAAGACGATTGATTCGGGATTGCATTGGGAATGGAGAGAGAAAGGGTGTGGTTTTTTTTTAATATTGACAGCATGAGGTTGGTGAGAGAATGTATGTACGGAACATTTTTCAGACATTTATTAGATTTTCTTAATCTTAAAAACATATACTGTCGTTTAAGGTTTGTCCTTTTTTCTCTGATTTTCCCGAGAAACAAACAAAATCATCTCTGAATATTACAGCCTTTTTAGCACACAGAAATGCAAATAATCCAAACCACTCTCTTGTTCTTGGTCTTAATGTTATCAACAATTTGCATGTGAATCTTCAATCTTTAGGGTAACTGATTCCATTGGAAAGATTCCGATATTTGGTTAGCTCTCGCTCTCGCTCCCGAGGCTAGGTCAGCCGAAAGATGGTTATCGGTTCAAGGACGCAAGGTGCCCCTGTTTTTTCAGGGTAAGAAGGGGTAGAGAAAATACCTCGAGCCAATGTTTGAGTACCAGGCGCTACGGTGCTGAAATAACCCATGTCATACTCATAGGAAAAGCTCGAACGACCTTCAACAAAAGGGTATCTGTACCCAAAACCGACACAGGTGGGTAGGTAGACAATACCTAGGGGCGCGAGACAACTCTCTCTAAGGAACTCGGCAAAATAGCCCCGTAACTTCGGGAGAAGGTGTGCCTCCTCATAAAGGGGTCGTAGTGACCAGGTCCAGGCAACTGTTTACCAAAAATACAGGTCTCCGCAAAGTCGTAAGACCATGTATGGAGGCTGACGCCTGCCCAGTGCCGGAAGGTCAAGGAAGTTGGTGACCTGATAAATTAGTTAAAACTTGAGTCAAAGATGGCACGGATAACGTATACTCAAGCCTCCGTCCCGTTCTTGAAAAACAATTTGAGAAAACGGGATAAATTTTTTTTTTTGGAAAGTAATGTTATAAGCTAACAAACAATAAGTAACAACAACGACGTAGGTAGCATACAGTACAAATACGAAAAATTGACAACTAGTCACTTCCTCGAGGCTTCCTTTTCTAGAGTCCTCGAATAACCTCCCTTAATTGAGGCTCGACTCCTTCTCCGGAGCCCTCGAACAAAGTGCACTCTTTGTTTGACACCTAAATCACTATAACGACATATTCGAGACTCGCAAATTTTTTATTCGACAAATTCTACTGACGTGGCTAAATTAAAATAAGGGTGTGACTCTACTATCATGTTAGAACCACTAACGTCCAATAATTCTCAATAGTTTCAACGAGAATCTCGATTTAGAAACTAATTTCAAATTTTATATATAGCTCTATCGTACCTAACTAAAAACATCAGTTTTAAAACCTTTTTTTCTCATAATCGATAAAATCAGCAAACTCGTAACTCGGTTTTCGACTCGGCCTCAGAACTCGAGACTATTTACAAAACCCGACTCGTTGGCGCGTGAAAAGAGATTTCAATTATTATGTTGGTCCAAAAGTGGGTTGTATCCCAAGCACAATTTGGCCAAACACTAACCCTAGAAGTACTTACAACCCTTTTTCCTTGAGAGAAAAAGGCATAAGCAAAGCTAGTATTACTTTTTATTAAATAAAATTATTAAAATATTTTTAATTAATTAAATTTTCATTTAATTTTCATTCATTAATAAATAAATGAATGAATTTAATAAAATTATATAAACTTTTTTATTCTTAAAAATGAATTAAGTATATATTTTAACAAATTACCAATGATTTTTAAATTAAACAAAATTAATTAAGTTACTTTTGTTAAATTAATATAAATTATTTAATTATATTAAAAATAAAATTAAAAGGAAAGGAAAAATAGACGAATAGAAAACCCGCGACTTTAGAAGCATAATGAAAACTTTTATCGAGAGGAAACGATGATATTTGGATAATCTGAAACAGTGAGATCCCACATCGGTTGGAGAAGAGAACGAAACATTCCTTATATGGGTTGGAAAATTTTCACTAACAGACTCGTTTGAGAACCTTGAGGGGAAGTCTGAAAGAAAAAAAAAAAGCTAAAAAGACAATATCGGCCAGCGGTGGGTTTGGGCGACCATTACAAATGGTATCATAGTCAGACGCTAAGCAGTGTGCCAGCGAGGACGTTAGGCCCCAAGGAGGTGGATTATGAGATCCCACATCGTACATTCCTTATATAGATGTGGAAAACGTTTTCCTAATGAACACGTTTTAAAACTTTGAGGGGAAGCTCGGATGGGAAGGACAATATTTGCTAGCGGTGGGCTTGAGTTGTTACCGAAACTGTGTAACGGACTCGGGATTAGTCTGTCCATGCTCATTTTCTTCCAACAAAACCTCTAATCAAACAACTTTTAGCTGGCGAGAAAATCATATATATAAATCTAATGTCCTCTAACAACTCGGTTGGTAGCCGTCACGAATATTAACCACGAGACGAATAACTTAGGGCAATTTTTAAACCAAAGTTTCATTAATATTTAATTAGAAACATTAATTATGGTAAGGTAATACGGAGGGAGTCCTTTGAAGACAAACTAGAGATGATGGAGCCAGCTCAACCGAACAGTACCTTGTCGTAATAAATATATTTTTATTAATTTTTATTTAATTATTGCAAAAAACAAAGTCCTTATCATTCAATCAATTTCAACAAAAATGACTAAATAAATTAAAATATAATTGAATTTTTAAATTTTTTAAAAAATAAATAAATATCATTGTTTATCAACGTTTGATCGTAAGACGTGGATCCGCCAATTTAGGGTATGCATCAATAGACATTAGCAATAATGTTGCTGGTGATATGTTCATTATTAGCGTGTTCGTATGTAGGTCACACGACACGCCATTTTAACTAAATTTTGTTTATAGCTTGTCTATTCCGATTCAAAATTTTGTTAAATAAAATAAAATTAGGTCAAAGCCTATGATTTTCTAGATTTTTTGAGATAATTCAATTAAAATTTTTTCAAATTAGGTTTAAAAAAATATTTAGCTCGTGAGGTTTGAATTGTTGAAAGTTTACTACTAATATATGAAATTTATTCTCGGATATTCTTATTCTTATCCATATTTTGAGTTATCCAATCATTGGTTAATTGTAACGACCAGAGACCGTTGGATTTGATGCTGTGTTCTTTTTGTTGTTAGTTATTTCTCCCGGAAGGCCCATTGGGCCCACTTATGAACATGGGCCATTTTGAAACACTTTTAAAATAATGAACATTGGGCCCATTCGGCCCATTTATGAATATGGGCCCATTTTGAAATAAACTCTTAGAACATGGCCCAATTCATGTTACTTATTTATCGTATTTAAGAGTGAATATTGTCTCCACAAATAAAGCACGCTTAACTATGAAGTTTCTATAATTGAGTTATCGAAAAAGAAGGTGCACCTTGTTTATATAGGTCAAGTGACTTTCAGTTCTTTTAAGCTTTTATCCGTCATTCTATTACCAGGGTCGCTCTCATTTAGATGTGGTCTCAATTCATGTATATTTTTAATTTTTTTTTTTCTCATAAATGGAATAGTATTAACATGAGAGTTAATTATAATTTTGAAATATTATAGAATATTTCTCCCTATCTATTTATCCATATGAAAATGACTAAAGATATTAATATGGAATTTCATGTACATAAAAAAACATACATTAAAATGTATAAATATATGGTCTATAGAAACTAATTTTAACCTATGGTCCATCATTTTGACGTATGTGGTTTAGTCTATAGTATATAAATTGTGAGATTTCACATCGGTTGAAGAGGGGAATGAAACCATCTTTATAAGGGTGTGGAAACATCTCCCTAATAGACGTGTTTTAAAACCAGTGATATTAATCTCGATACTTAACGAGCCAAAGTGGACAATATCCATGGTGTGCCAGTGAGAACCTTAGGTCCCCAAAGAGGTGGATTGTGAGATCTCAGATCGATTGGAGAGCGGAACAAAACATTCATATTTCATTGGAGGAATTGGAATGGGAATATTAATAAAATTTTGAGTTCGAGAAAAATAAATTTCAATCCATAAACATAGTAACTATCAAAATTTCAAACAAATACAACTCGACTTTGGATTACTTCAAACAAAACGTCATATCTTACATCAATCTATTTTCGACAGACTTTTTTTGCACTTTATCTTTTTATCCTTTTAGCTATTTTCGAATATTCTTCATTAGTTCATATTTTTTCAATTACATCATATCGATAACGATTATTGTCGATTTTCTAGCTAAGATTAGTTGTTAAAAAGAAGACTAAACATAGTTTATTATATGCTTTTCTTGTCATAGGTTTGGTCGTGATATAAGGCCAAATTAATGTATGATACATTTGTTAAAAAAGATATAATTATCTAATTTTATATTCTTTATCGCATTTATTTCACTTTATATTTGATTTAAAATCGAATTTGTATTGAGAGGATATTTGAAATTAGATAGATTTTTTTTTTTTTTTTTCACTAGGTTTTGATATATATATATATATATATATATATATATATTAATTTATGCATTTTCATGAGTTTTTATAATTTAATTTAGAGAAGTATTAAGTTCACTGAGTATTCAAGTTTGTAAAATTAATTTACTAAATATAAGTGACGTTTTTTAATCTAACTTTGTAAAATTGATGAACGAACATCACATCGAAATGAGAGCAATCTGGAGGATTTGATGATTAAGAAATACTTAAAAAAAAATGAAAATTACGACAGATATCAACAAGATACACCTTTTTCGGTGGCTCAAACATGTGAACTCCATATTTTCTGTTTGAAGCAATTTTCACTTGATTATGTTCCGAGAAGCATAATCAAATTTAAATTTAGAATAAAGAGCAAAAATAGAAAGAAGAAAAGAAAAATAAAATGCAATTATTGTAATCTTTGAGAGTGTGAAATGTTTAAGCCGTCTAAAGAAGAAAGGCAGCCCTATCTTTGACTTTAATACCCACTTGTCTTTTAATTTAATTCCCTTAATCACACACTAATTATAATTGATGCAATTTGCTTTACATAATTTTCCTTATAATTCAATCTCAACATAAGCTTTTAATTTATTCATACATTATCATACACTATTTATTGTTAATATACATGGCTTTAAATAAAACTCAACAAATTATATTAATTTCATTTGAATGAGAATGATCATATATTATAAAATGTTTAAAAGATTTAATAATCACTAACTATATATATATACCAATAAAATAAGTTTCATCAAGAATTGAATCCAAATAGTTTTCACCCTAAAAAAATACTTATAAATAACCTGATGAGCAGAAAATGTTCGTACATTCAAATATCCCTAAGATCCAAGCTAGAAGCACAGATTGGGGTTTTTTTTTACCTAAAATCTAGAGGAATTTTTCTCACACTTGAAATTTAAACTATTATATTGCTGAACAGAGAAAAGAAGATTCAAGCACTAGTGCACAGATATATGTATACATACTCTGCCAATTTTTTCTACATGAGAAAGGTTAATGGAGGAATTATTAGGGCATTTACAGGCTATTAAGAAAAGCCTCCGATTGCACACCGACTGACTCGCTAATTCAACTTTTAATGGCCGTCCGGCCGTCTATCTGGCCAAAATCGACCGGAGGAGGACTAGTATCTTCAGTATAATCCGAAATTTCCAGTACGATATTTGTTAGCACACAAAAGTGAAGGGAAAAAGAAAAAAGTCTATCGACTTACCGGAACTAGACTCGGATATTCCGAGTCGATTTGGCGGCAACTCAGCCACTCGAACACTTCAACAAACGGATTTACTATCGGCATATCCATACAGTAAAGGTTTTGATTCGCCTAAAAACTCGGAGTTCTTTCTGATATCTTCATCGCATCGCCTCTGCCAATCTGTGAGATTCGGATTTCGCGATGAGTTACGCAACTCGGAACGAGCGATGACTCGGAGAACCTCTTCGAATACCGATTCGTCGCACGGAAGCGCCAGAGCTCCTTGCGTAGTGAAGCCGTATTCTTCTTCAGCTTCCGTGAGAAGCTTCTGGAAGATCGGATGGTTCAGGAACGTAGCGCGGACGATGAATCGCCGGTATTCGCTGCCGACACAGACGGCGATGTGACCGGCAGGGACGTCGGACGGCGGTGCTCTGGAGGATGCCACTCGTGCCGTCTGGCGCCAGTGTTGTAGCATTTGACGGAGCCGAACAATGCGCCGGATGTTGTTGCTTTTCGCCGTCTCCTGTGACATTTTTGCTTTTCTATTTTCCGGTGAAGGTTGCAGAGGAAGAGCGTGATTGAAAGAGAATTATGGCACTGGGCGAAGAGCGTTATGGGGTTGATTCGTTCGGGACTTGAAGCCGCCTTTATAAGGACCAGTTTACCAAATTGCCCTTACATGTGAAAATATTTACAATATAGATTTTTCAATAAACTTACAAATTTGGTCACCGGTTTTCCCACACACAAATTAAAATTTTAAAATATGCCACGTGTCAAATAAATATTTATTCTTTAAAAAAATAAAAAAAATTATTCCGTACCACAATACGTTATTACCATGTAAAATTACTTTAAATAACGCATATTTAAATAAATGTATATATTATTGGTATAAGTAATAATTTTTAATTCTTTTAAATAGTATCTTCAGAATCGCTCTCATTTCGAGTTAATTTTTTGTTTATTTATGTACCTCTCATCTACTCGAGTGTTGCAAAAAAACATAAAATGAAATATTAAATTTATTTAGGTTTCGTTATCAACGCCATAGATTTTTACATCAACGACTACAGGAGATAACACTATCAACTACTCGTTGGAAGCATTGTCCTTTTTGTCCCGTTACGTATCGCCGTCAACCTCACGATTTTAAAACATGTTTGCCAATGAGAGGTTTCCATACCCTTATAAGAACTACTTCGTTTCCACCCCTTAGGGGCTCAATGTTCTCACTAGCACACCACCCGATATCTGACTTTGATACCATTTGTAACCGTCCAAGCCCACCGCTAGCCGGTATTGTCAGCTTCACAGTTTAAAAATGCATCTATTAGAAATAGGTTTTCATACTCTTATAAGAAATGTTTCGTTTTTCTCTCCGACCGATGTAGGATCTTACAAAACATGAACAAGCTCTAATGCTTGAAATAGACAGCGTTACGCAGGTAACGCCTAATTTAATGACTCGAGAAGGTTTCCTCATCACTATCACGGACACAATCTATAACACTCTTAAGCACATCCCGCTATCTTTCAAAATTTCAATAATACCTTCAACCATTCCATTAGATTCCATCACCTTTCTTATATTCTTTTTATTAAAAAAAAAAAAAAAAATGATCTTTAAGAATATTAATAACAAAATTAGAATTATTTAACATTTTTTATATAATTTTTTCCATATCCCATCATCATTTGTCTGCCAGATTCCACCTTTTTAATTATTGTTTTAAACCATAAAATAAAATATTCTTTTTTATTTTTTATTTTTTATTTTTTTATTTTTTCCTTACTTAAAATGTACATGGTAACATTAATTAAAATGGAAATTAGTTGAAATTTTACCAATTATATCGTTAATGTGATTAAACTGCCTAATTTAGACCCAACATTGGTCAATTTCACTTCTTTAATTTTTTTCTACTTTGTAAATTTTAAAATATAATAATTTTTTTTTTATAAATTTCATTTTTTTTTATTTTTATTAAATAATAAAAATGTCTACCACGTTAAACTATAAAAATAACGGTCAATTTGAGCGTAATTCACTAGTTAAAAATATTTTATCATCAGTAAAAAAAATTAAAAACTCGAACCTCTACATATTTATGGTGCAAATATGAACAAAAAAGAAATTACGAGGATAAGTGAAGTAAGAGATTCTTAATCGAATCAAATTTCTTAGCTCATACTTTGACTTTTTGATTGGTAATAAGGTCGGACTTCTTTACATTCCATCACACCATTATGACCTCGAAACACGATATTTCTTCTAGTTGACGTGAATTGATATTTAGGTTAATTAGTGATTGTCCCGAGTATAGCTAGTTACCATGGATATAACCACCGACTATATGAAACATTAATTTTTAAATATTTTAAAAAATAGAAATATATTTGTATACTTATTGGTGGATACGTATATCCTTGTAAGCATGATTAGATATTTGAAAACTATTTAAAAAAATAAAAATATATATTTTCTCGTTCTTTTTGTATTTACTTTTTCAAGAGTGGTCGGAAAGTATAGCAATGATGAAAAAGAGACACTCTAGTCAACTTCTCCCTACCCAAGATTATATAGGCTAAGCCGTTGTTATCTCTCTCTTGTTTGCTTATATAACGTCTCTTTCAAAAATCTCTCTCTACCCTCGTTTTCTAAAACCTTCTTTTAAAATCGAGGCTAGAGGCTCGATCATACGTCGCTTGGCCGTAGGCGACGCAAGAACAAATTGGCTTAGCTCACTAAATTTTCAAAAATTATAACTACCTCGAGAAGAATTGATGCCGCACAATCCCATCCGGTTACTAATTTTGCGTGGCTCGACCCTTTTGGGTTTCCTATCAAATATAAAAAGAAATACAAATAATACTAATTAATTAATTTATTTGGAATTTAGCTAAAATTAAAAAAAAAAAAAAGCATAATTTTAAAAAATAAAATAAAAATTGAATTAATAAATTTAAGAGAATTAAAAACTAAAGATAGAAAATAACCCAAATCATAAAAATGTCTGGTTTAATAGTAATTTAAAATTTAATTTTTTTTTTTTTTGATAATTGTTGTTAATTTTAATATGTTTCTATCATTTTTTATATGAATTTTCAGTCAAATTCTAAAATAAAAATAATTTTTTAAAAATTAAACCTTTTGTTTTTTATTTTTGAAAATTGTGTTAGTTTTCTCTTTGTTACTGTTTAGGTACGACCGGACAACTACTGATATCTAAAAACCTCCTTTCTTAAGACATTGGTTGTGATATTGATCTTACGGGGGGGAATGAAACCAAAGTATATATATACAACGTCAGACCCTCTATGTAGTTGTCGAGATAGGGCGATCGATCTACATCTTTGTCTATAGCCCTGGGGCAGTGTCTCGATCTCCTACGTGTAAAATCAAAGGGACTAGTTCCGCCTTATGACGAAAGGGGAGTCGGCGTGGCGTAAAGTGAAGATCGAGGGAAGTAGAGAAAAATTCCCTTCAGGGGTATTCCGAAGGTGTAATCTAGGCAACGAAAAAGGAGCCCGGTACTGAAACTAGAGGAGGAAAGCAGCTCGACTAGTATTTATGAGCTTAATTTTCATATAAAAAATTAAAAATCAAATTGTAACAAAAATAATAATAATAAATAATAATTCATACTAAAACGTATTTAATAATAAAAATAAATAAAAAAAATAATTTATACAAAATAAAAAAATTGGAAATTCCAAAACCCTAGGTAAGAATTGGGCATTACAATTTCAGAGGCCGTACTAATACAGACGTCCAGACCTCAAGAACGCTCATAGCTTACCAATCCGAATCCATTTCAGCCCAACAAATCAGAGAAATTTGATCACAAATATCAAAATTGTTCATCTGGAGAATCAAATTTCAGGATGCCGCATCTCCTGCAGCAAATTCATCCTCAATCCCATCATTTCCCACTCAAACTCTCATCTTCCCTCGCCTCTTCACGATTCCCCTCTCAATTTCTAGCTTCTCCGCCGTGTTTTTGCTCTCCGAATTCCGTCGCTGTTGTTCGTCGACGTCCGGTAATGAGAGGCGTAACCATACGGTGTATGGCCAATTCACGGAGGGTTAAAATGGTGTCCAAGCAGATTCAGAGGGAGCTTTCCAATATGCTTCTTACCGATAAGGTGTTGCAGTTCGCCATTCTTCCTGAGGCCTCTTTGGGAGCTGATAAGTACCTTTCGTCTCTCACTACCATCACCGATGTTGAAATCTCTAGCGACTTGCAGGTATTTTGAGAGATTTTTCAAATTGAAGAGCTGAGAACAGTTTTCTTTTTTTTTTTTTTTTTTTTTTTTTTTTTTTTTTTTTCTCTATAGTGAATTGCAGAATATTTTGTTTCTTTTTCGTTATGGAACTGGGAAAGAATTGAAGATTAAGGCTGATTCTATGCTTGAATGATAGTAAGAAAGGTACCTGAGTTTTTGAACTTGCCGTGGCTGTTGTGTAAATGGTGGTTGTTTTTTTTTCTTATGGATGTTTGAACAGATTTAACATTGCATGAACAGCTTATATCTTATAATTTTCCTTTTGGTCTCATGGTAACAGAGGTTTAGATGTTGATATGTTACACCTTTTGTGTGTCAGAATAAGAAATGTTAATGGGATAAAAGCCATGACTGTGCCCTTTTGGTCTACTCTCAGCCATCACTGAGCTGGGTAGTGGCTTTACTCTTTGCTTGACAGTAGTAAGCCTCTTGGCTTTCAATGTGAGATCCCATGTCGATTGGAGAGAGGAACGAGTGTCAGTGAAAGACGCTAGATCCCGAGGGGGTGGATTGTGAGATCTCACATTAGCTGGAGAGGAGAACGAAACATTCTTTATAAGGGTGTGGAAACCTCTCCCTAGCAGACGCGTTTTAAAAATCTTGAGGGGAAGCTCGAAAAGGAAAGACCAAAGAGGACAATATCTGCTGGCGGCGGGCTTGGGCTTGGGCTTGGGCTTGGGCTTGGGCTTGGGCTGTTACATTCAATCTTGCCCAGAAATCAGTTTTCACCACTCGGTCTCTCGATTGTCGCCAATGTGAATTGTAACATCGAGATTATTTCTTGGAAGAGTGTACATATTACTTTTTGTTGTTGTGAAATTTTCAGTACTATGAAGTTTAAACCTTGTTTCACCATTTAGATCTTCACCTTTCATGAGTTCACAAGTTAGTTTGTTATTTAAATGATACAATACAGGTATCATGTTGATGTGAAAATGTCACTCTAAACTTAAATTGTCGAGGAATATAATTAAAGACCCTTTTCCTTTCATTTTAGTTCATATGTTGGCTGCCTTTATCAATGCTTCAGCTGATAAAGTCATTGTTATATGCTATTGTATGAATTTGGACACACAGGTGGTTAAAGTATATGTATCTGTCTTTGGTGATGAAAGAGGAAAGGATATTGCTATGGCTGGGTTGAAATCTAAAGCTAAGTATGTTCGAAGTGTATTGGGAAAACGTATGAAGCTTCGGTTAACTCCTGAGATACGTTTTATAGAAGATGAGTCTTTTGAGAGAGGAAGCAGGGTAAGTAACAATTTATGTTCTTGCTTATATAAATTTTCTTGCTGTGACTGGAGACCAGTTCAATCATCTTTAAGAATTACTTCCATAAGTGTTATTCATCTCATATTCTTCATTGTTTCCCAATGCTTGCATTTATGTGATGCAAACCTCGGGTTTATCGTGTGAGACCCCGCATCGGTTGGGATGGAGAACAAAACATTTATAAGGGTGCAGAAATCTCTTTCTAACAGACGCGTTTTATAAACCTTGAGGCAAAGCCCAAAAAGGACAATATTTGCTAGCAGTGGGTTTGGGCCATTACAGTTGGTATTAGAGTTAGACACCGGGTGATGTGCCAGCTAGGTAGGCTCCAAAGGGGTAGATTGGGGGGTCCCACATCGATAGGAGAAGGTAACAAGTACCACCGAGGACGCTGGGCCCCGAAGGGGGGTGGATTGTGAGATCCCATATTGGTTGGAGAGGAGAACGAAGCATTCTTTATAAGGGTGTGGAAACCTCTCCCTAGTAGCCTTGAGGGGAAGTCTGAAAGGGAAAGCCCAAAGAGGACAGTATCTACTAGTGGTGGGCTTGGACGGTTACATATTGCCTATTTTCTGTTGAATTATCCCTGGGAAGTTCTAGAAATATCATTGTTTTGGCAGCTATTTTCTACAAAAAGTTCTTGGAAATGATAAATTTTCCTGTAACAGTAGGAGAGACGGTTTTGTGTGAGAGCAATTGGTCATCTTAGTTATAGGGGCTTGAGATGTTGGGCTCCAAGGTCCTGGGTTTACGTCTCTAGCCATTAAACTTAAAAAGTTTACAATGTTTGTTGTCTTTCACATCCCTATAATTTCAGCCACTGGAAGATTACTTCAAGGTTCTTTCCTGTACTATTTTTGTTTAAACTTTACCAGGTAATTGCCATATTGGATCGGATCAAAGACGAAAAAAACAATATCGATGATGAAGACATGGAGCAATCTGAACTATCTGATGCTCCTCAAGACGACCGGGACTGGGAAGAGGATGATGCTGATGAAGACATAATATACGTACAATAGGTCGTCACTGTTCCAGTTCTTGTTCAACTTACGCTCATCTGTGCTGAGGCATCGGTTTGCCATCGCAGGTTCGTTATACTACGAGTTTCATCCATCTGGGTTTAACTTTATCGTCCATCTTAGTAACTTTATTATGGATTCTCTTGGATGATATAATTTTGAAGCCGCCATTGTTATTTGCAGAGCAAGAAGTGAAGGTAAAAATGGTTCAACGCAAAGCTCTGCCTCTGATTCAAAATGATGTTGCTCATGATTCTCATTATGCAACCCATAATCTATTATCACCATATATAATAGATAGAAATTTCCTATTCTATCTTCTGATTCAACTGTTCGTAGTTGCATGGGGACGATAATATTGATATCAAATACATATTGCATAAGAATTTAAATGTGAATGTCGACAAATATGTTGTTTCGTTATAATGTTTGTCGTGATATGACCCGTAATATTGGTATCGAATCTTAGGAGCTTTCTGTGTTGAGTTGGGATCATGTTCATCTTTGCAACTTTTTTTTTTTTTTTTCTTTTTTGGATATCTCCTGATTGAACTGTTTTTTATTATTTTTTTTTTCTTTTCTTTTCTGAGGTTAATAGACAGTTTTTGTCCTACATATTTATAGTATAAAAAAAAAATTATATTATAGTATAAATTTTTTTATTATAAAAGATACTGGGTCGATAACACATTTAAAATAAAAAAAAGTAAGACCTCCTGTACCAAATGACATACCGAACATAGAAATAGTAAATAATGCTCTCTTGTTGAAAGTTGAACTCAAGACCTCCCGCTTACTAAACGGGTACTCTAACCAACTGAGCTACAAGAGCCACATCTTACTAAACGGGTACTCTAACCAACTGAGCTACAAGAGCCACATCTTACTAAACGGGTACTCTAACCAACTGAGCTACAAGAGCCACATCTTACTAAACGGGTACTCTAACCAACTGAGCTACAAGAGCCACATCTTACTAAACGGGTACTCTAACCAACTGAGCTACAAGAGCCACATCTTACTAAACGGGTACTCTAACCAACTGAGCTACAAGAGCCACTTCAAAGGGTAGACATACCAAACATAGAAACGACAAACAAACAAAACCTAATCTATTTGATATCCGATGTGCAACTTAAAATAGTAAATAGTGCTCTTGTTGAGAGTTGAACTCATGACCCTCCCACTTACTAAACGGGTGCTCTAACCAACTGAGCTACAAGAGCCACTTCGCAGGGTAGACATACCGTACATAGAAACGAAAAACGAGATCCGGTGTGCAACTTAAAATAGTAAATAATGCTCTTGTTGAGAGTTGAACTCAAGACCTCCCGCTTACTAAACGGGTGCTCTAACCAACTGAGCTACAAGAGCCACCTCACAAGGTAGACATACCGAACATAGAAACGAAAAACAAACAAACCCTAATCTATTTGATATCTAGTGTGCAACTTAAAATAGTAAATAATGCTCTTGTTGAGAGTTGAACTCAAGACCTCCCACTTACTAAATGGGTGCTCTAACCAACTGAGCTACAAGAGCCACTTCACAGGGTAGACATACCGTACATAGAAACGAAAAACGAGATCCAGTGTGCAACTTAAAATAGTAAATAATGCTCTTGTTGAGAGTTAAACTCAAGACCTCCCGCTTACTAAACGGGTGCTCTAACCAACTGAGTTACAAGAGCCACTTCATAGGGCAAACATACCGAACATAGAAACGAAAAAAAAACAAACCCTAATCAGTGTGCAACTTAAAATTGTAAATAATGCTCTTGTTGAGAGTTGAACTCAAGACCTCCCGCTTACTAAACGGGTGCTCTAACCAACTGAGCTACAAGAGCCACTTCATAGGGTAGACATAACGAACATAGAAACGAAAAACAAACAAACCCTAATCTATTTGATATCCGGTGTGCAACTTAAAATAGGAAATAATGCTCTTGTTGAGAGTTGAACTCAAGACCTCCCGCTTACTAAACGGGTGCTCTAACCAACTGAGCTACAAGAGCCACTTCATAGGGTAGACATACCGAACATAGAAACGAAAAACAAACAAACCCTAATCAGTGTGCAACTTAAAATTGTAAATAATGCTCTTGTTGAGAGTTGAACTCAAGACCTCCCGCTTACTAAACGGGTGCTCTAACCAACTGAGCTACAAGAGCCACTTCATAGGGTAGACATAACGAACATAGAAACGAAAAACAAACAAACCCTAATCTATTTGATATCCGGTGTGCAACTTAAAATAGGAAATAATGCTCTTGTTGAGAGTTGAACTCAAGACCTCCCGCTTACTAAACGGGTGCTCTAACCAACTGAGCTACAAGAGCCACTTCATACAACAGACATACCGAACATAGAAACGAAAAACAAACAAACCCTAATCTACTTGAGATCTTGTGTGAAACTTAAAATAGTAAATAGTGCTCTTGTTGAGGAGTTGAACTCAAGACCTCCCACTTACTAAACGGGTGCTCTAACCAACTGAGCTACAAGAGCCACTTCAAGAAGTGGACATACCGAACATAGAATCGACAAACAAAGATGATAAAGATGACTAGGATTTGTACCTAGAGTGTATTAATTGAAAAATAAAATTAAAAGACCAACTATTCTTTTGGTATGATCTAGTAAACAATGCTCTTGTTGAGAGTTGAACTCGCTTTAACCAACTGAGCTACAAGAACATCTTTATAGTGTAGACATACCGAACATAGAAATGACAAACGAACTAAGAGACCTATCTATACTGATGAGAAGAATAAGTAAAAGACTAATTTATCCTTACCAAATAAACCCTAATCAACATTATCAAAGTAAACAAATCTTAATTGCTGAATTTTTTAGTTTATTCTATTTTAGCTGAAAACTGTTAAACAATATTTATTAATTTTTATATAAATCTTAATTTAATAAATTAATGACGTAACTTCTAAGTATGTATTTTAAGATAGAATTTTTTTTTAAAAAAAATCAAATTGAAATTGATTTAAATTATGAATACCCATTATTAAATTTATTGTTTTTGTAATATAATTAAGTGTTAAAAGTTCAAGTTTTATAACCTAAAATAAAATAACATTTATTTAGAAAACTAAACTAACAAATATTTAACTATCTATAATTTTTATTTGATATCCGGTCTCGTCTTCAACTTAAAAGGTAATAAAAAATTAAACAAAAATAAAATTTCTTTTATTTATTTCATATGTGCTCTCGTTGAGAGTCGAACTCAAGACCTCCCGCTTACTAAACGGGTGCTCTAACCAACTGAGCTACGAGAGCAACTTGTTTGGAGAATCTAAATATTAAATCAAGATTATATTTTGTAAAGCAAAAACTTTACTTTATTTAGTTACCTAATTATTTTACTTTTATTAAAAATAAAATTTTGAATAGATGAGCCGAACCTACCCAACCCAAAATCTATGGTTGGGTTCGGTTTGATTCGGTTCATTATTTAATAAGAGTTGTTCGGGTTGAAACAACTCGAACAATTAAGTTAGGTCTAGAAAATGTCTCAACCCAACCCACAAAAACCCTAAACCCTAGTCACATCATACGTTGTAGACATACAGATCCTTTGTCAGTGTTATCGTCATTTAAGGGAAGGTTAACTTTGTAGGTCAAATCAAAAACACGTCGAGCATTGTCCAATCCTCACCTCGACATATTAAACTAGGGCAATGGCACGTAATTTCTTTCATTGTTGGACCGTGTGACAAGCTGCGATTCAACCCGGGAACTTACCCAAAAAAAAAAAAAAAAAAAGGCATTTATATATTTTTTGAAAATGGAAGTGGATAATAAATTTTCATATGTGGCTATGCTCCGTAATTATCCATAACATTTGGGGTCACACAAATATATTTTATTAAATGGATTTGAAAAGGACTTGAGGTATTTCTCCAACCCTAAATTGAGGCTTCCTATTATCCTATCGAATTTTTAATTATATTAAATATATAATTTATTTATATTTAAATTTTTTATTTTATATATATATATATATATATATATATATATATATATATATATATATATATATATATATATATATATATATATATATATATATATATATAAATCATACATACTAGTCACACCATTTTAAAACGCGTCTATTAGGGAGAGGTTTTCACACTCTTGTAATAAATGTTTTGTTTCCCTCTGAAACAGACGGGATCTCACACACTCCAATCATGTTTCCTTTTTCTCGGTAGATTTGAATCTCTCCTCATACATATTATTAAATTAAAAAAATAATATATAAACGTGACAGACAGAAGTTTAAGTCGATATTGTTTGGCTCGAATAAGTCTAAGTCCCGACATAAATGATAGAGTAAGGGAATAATATTGACATTTTTTAAATTAAAAAAATGGAATCTAAATTTATTTATAAAAAGAAGGAATTAAGACACAAGGACTAAAATGTAATTTAGAATATATTCCTTGTAAACTCCACGTCAGACGGCAAAAAGAAGGGAATCTCCACGCCAGCTGTCAAAAGGAAAAGGAATGTCCACGTTGCTGTCATGCAGTTAGAAGAATCCGGTGGTGACGTATTTATTTTCCATTAAAAAACATTTTAATTTTTTTAAATACTTCGAAAAAAATAATTTATGAGTTTTAAATTTTATGGCTATTTTAAAAAATGACTATTTAACTAAAATAAAAGGTATTAATGAAATATTTAATAAAAAAAATTTAAAATTTAAGATTATTATTAAATTTTTTGAAAGTTTAATCAATTTAATAATTGAGTCAAAGATTGACCCATAGACACGTGGCCCACAATCGTGTAAATAATACTGACACGTCATTATTGTGAGTACGTTGACCCTTTTATCATTGGTCCTCGTCAGCCCAAACTTTTTGCTTCTCCATTTTCCAAAGCCAAAAAATTTCCCACCAATATTTGAACAAAATAATAATAATAATAATATATATAAATGTAAAGGGTAAATTTGGAAAATGTAACCAAATTTAGAATAAAAATTTTCTTTAAGAAAATCGTTTATTAGTGAATGATTTTTTAAATAAAGAGATCTGATTGTGAGGCAAATTCCAATATTAAAAAAAAATTATATTAAAAATTGGACGGTTAACTCAATTTGAGTAGTACACGAACTAGGTTGGGTTGGTGACCCTGTCACTCGAATAGAATTCACAACCCAATCTAAGCTAACTTTCTATTTTCAAGTTGAGTTGGGGTGTCGAGCTGTTTTTATTTTAAATTATTTTTAAAAATTTTACTTATTTACGGTACATGTTACATTTACGGGTTATCACTCATCACTAATATTGATTACCACGATCAAATATTCTTAATTTTTATAATAATATTAAAATTAGGTTAGGGTTCTATTATAACACTGTTTTCAGGTTGGTTGAGTTGACTCGACCAAAAAAAATATTAACCTGCAAACCAACCCGAAAAAAATTAACCTGACCCAAGTTGGATTATGTAGGCTGGGTTCTAAATTGGTTAGATTCTCGGGGCATACGAACACTCTCAAATTTTGAAAAATTAGTTGGATTTGAAATTGAAATAGATCTATTGAACTAAAAATAATAATAAATTGAAAGGTTCCAATCACCAAAATTGGAAGTATGAGTTTTTGAAAGCCCGAAAAACCTAAATAGAAACAAACGGACTCCTCCACATACGCCACCGTCTTCCTCCTCTGTTTCTTATCCCTCTCCACCTCCTCCCATGGCGGCCGCCGCGCTCAACCTCCCTTCTCTCTCTTCCTCTCCCTCTCCCTCTCTCTCTCATTCCACTCATTTCCTTCCAACCCCTCTTTCCCTCTCCTCGAAATCTCTTCCGAAATCCCACTCATTCCATTCCCATTCCCTTCCCAAACCCCTCCTCGTCGCAACCGCCGCCGCCGCCGCTGCCAAATCCCCCATCTCCCACTTCTTCTCCGATGACGATTCCGACGACAAGCCGCGTGAGGAGTGCGGCGTGGTCGGAATCTACGGCGACCACGAAGCCTCTCGCCTCTGCTATTTAGCCCTCCACGCTCTCCAACATCGCGGCCAAGAAGGCGCCGGTATCGTCTCCGTCAACGACGACGTCCTTCAATCCGTTACCGGCGTTGGCCTTGTCTCTGAGGTTTTCAATCAAACCAAACTCGATCAATTACCTGGCGATTCTGCTATTGGCCATGTTCGTTACTCCACGGCTGGAGCTTCCATGCTTAAGAATGTCCAGCCCTTCGTTGCTGGATATCGATTCGGCTCTGTTGGGGTTGCTCATAATGGTAATTTGGTTAATTATGGTTCTCTTAGAGCTAAACTTGAAGATTCTGGTTCAATTTTCAATACTAGTTCTGATACTGAAGTTGTTCTTCACCTTATTGCAATTTCTAAACAAAGGCCCTTCTTATTGAGAATTGTGGATGCTTGTGAACAGCTTGAAGGAGCTTATTCAATGGTGTTTATTACTGAAGATAAATTGGTAGCTGTTCGTGATCCTTATGGATTTAGGCCTTTAGTTATGGGTAGGAGAAGTAATGGCTCTGTTGTGTTTGCTTCTGAAACTTGTGCTCTAGATTTAATTGAAGCCACATACGATAGAGAAGTGTTTCCTGGTGAAGTTTTGGTAGTTGATAAAAATGGGATTCAATCCCTTTGTTTAATGGCTCATCCACAGCCAAAATCATGCATATTTGAACACATATACTTTGCTCTACCGAACTCAGTTGTTTTCGGGCGTTCTGTCTACGAATCCCGCCGAGCATTCGGCGAGATACTTGCAACCGAAGCCCCTGTCGATTGTGATGTCGTGATAGCCGTACCAGATTCAGGAGTAGTAGCTGCTCTTGGCTATGCAGCCAAAGCTGGTGTTGCTTTCCAACAAGGGCTCATAAGGTCACATTACGTTGGGAGGACATTCATAGAGCCATCGCAAAGGATTCGCGACTTCGGCGTAAAGCTAAAGTTGTCACCGGTTCGAGCAGTGTTGGAAGGGAAGAGAGTTGTGGTCGTGGATGACTCGATTGTTAGAGGCACCACATCTTCAAAGATTGTGAGGCTGTTAAAGGAAGCAGGGGCTAAAGAAGTGCATATGAGGATAGCTAGCCCTCCAATTATAGGGTCATGTTATTATGGAGTTGATACCCCAAGTGCTGAAGAACTGATATCAAACAGGATGAGTGTTGATGAAATAAGAGAGTTTATAGGCTGTGATTCACTTGCTTTTCTGCCATTTGATAGCTTAACGAAGCTTTTAGGCAATGATTCTTCAAACTTTTGCTATGCTTGCTTTTCAGGGAACTACCCAGTTGAGCCAAGAGAGATCAAAGTAAAAAGGGTTGGAGATTTTGTTGATGATGGCTTGAATGGAAGCTTGGAATCCATTGATGGAGGATGGGTTCAAGCTAATAGACATCAAAATCTTGAAAATCATCTCAAAGTGGAGAAGGTTGGGGGCGTTTGATCTGATATTTTTACTTTAAACTTGATTCATCTTGTTTTTGTCTTTGTTTCTCTTATATCCTTCACAGTTCGAGAGTTATAGAAGTGATTTGTGATTGGAAGAATGCATGATTTAGAGTGTTCTAAGTTATGTGGTGATTAATGGGCTCTGCTAAATGGTTTCTTATGTCAATTTTGCATTATTTTTTTACTCGAAATGTTGTATAGTCAGACGGTTGTTGTTCTTGTTATTTGTTTCTCTGAATATTGTATAGTCTGACGGCTTCTCTTATTCGTTTGTTGATATTGTTTATAACTCTCAATGTTGTATAGTCAGACGGTGGTTTGGGTATGCTACGACCCGAATAGATGGTGTGTTGTGAGATCCCATGTTGGTTGGAGAGGAGAACGAATCATTCCTTATATAAGGGTGTGGAAACCTCTCCCTAATGGATGTGTTTTAAAACTGTGAGACTGATGACGATATGTAACGGGCTAAAATGGACAATATCTGCTAACGGTGGGCTGTTATAGTTGGTATCAGAGCTAGATACTGAGTAGTGTGCCAGCGAGGATGCTGGCTTCCAAAGGGAGTGAATTGTATAGTCAGACGGATGTTCTTATTTGTTTGTTGTTATTGTTTATTACTCTAAATGTTGTATAGTTAGACGGTTGTTTGGGTATACTACCACCCGAACGGATGGTGGTTTGGGTATGCTAGTCCTCGATTACCCAGATGTTGTTTTTAAGCCTAGAAGAGTCGAAACATGGTCGCAATGAGTTTATGGGTCATTCTAAGGAAAAGATCTCTAGAAAAATTAACAAACAAAAACATGTACTCCCGAATTGGGTCATAAAGCGTTGAGCCACAAAATCCTAACTTGTGAATGTACCCTCTTTCCGATCCATCGCAAGGGAAACGAAAACCAAGATTTGCTTTATCTAGTATCAAACACGAGCTACGAGAAATTAGAACACCTTTTAGGAGCATCAATACTATTACATGAATCGTAAATGCATGAATATGATGTACCAAAAAATTTGCGGTTCCTAATGGAATAGGTAACAAAGCAACTTTGCCATCTACTGCCACTAAATTACAACCGGTGCTTGTTGTTCCATCGGGGCCGTTATACTATGCGCTAAAGCATGGGTTAGATAGAGCTAGATTGGACCCAACTAAAGAAGTAAAAGGCCCAAAATCTCATTTTGGGCCTAGCGAAATCGTTTCAAGGTGGGTAAAATACATTTTAGCGCGTGAGGTGTCAAGACAGCAGATTAGGCAATTGTGTTGCACTTGTTCTAATCAAACGAACAAGTCAGTCGTGTGAAAAATCGAACTTTGCGGTCAATTAGACGTATGGTTGAACCTCAAGCCACGTTTATTAGACGTATGGTTGAACCTCAAGCCACGTTTCAACAAAAAAAAATATAAGTTTTAGAAAACGTGGTTGAAATTAAGTATCGGGCTTGGTCCCCTGTTTTAGGCAATTCAGGTTTTGCAGACCCAGACATGATTTTGTTGAATTGTCATATAAACAGAATAATAAAACGATACAACATGAAAGTAAATAAAAGTGTTTGGTATGTAAGTAACAACACATCTTAGACAAACATAACCTTGACACGAGGCACATAGATGGCCTGAGACCTAAAAGATGTATGGTTCAACCTTTTCCTAGACTCATTCAAAAGAAGGGAAGTACGGAGCTATATTCTAGTTGGTTGATGTGATCGACTGTATAAGCTATGTTTTATTTGTTTGAAATTCTCGTAGCAACATTTTCTCGATAATGCATATCGGTAATATTAATTAAAATATCACTTAAGTTTTAAACTAATACTAATCCATACATTTTCTCTCCATTTATTCGTCACTAATTCTTAAAATTAGTTTGAATTAAACTAAACATTTTATTTTTATTTTTATTTATTTATTATTATTATTTTGCTTACTATAAATGAAATTTTTATAGGATATTTTTATTATTATTTCTTTTTTTTTCGGTTAAGTTACATTTTCTCTCTCAAACACCATGGCGGCGGCGGCGGCGGCGGCGGCTTCTCTCCCTTTAGCAGAAAAATACAACAAAATGGAAATTGCCATGGAAATCCACCAAAAGTAAACAAATATAATTAATTAATATATATATATATATATTAAAATTCATAACCAAACACGAGTTAGATTTAAAAAAAAAAAATTTTTAGATCAATTCGAAATTTTAAATTGATTAAATTAACCATTTATTTTAGGGTTGGGTTGCTGAATTGTTGTATTTTTTTAAATTTATTTAAAACTAGTTAATAATTAAAATATCAAACGTGCACAAGTCACAATGCATTACTAATATCGGTTACAAAAGTCAAATATTTTTAATCTTTATAATAATTTTAAAAGTAAAGTTGAGTTGGGTTTGAATTTTTCATCGTTTATTAGCTGAAACGAACCTAGTTTATTTTGAAATTGGAATCCAAATTCACTACATGATGGCCTTAATGTTCGAGTGCATGTACTGCAATATGACTAAGGGGAACATAAATAAATCGATTACGTATAAACAAGAGTGACCATAACGTTACTATTTATACTAATAAGATGCACATTCTCTTTCGATGTCTCGATCAAAAAAAATTTAAAATTAAACGTGTCTATCTTGACCTATCTCTTAAAAAAAATTGAAGTTAAATAATTTTTATTTAGGGAAATTATATAAATATATATAGAGAGAGAGAGAGAGAGAGTTAATTTAGCCTAAATAAATAAATAAATAATAAAAGGAAGTAAATCCAGACAAGGGCACGCTAATGCTATGACCAAACAACGCGGCTGGAGAAAAAATCGGAGAATCTAGGGCCCACATAGGAGTGGGACCCACTTCTCAACAAAAAGATCAGAATCCACTTGATCGCTGTTGACGTAAAATGAGATAACATTGGATCCTCACAAACCTATCTACTGCCGCCACGTCATTGCGGAGCCACAACGACCTGTCACTCTATCGTATCCTCCCCGTGATTTTGGGTATATGAAAAGACCAAATTACCCATCCCAGAAACGCCTCCGTTACTGCAAAACACAGGACAAGCCTGTCCAGATGTACTCTCCCCAACATTATCAACCCAATTCTTTAATCAATTTTACATTATTTTCTTTTCTTTTTCAAATATATTTATGCCTAAATTTACAAAATAGTCCCTCAACTTTTCTTAAATTACAAATTTAATTTAAAATTTTTTAGATAATAATATTTTAGGTCCTTAAATTATTAGACATTTTTATAAAGTTTAAGAACTTATTAAACATTTTTTAAAGTCGGGAGACAGCATAAATACATACATGACAATTCATAAACTAAATTTATAACATGAAACCGAGTGCACCAATCAACCATAATATTGACACGTGGCTAAATATGTAGACATTAACTATTTTCTCACCAATTATAATATATTTTCTTAGAGAATTTAATTCGAGATTTTTATAACAATAAAAGTAAAATAAATAATAAAAAAAAATGATCGAATATATTTAACTAATATTTATTTTTATTGAATATTATTAGGATGAAGAATTAATGATTGTTAAATGATGGAAGTCCCACATCTACTAATTTAGGAAATGATTCTGAATTTATAAGTGAGGAATACTAACTTCATGGGATGAGGTCTTTTGGAGAAGCCCAAAGCAAAGCCGTTTATAAATATTTTGCTTCGACGACACGATATAATTTTACAACCTAATTTTTATCCTCGAGATTATTTAATATATATTATTTATTTATTTATTTATTTATTAAAGGATTAGAGGGGGAGTGGGGGCAACTTTATTGACCAAATATAATAATTGCTCGAAATGGCTCGACAAAGGACATGTTTAAATTCAGATTCAAAGTGGTGACGTTCTTTGACTCTTTGACCAAAATCTTCATATTTTTATAAGTACAATTTTGCCCCTTAATAATTTCAATAATTTTTTAAATCATATTTTTCATTTTCAAATCAAAATTAATGGTATGGGGAAAATTTATTTCTCTTCCTCGACCTCGCTCCAATCATATAATATCTTAATTTTTTATCGATCTGTTAAAATTTTATAATTCAAACGAGAACGACTTTAAAGATATTAATAAAATTAAAAATTATTATCTATACCAACAAGGTGCACGCTTTAATGTTAAGTATATTTCGACTGAAAAAATATGTGAGCGAGAATAAAATATACTATTAAAGACGTCGAGACCCTGATTTTATTTATTTATTTAATTGAGTGCCTTCTTGGACTTTTCATCTTATTTTCAGTAATGGAAAAGGAAAGTGTATTATATTTATTTATTTATTTATTTTTAAATTGTCTTTATCATTAGGTAGAAAAAAAAGAACAAAAATAGATTCACATTTTCAACACTTATTTAACAGGGAGGAAAAAAAAAGGTCCTATTTTTTTATTTAAAAAAAATGCATGTGGGCCCCACCTCTCACGTGAACGAAACGGTTGAGAAACCCTAGTAACGGAAGATGACGGAAACGGCCGTCACGCTAGGGCAAGGAAAGACAAAAGAAAAGGCCGTCGTTGGCTCCCTCCGTTAAAAGGTAGTTTTAGATGGCGTCAAAATGTGGGGCCCAATCAAGCCCATCCAAATTCCAAGTGACGTCTTGGTCCCACGTGCCAATATCTTGGCTTTTTTTTTTTTTAATTTAATTTTTTTGTTATATTAATTTATTTTGTGAGTCGTCTGCCTAAGCTTATTTTAAGTTAAATTAATTAAAACATTTTAATTTTATTTTTAAAAAAATATTATTACTCTTAATTTTGGATACATATAATTATTAATGGGTTTAAAAAATATCTTTATAATAAATTTTAAAAAGTTTTATTAATATATTCCAACTTTTTAAAAAAATTAAAAAAAATTTCGTCCCCCACCGTTGGGTTGTCTATAATATATTTTAAAATTTATTTTATTATATTATTATTTTAAACCATAATATATTTTAAAATATCTATTATTATTATTATTTATTCTATTTGTCTTTTTTCTAATTTTAAAATTTCACTTTCATTATCTTAATTCGAACCATGATATGTTTCAGTCGTACTGTATTATGAACTTAACACGCTCACGACCAACTTTGAAGGGCCAGTTGAGCGTTTGACAGTAGTCCTTTGGTTGTCGCAACATAAAGGTTACAACCCATTATCTTCGTATTAGAATTAATTTTATTATTATCGAGCTTGTTTTTCATATTATCTTCTTGACTTATGACATCAACGATTTTTGAATAAAGGAAAGATACGTAAATGAGCTGACACCGTACTCAAATGAGAGTGAGCTCTTGAGAGACTCAAATGACGTGGCAAGATCAAGATGGTCCACCTCAGCAGCATCCTAACACCACGAAACTTCCGGTTACCTTCATCTTCTTGCTCATAATATCGTATTTCAATATACCGCGATATTTTTATTTTTAAAAATCGCCACGTAAGCAAGGTTACCCTGAAACCGAAGCCTAGGGAGATGTAATTGCCAATGGCGGGTCCCGCATGAAAGTCGGCCACGCGGCAACCCGACGCTGATTAGTCCACGATAGAATCTCAGTTTTTTTAATTATTATTATTAATTACAGCAAAAATAATTAATCGTTCTTTTTTAAAAACCGCGAGAAAATTAAATCGGGTCATCATAACAAACTACCGGGTTGATGGAGGATTGTTAAGTCCGACCCGACCCGAGATATATTTTCCTATAAAAAGGCGCTTGGTTGTTCATGCAAATCTCGCTCATTCTAACCTCGTTTATTAGACGCATGCTATCGTCTCTCCGAGGGCTCTCCATTTCTTCCCGTTAGGTTTCCGTTTGTTCTTCTTTTTCTCCGCCTTTTTACCGGAAAATTTGCCGGAAAATCTGTTTGTTGAAGCAATTGCTTCCTCTTCTGTTTTGTTTTTCGTCTTTTGTTGAATCCCTGGTTTGAATTTTGGTGTGGATTCTTTGATTTCCAGATCTGCATGGTGAAGAGCGGTTTCGGTGTTTGATGTTTGATTTGGTTTTGAATTCGTAGCTTGATTTTTGTGTCTGTTGTTATCAAATTCTTCTTCTGAGCGGATCGCGGTGGGATATTGGAAGTGTATAGGGGAGCGCGGTGGATTTGACGGTGGAAATAGCTACTTTTTTTGCTTCTTTTGAGGGGGTAGCCGGGGCCTCGGCCTCGGCGGGTTTTAAAGCCCCCACTTGGACGAACTCTGAATTTACCATTCCTTTTTCTTAACAATTTCTCTAACTAATCTTTTCGTTTTTTAATTTTTCCGTCTCCATTTTCTTATTCTTTTCTTGATCCGTCGTCGGAGAGATGCCGGCCCTAGCTTATTGCGTGGAAGCTGCTGCAGCTCCTCCTCCTGGCTGCGCTTTTGCTGGGGATAGCTCTCTTCCGTCGCCGGTCTTATTTTCCGGCGGACCTCCGGAGACTACCATCTTCACCTCTCCCGCTGCTTCTCCCATTTCTGAAAATCCCTCTTGGTCTCCTTCTCTGTCTTCCTCCCTTTACAAGATCGATGGATGGGGTGCCCCTTATTTCTCTGTCAATGGCTCTGGGAACATGACCGTTCGTCCTTACGGTACAGCCACCTTGCCCCATCAGGAGATTGATCTCTTGAAAATTGTGAAGAAGGCTTCAGATCCGATTAGCTCTGGTGGGCTTGGCTTGCAGCTTCCTCTTATTGTGCGCTTTCCTGATGTGCTTAAGAACCGTTTGGAGTCTCTCCAATCGGCATTTGATTGTGCTATTCAATCTCAGGGATATGGGTCTCATTACCAGGGCGTTTATCCGGTCAAATGCAACCAGGACAGGTTCGTTGTTGAAGACATCGTGAGATTCGGTTCTCCTTTCCGTTTCGGTCTCGAGGCTGGATCGAAACCGGAGATACTCCTGGCAATGAGCTGTTTGTGCAAAGGGAATAGAGATGCCTTTTTGGTGTGTAATGGTTTCAAGGATGCGGAGTACATTTCTCTGGCTCTTATTGCTAGGAAGCTCGCTTTGAACACTGTAATTGTGCTTGAACAAGAGGAAGAGCTTGATTTGGTTATTGATTTGAGTAAAGCGCTCTTCGTTCGCCCTGTGATCGGCATGCGTGCGAAGCTAAGAACCAAGCATTCTGGTCATTTTGGGTCTACATCAGGCGAGAAAGGGAAATTTGGTCTTACGACCACACAAATTCTTCGTGTGGTTAGGAAGCTTAAACAGGCTGATATGCTTGATTGTCTTCAATTGCTCCATTTTCATATCGGTTCCCAGATCCCCTCCACCACGTTACTCACCGATGGCATTAGCGAGGCTGCTCAAATCTATTGCGAATTGGTTCGTCTTGGTGCCAACATGCTAGTTATCGACATTGGAGGTGGTCTTGGTATTGACTATGATGGGTCGAAGTCAGGGGATTCTGAGTTATCTGTTGCTTATGAACTTGAAGAGTATGCCTCTACCGTTGTTGATGCAGTCCGCTGTGTATGCGACCGTAGGGCCGTTAAGCACCCGATAATTTGCAGTGAAAGTGGCCGAGCAATCGTCTCTCATCACTCTGTTCTGATATTTGAGGCTGTTTCTGCTAGCTCTTATGAGGTCCCATCCATGAGCCCAATTGAACGTCAGTATCTTGTCGATGGACTAACCGATGATGCCCGTATCGATTATCAGAACCTTTTGACTGCAGCTTATATGGGTGAGTACGAGGCGTGCTTGCTATATGCAGATCAATTGAAGCAATGCTGCGTTGATAAATTCAAGGATGGGTGCTTGGGAATGGAAGAACTAGCTGCGGTAGATGGGCTTTGTGCCCTTGTTTCAAAGGCAATTGGAGAGGTTGATGCTGTAAGAACTTACCATGTAAACCTCTCCATTTTCACCTCTATCCCAGATTTCTGGGGTATTGACCAGCTGTTTCCGATTGTCCCTATTCATCGTCTCGATCAAAGACCATCAGTGAGGGGCATTCTGTCCGATCTAACCTGTGACAGTGACGGTAAGATCAATAGGTTTATCAATGGTGAGTCAAGCTTGCCGTTGCATGAGCTTGAAGGCAACAGCAGTTTATCAGGTGGAGGTGGGCGATACTATCTTGGGATGTTTCTAGGTGGGGCTTATGAGGAGGCTCTCGGTGGTGTTCACAACCTGTTTAGTAGCCCGAGCGTGGTTCGGGTAATGCAGAGCGATGGACCACATAGCTTTGCAGTCACTCGCACTGTGCCTGGGCCATCATGTGCGGATATCCTCCGAGTGATGCAGCACGAGCCCGAGCTCATGTTTGAGACCCTCAAGCATCGAGCTGAGGAGTTTGGGCAGGAGGAGGAGGATGATGTTGGAGGCATTGCCAATAGCTTGGCCATGTCCTTCCGCAACATGCCTTATTTGGCTAGCGCATCTTCCTGCACCAATGGTGCTGGCGATGCCGAGCAGTGGACTTACTGCTATGCTTGATGAATAATGTTTGAAGGTTTAGTCGTTAGCCACATCCCTAAATAAGCTATTGGTCTGTTTTTGTTGTCGTTGTCGTCGTCGTAGGTCCGTTGATGTAGTTCGGAAAAAGAAAAAAAGAACTTTTTTTTTTTTTTTTGTCCTTTGGCTTGTTGCAAAGGGTTATGAGAGCACAGCAACAGCAGCTAAGCTCCTCTTCCTTTGGCTTTATTTTTGTTTAGATCAGAGAGTGGGGCACCCGAATCCACCCTTTTGTTAATTCGGGATCTTGAATCTCTCTTGGTTATGTCACTGTGTACACTTTTAAGAATCTCAATGGCTGTTTTTCTTTTCAGATCTAACTTTTAGGTATCAACATTTTTTAAAACGCGTTGATACCTAATTGATGTGGGACTCCCCAATCCACCCTCTTCGGTGCCACGTCCTTGTTGGCACACACCATTTCGTCTCCACCCCTTTTGGGGCTCAGCTTCCTCGTTGTGCACATTGCTCGGTGTCTTTTACTTTGATAGGATTTGTAACACCTCAAGTCCACCACTAGTAGTGTCTATTACTTTGAACGAAAGATTTTTAAAATGTGTTTGCTAGGGTCCTTGCTGGTACACTAGCTCATGTCCACCCTCTTCAGGCAGAGGCTTTCCTTTTGGGTTTTCCTTCAAGCTTTGGTTTTTAAAACGTGTCCGTTAGGGAAGGTTTTTACACTCTTATAAATAATGTTTCGTTCTCCGTAGTCGATGTAGGATTTTACCCCTGCATGCTATCAGTTTGCTGTCCACGAAGTGCTGTTGTGGTGCGCAATCTTTTTCAGCCTCACATTGGTGTTGTGGTCTACAATTGAATAGTATGAGGTAGATTCCCATTCCCCTATGCATAGAATTCTATATACGCTTTATATGTGTGGCATTTAGAGATTCGACTAAAATGATGATCTTTTGATGTAGAACTAACTAGGAGTAGGAGAAAAACAACATATGACAAGTTGGGAGAAAAAGAATAATGATTCAAGTTTTAATCCTTGGTCTATGACACGGTATGGGCCTAACTTCCCTATCGATGTTGTTCAAAACGAAGATGGACAATCTACTACCTTTGTCTTTAATAGTTTTTCATGAGGGTCGTTGCATCGAGAAACAGGATGGAAACACTACCTATAAAGTGATATCGAGTCAAGGGTCCTTTCTCTTGCCCTATAACTCCATGTTCACCATCATCCGTGCATGGGAGTTAGTAATGTAATCACACACAAAACATGATTTGGGACCTATCCTTTAAAATCATAACATGATCTTGGGCTCTTTTCGGTTCTGGGTAGGGGTTGATGTGTGGTATTTGGCCGCCCCACGTATGCGCACGTGACCCACCAACATGACCCACCAAGTGAGCTAGTACACGTCGTCGAATGTCATAGAAAAGAAAAGATCTGCATGATATCATGATGAACATAAATATCAAGGGATGCGTTTGTACTAACATAACATAATGAGAAAGTATCCCGATGCACATGACATACATGCATGAGGTCTCTTGTTCTCCAACAGTAAGGCCACTTGTTTAATTGGCCTTGGCCGTGTTCAGAATATTCTTCAACGTTTAATTTAACCCATGTCAATCCATAATCCGTACTTAAAACATTTTTCACATTTTTGTCCAGCTGAATATGATGATTATTTCCAATACAAGTCCTAAAACTACCTAATATCGAATAAACTGGTGTCTACCTCAAATGCCCTTAATAAGGTAAAAAATGGCTTTAAAGGGTCGAAAACTTAGGAAACAATATAAAGTTTATATATCGAGCTGCCTAAGTCAATCGAGTCGTCAAGCTGAGGCAATCAAACCACTACACAAGTCGACGTTGAGCCGCGAATGGGGGAGATCACACATCGGTCACATGTGCAGCTAAAGGAGGTTCGGGCCGCTATCGGGTCGAGGTGTGGGTATGTGTCAGGTTGAGACACGCGACTTGAGTTTTTATTAATTATTATTAGTTTTTAAGTTTTCTTTTAATATTTGTTGTATATCAAACATTATTTATAATTTTATTTGTTTTTAAGTTTTATAGTGTTTTGTTATAAATAAATAGTTAAAAATATTTTATTTAATTGAAATTTTGAGAGAGTAATTTATAAAATCTTTATAATTGATTTTTATTAAAATTAACAAAATTACATAAATAAATCCTATCAAATTAATAAGAAAATTAATTCCGTTAAAATTAATTAAAAAAAATAGTCACTAATATCTATTTATGTCATTTTAAACCCAAGAATTATGAATTAATAATTTTAAAATAAAATTTAAATTGATTTATTAAAATTTAAAATTTATATAAAATTATAATAGATAATCTAAAGATTCATTTATTATAATTTAAAATTGATGTGAGATAATTATTAGTTTAAGATTTTAACAAGATTTTACCTAACAAAATGTATCACATTTTTTTAAAATTAATTTGCAAATTTGTAAAAATCCTTGCTTATTAATTAATTAATTAATTAATTAATTATATATATATATATATATATATATATATATGTATTATTTATATAATATTTATAGATATATTAATCTACATTCAAAATTTATTTTATATCATAATTTTTCGATTATAACATATCAATTACCATTTTAAAAGTCGGAAAGATAGAATATTATATTATATTTTTATTTATGAAATATTATTAAATTTATATTTATTTTTTTAATAAAAATTATATTAAAAAATAAATAAAATCGGGTGAATATTTAAAAATGGTTATTCCAGCTAATTTTTAGCGGGGAATCTATCTTGAATTGGAGATATAGGCTAAGGTAAAGATTTTTTATTTTTTATTTTTTTATTTTTTATTTTATATATAAAATAATATATAGAGGAAATAATAAATAATTATAAGCACGCAAATCTCGCCCACTTCGACCTCACGTTTCTGCAATTCTCTCGTCGGAGTTTGGTAAGTCGGTCAGAGCTTTCTCTCAATTCCGATACTCCAATTCCTTTTTTCCGATCAGTTCCGTTCTCACTGTTTATACTTGTGTAGATTACTTTCCGATCCGAACAAATTCTTTGAAATTTTATTTATTTTCACTTCTGTTGCGAATCAGATTTTCGTTTTCTGTAAATATTCTCTCGAATTAGCTTTGTTTGATTCCTTTATTTACTTTTTGTTTTCGTGGAAATTGGAGAAAAGGATTCGAACACTTTTTTGTGCTTGTGATTAATATCCTGTTTTTTTCAAGTATGATAAACTAGCTGAGATTGAGCTTGCATCGGAGTAAAGGTTGTAGTTTCTTTAGGGTTGGATAAGGAATAATTGAGACGGGATATCTAATGTAGCTAATTTCCCCACATTTTGTCTCTAAATCTATGGCTCATAGTTTGGAACTTGCTTGTGTATGTGATGAAGCGTTTGATCTCAGTGTCTGTGTGTGCGTGTGCGGTGAGGGCTGTGCTTACTTTGATTAAATTATGAGTTTCAGAACTGGTGTATTTATGATTTACTTGTTTATCTGTTTACTTGGTATTCGTTAAATGGAGAGTCTCTTATCTTATTGGTTTTGTCTTCTCTCTTGAGCTGCTCTTTTTTAACTATTTTGTACTGCCATTGGTAGGTTCAGTTTTTGGCTTGACACTCTGCAAAGATCTACACCATGGTAAGTTATTTAACTCATAGTTTAGCCAAGCCCTCCACTCCCACTCTCATAATTTTTTATGGTTTATATTGATATTTGTGGGCTGTTTAAATATGTTCTCAAATTTCTTTTACAGATTAATTTTAAAGCTGTATGGGTTGATCGTTGAAATGTATGAAAACATAGAGATTCTATTTCTATCTATCTTCCATCTTCTTCTTTTAAATTGTGTTTAAAAAGATATATTGCCAAAAAAAAAAAAAAAAAAAAAAAAAATTCATCAAAGAAACTTTTTTCTTTTATAATTTTAACGCAGAAAATTGTTTCTAATCTTCTCTTAAAATTTGAATGGCAAAACAAATCTGCACTATTTGTTTAGAAGGTTTTTGTAACAGCTTTTCCATCATTGTATGTGAATCTACTCGTTAAAAAAAATAATTGCTAGTCTAATTCTAAGACTCCTAATATAGAACTGCAATAGGCATGATCTTTTATTGTGAGAGCATTAATCTATGGTCCACTCATGGAATATTACTGTTATGCTACTTGTCGACACATATGATCTTTTTTAATTTGTGTTCTTTAATGTTTAAAGCTTACAACAGCGTTATAATGTAAGCTCAATTGTTTTCTGTGGTTATGCAGTTTTTCGACGGATATGGATATCATGGGACTTCATTTGAGCAAACATATCGGTGTTATCCTGCATCTTTTATTGAAAAGGTTGCTGAACATTATTTTAAGCTCAGTCATTTACTTGTTCAGGCTGTAATTTTCTTTCAAAAGGTTACTGAAAGCTGTTAGTTCCATCATCATTCTTCAGTCTCTAAATAGTGAAGCTAGCTGATTGTTTTATTTACTGAGACATCCTCATCTTATTATGCACATCAACAATGTTCTTAAAATGAAGTTTTGAGGAGAAGGATGTTGGTCTAATTGAGTCATGGATGTGCTTTCGAATTTTGACCAACTACTTTTTGAGTTATTTAGCTTGGTGAATTTAGGCATATAGAGATGGAATTTTGATTTTATATTTTGAAATATCTTTTAAAAATTCAACATAATTTTTTCTATTCTAATCCTTGTCTATTTCATCTATTTTGCAGCCACAACTTGAAACTGGTGACAAAAGTAAGTTTTATGATTTATGTTACTTCCTATGGTCAAACATCCCATTCTTGCTAATGTATCATTGTATATTTACCTCTTCATTTCAGTCATAATGCCGCCTTCTGCACTCGATCGCCTTGGTACTTTCTGCTTTGGCTATGACTCAAGTTCTTCGACTTTTTTTTTTTTCTTTTTTTTTCTTAATTATATATGTTTTGTTCTCCATGTATTGTGCAATGGTAATCCAAAATTAAACTAATATCTGCAGCATCTTTACATATTGATTATCCGATGTTGTTTGAGCTTCGGAATGATGTTACTGAACGACTTTCCCACTGTGGTGTCCTCGAGTTCATTGCTGAAGAGGGAATGATCTATATGCCTTATTGGGTAATCACTAAGTGCATTTCTCAGCTTATTTGTGTGTCCAGCGTGATTTCTTTCATGGAACATGTCCTGATTGCTTAGTTTCCTCTACAGATGATGGAGAATATGCTTTTACAGGAGGGAGACGTTGTGCAAGTGAAGAATGTTACTCTACCAAAGGGAACTTATGTTAAATTACAACCTCATACAATGGACTTCTTGGATATTTCCAATCCAAAAGCCATGTGAGATTGATTATTAACTTTTCAATTTTTTCCCCTTCATCTCTAATCTTGGAATTGAGGCATTTAAGAATTTTTAACTTGAAGACCCTCATTATGAACTGTGGATAGTATTTTTCTTGAAGAGGACCAAAATCTACTTGATTCTCCTTGCCTCTGTAGTTCAAAATTTAGTCAGTCCTTTCTCTCAAGAATGAAAGAAATCTAGGCTAGATTCTAATGGATTAAGGAGAAATACTACATTTTCCTCCTCGTTAGGATGTGATGAAGGAATGACCTTAATCCTTAATTATATTTGTATTGTTATCTAATATCTTGGGATTTAGTTAGATTTATTTCTCTGTATTATTACTTTTTATCTAGGGATTTAGTTAGATTTATTTTTGTGTATTGTTACCTAATATCTAAGAACTTAGTTAACAGTTCCTTATTGTAAAATGCACATGCACCTTTTTGAAAATTAAAAAGAAATGTGAGCAAAATAATATACATTTATAACATGGTATTAGAGCCATTCTATTCTAGGAGGTCTGATTAATCTGTGGAGCTTTCATATCTACCAAGGTTCCACCTTGACCAAATTTACTCGGAGCTTTCATAATGAGGGAGCTATGAGAGCTTTGAATAAATTTGGTCAATGTGGAAGATTGGTAGCTATGAACGCTCCAAATAAATTTGGTCAAGATGGAAGATCGATAGCTATGAAGGATACGTCGATTGATCAAACCTTCAATAGGAAGGTACTACCATACTTGTAAGTTGTGAAGAGGGGAGTTGTTGCATTTCTGGTGCATGCAGACACTGCCCCTCTTCCATAAAGTTTGACAGACCCTGTTTTGCTGCGTGATGAGAAGATTAATTCTCTCTTTGTTAATTGGTTGTGGAGTTCCTCCTAGAAACTCACTTGGTGTTGATCATTGTTCGTAAGCATGGTGAGAGCCAATCTGGGTTGAGCAGCAACAGTTGGTGTCCCTTGGAAACGACACCCAAGCTCACTCCCTCTGTAGTTTTTCTTTCAAGATTGGTCAGGCAGAACATGGTCACACTTAAGAAGTTAGATAGCTTACGGATTGCCCCTTTGCTTTTTTGTTCTTGAGATTATATGATTGCCTTGGCCTATCGTAACTCTATGTTGGAGGTTTTTATCGGGGATTCTCAGTGTTGAAGTAGATCTTCTGAAGGAACCTGACCTAAAGTTAGAGATTCAAAATTGGGTTGCATTGATGGATATTTTAGTTGGTGTGAATATTAATGTGACATGAGAGACTCTATCGCAGAGTTTTGGTTCAAGAATTTGAAATGGATATCTCTGTCCTTTCCTTTTTATTTTTAGTTAAGAAACCATTTCATAGATAATACGAAATTAGAAAGTGAATGAAAACCCAATCAAAATTCTCTTCATTATCCTATCAAGGAGCCTTAGAAGAAGAGGGGCCTTAAATAATTTCCCTTAATGTAATCTTTTTCACTTTGTGGGAGTTTTGTACGTGGGGATTTTGAAAAGACTTTAATCTATCGAGTTTAATCTTATTTGGTTTTTGTTAACTGAATAGCTTTCTTGTACTAACCTTTCATCTCTAGGTTGGGTTGGATTACTTCTTCCTTCACTCCTCGTGTATACGTTTTCAAGTTGTTTATGGTTGTTTCTTATCCTAAGGGAATAGACTTCATATATTCTAAATTTCCAAAAAAAAAATCTGAATAGTAGTATTGACAAGATTTTAACCTGTCTAATGTATCAATCGCATGTCTTTGTGCTAAATTTCATTTATCGGTTGCTTCTACCTATAGACCCTCAGGTAGCAAAATTCCATTCCTCCCAACAGAACCAATATGCAGCTTAGGTTCTTGCCAGATGAACGTAGTTCTTTATTCTCTAAACTTGAAGAATTAACTTGAAAGAGAGTAGAAGTAGCTGCATCAGGACAGTTAGGCATTCCATTTTGGTCAATGGTAATCCTAGGGAAGGATAGAGATCTCAGACAAGGTGACCCTCTCTTGGTTGTGAATATCTTGAGTAGGACCATCTCGAAAGGGTGAAGGGTAATAGGGTTCTAGGTTGGGAGGGATAAAATGGCCTTGTCTCATCTCCTGTTTGATAATACGCCTTTTTCTTGTCCAGTGAGGTGAATTCTTTCCGTAACCTGAATCAGATCCTAACTTATTTGGCTAGTTTAGGGCTTTGGATAAGCAGAGACAAGTGTCAGATCTTGGGCCTTAACTCTGACCCTATTAGGTTGGGCAGATGGGCGTCTTTCATAGGGTGTGAGGTTGGTGTCTTCCCTTCTTCCAATTTAGGTCTCCCTCTTGGTCCTGAAGGAGACCCTCATTCTTGGATCTGGTCTACAATAAGATCCGTAAGAGTTTAGCTTCTTGGAGAAAGAGTTTCTTTTCAAAAGGTGGGAGACTCACTCACTCTTATTCAGTCTGTTCTGAGAGGCGTCCCTACCTATTTCAGGTCCCTTTCTAGAGTGCCTATTTGTGTCAGTAAGGAAAAGCTAATAAGGGATGTCTTATGATGGGAAGGGTGGATAAATGGAGAGGCTCACATCTTGTGAGTTGGGAGGTGGTGTCTAGGTCGTTCGACTTAGGATGTTTAGGCATTATAATGTAAGGGTGAGAAACAAGGCTCTGTTGTCTAAAATGGATTTGGCAGGATAAGTAAGTGGTTGAGGATAGAGCTCCTTGTTTCCTCAATTATATCACTAGGCTTCGTTGAGGAATCAGTTGGTGGCTTCATTCCTTTTGATCTCATTTTTCTTCTGAAGCCACCCTTCTTCCTCCTTTGGTTTCTATCATGCGTTAATCAAGAGGGAAGTAATAAATGTTATAGCTTTGTTATCCCTGATTAGTGAGTTTTGGTTCAGTCTGAATTGGGGGATGTTTGCCTTTGGAGTCCTTGTCCATCCAAAGGCTTTTCGTGCAGATTTTTATTTTTATTTTTGTGTGTGTTTAGTTAGTCTTGCCTTGTTGAGTGCTTTTGTCTTATCTTTGTGGAAGGTGAAGGTAAAGTTTTTGTGAGGCAGGTTTGGCATGTAAAGGATAACGCTTTGGATCGAATTTTGACCAAAGTGCCCCTCTTCGTAGGGCCATTTTGTTGTATTATTTTCAAGAGGGCAGCTAAGAACCTTGTTCATATACTCTGAAATTATCACTTGCACGTATTGTTTGGAGCTGTTTCTTTGGGGAGTTTGGTTTTAGCTTCGTTGATCCAGGGGATACTAGTAGACTTGTCCATGGTATTTCATTTTTCACCTTTTCGTGAGAAAGGATTGTTTGTGTGGCAGGTTGTAGCTTGTGCTATTATGCGGAGTCGGTCTTTTGTAACTATTCGATGGGTCTTCTTGCTTGATTAAAGCTCCTTTTTGTAGCTTGGCGCCCCTTTTATGGCCTTTTCTTTTTTTCACATGCCCATATATTCTTTTAATTTTTTCTCAATGAAAGTTCGATTTTCATGAAAAAAAATATATATGTAAAGCATTCGATTAACCGTACAGTCTTGTTCCATATGTCAGCTTGGAGACGACTTTGAGAAACTTTTCATGCCTGACAACTGGGGACAGTATCATGGTGGCATATAACAACAAGAAATATTACATTGATATAATTGAAACGAAGCCTTCAAATGCTATAAGCATAATTGAGACCGACTGTGAAGTGGACTTTGCGCCCCCTTTGGACTACAAAGAACCTCAAAAGCCAGTTGCTTCCCTTCCTACGGGAAAGGCTCCAGTTCAAGGTCAGACCTGATGTGTTATTTATGTGGAGTGACTTTATGAACTTACAAAGCAACATAGAACTCTGCTTGTCTTTGCCAATTTCTCTATGTGATCAAGATTGAAATTTGACCATATGCATATTCTTTTTCTTATAGACGAGCAACCCGCTGCAGAAGCTGAACCCAAATTCAATCCGTTCACTGGAGTCGGGAGGCGTTTAGACGGGAAACCATCTAAGCAACAGCCATCATTATCTTCAACTTCAGCATCCAAAGACAAGCAAATTGATACCAGAAACGTTAGTGGCCAGCCTTCTGCTGGGTCTAGCTCTCAAAATGCTACAAGGCAGTCTCAGGGAAAGCTCGTCTTCGGAGCAAATGCAAGCCGAAATCCGAAGGAAACTAAGAAGGTTTGGCCTTTTGCTTTGTGTCATTTTATCCACGTTCCTTCCCTCCTTTGTTAATACTCCTTGTCATACAAAATAACTTGAATAAAAATGATAAACTGACTGTAAAGCTGATATGTTCCAGGAAACTGAGAAGGATGGTAAGCAAGAGCAGCAGCCCAAAGAGAAAGAAGAGGCGAAGTTCCAGCCATTTGCTGGGAAGAAGTATTCATTGAGAGGATAGCGAGATCACGAGTCTATTGTCGACATCAACGCTATTTATCCTGTTTCATCTACTATGCTTTATGCTTTTGTGATAGCAACAGTTTTACAAGTGAATTTAGTTGAAATGTAAGATTTTCATGCACAGTTATGTTCTTTTATTTATCAGAAATTGTACATTGCGTAAATCAGAAATCGTTGCTATTTAAAATCTTCTTTGAGGTGGTCATATGTGCTTTCTCTTTTATTTAAAATCTTATTTCGATTCTTTTAGGGTAGACTTGACTCAATGTTGGTATCAAATCTGGTATTGATGTGGTATTTCTGTCCACAGAATAGGGATAGGATCTGCCATGCTACGAATTAATATTGGAATTACCAAAATTTATCCGAATTTATCTTGGAATTCCATTTTTCTAGGCTTCAGAAAGTGCAAATTTTCTAGATAATGAATCTTTTAAGATATGTTAGAGAATTTCTTAGGATAATCATTATTAATTTAAAAATGGCAAAAGATTATGTTCAGCGAACCATAAATGATTTAAGTGTTCAAATTCATTATGTATTATTGAACCATAAATGATTTAAGTGTTCAAATTCATTATGTATTATTGGCCTTGTTCCGTTATGTATTATCATTAGTTTCACAGTTATTCGCTTTGGTCCGTTGCACATTATCATCAGTCTCACAGTTTTAAAGTTACGAAGAGGTATCAATGCATGATCTCACAATACTCTAATTTGATCATCTTCATAACGAATATTTTAGTATAGTTTTAACGCTCGAGCACTTTTGTAAAAATTACATAAAAGGAGCATCTTTAAAAGTAATTTTATTTTGGTAAAAGCATTTTGACCTTAGACTTAGCATCAAACGAGCATTTTTCTGTTCTTGTGGGTTTCCTTTTTCCTTTTGGTTTCAGAGATGAGTGCTTGTGAAAATAAGATCCTTCAAAAGTGAAAAAAAAAAAAGAAAAAAAAAAAAAAAAAAAAAAAGAAAAAAAAAAGAAAAAAAAAAAAGAAAAAAAAAAAGAAAAAAAAAAGACCCCACAAGAACAGAAGAAACCCTCACCAACATATAACGAAGTCGTTTCGTTAAGTCAAAAATGAAAGGCCGGTTTTATCAGTGCAACAATGAACAAGGGATAGTTCCAGACATGTCATGCAAAGGATGAACGAACGCTTAAATTAACCAAGAGTTGCAAACATCATTCACCGTTCCAATGGTGATTTTTCTACGTCAAATTTGCATATCTAAGAAAAAGTAGAAAGCAAATCAACAAGGAATTACTATGATTTGTGTTCATTCAAAGTTTACACATCAAAGAGCTCCTTTTATCATCATCAACACAGACGAAGCAACCAACCATTTAAACCTGCACCAGTCAAGATATAGCTTTCTATATTAGAACTCCAACCAAAAAATATCCAAGACTTAAGTGAATATAATTACTGAAAACTATTGTTAATTGTAGTATTACTTAAATGGTTGCTTGGAAAAAAGTGAGAGCGCTTCAAAACAGTAGGCTAATTTTCTCTGTTTTTCATCTTTTGAAAATTGTTTCCAGTAACATCAGGTAAAATGAGTTTGTAAATTTCACTCGGTAAAGGACTCTAATTTTTCAGTTTAATAATTTCCATGCAATATTTACCAACTCGTCAGAATTATGTACAATAATATAAGCCAATAACAACCGAACTCGAGTTGCATTCAGATTGGGGAAAGTAGGCTTTGTTGCTATCAGCATCTAAACGTAAGCTTACCTTTATTCGTTACCAGAAAATGAAGATTTCAGTGATCTTCCCGTCCATAGTCATATATTATCTCAATCTGTACCATTAAACATAGATGCTGGCATCAGTGAATCTGTTCGATACTACAGTCTAACAGTACATAAAAATTAATCCAAGGGTCAAAGTAGAGATCTCAAGCCATCAGCACATGACAAGAATAAAACAGCCAAAGAAGATTATTGTGCTCTTATTGTCCTCTTTTTCCATTTTCAAGTGCTCCTAGTGTAGGGCAGAAAGAGTCTAACTTACACAAGTGCATTATATTTTTAAAAAACAATGTCACATGGGAACAAATATACATGTGTCACAACGTTGTGTTTCTTGTTTAACGTTTCATTGAACTTCTAACCTCTTGGTTGAAGACACGTGACTCATGCTAGTTGACCTATGCTTAGAGCAATGAGCCAAATGCAGAGAGCTTATAATTGTTATGCCCTCTATAAAATGGTCACTCTTAAATAGTCCTAATGATAAGGTGGTTAACGATGCTAGATAATTCTGTAATGCATAAAAACTAGATATATGCAAATAATAAAATACATCGTGAAGAAATGAAGAGAAGGAATGAATATTTAGAAAAAAAAAATTAAAAGAATAAGTGAACCTTCATTTTAAAAGAAACTTACCCCAGGAGGTGGAGTTGGGTTTCGCGTAAACTTAGAACCCCCAGGAGCCCAAGGCACTGCAGTATAAAGGAAAAGGAAGAAATATTAAAGGATAAATGGCTGCACAAATACAGTACATCAAAGCAAGATTGAAATAACAGACATGAAATTCTGATAAAAAGTTGAATAACAGGAGGCAACCATTTGTGAGATTGGAAGGGGGAAGGAAGCCTTATTAGATAAATATGTTTGCAACTTGACTAATTATCATCTACAAATATATTCCAGAATTGTCGACTTGTGTTCCAAACTCACTGAAGACCATGATACTCTATGAAAAAGAAAACAATATTTCACAAAAGCTTTTTGCAGAGGTTAACACACATATGGGACTGAAGATCCTTTATGAAGCAAATATCCTCATAACCCAATATGGAGCTGGTTACTTTGATGTAATCAGGGATGTCAAGGGGATGGGTATTCATATGATTGGGTCTAATTGGGTCTAATTGGCATCTAGTCCATACTCTTCCCTTCATTAGACTTTTGAGATAATAATCCTAATTCTACAGTGACTAATTCTAGGAATTCAACTATACATCATGTTAGTAAACTATATTCATATGAAAAAAGTACACAAACATAACTGTTAAAATAATATTTCACAGAAGAATCTAAAACTAATATAAATTAATTGAAATATTAAATTAATGTAAATAAGTTGATTTAAAAGAGAAAGTAAAAAGGTAAATTGAAAAATTTGATACATTGGATAAATAACAATAAACTAGTAACAATGACATGGTCAGAACAAAGTTGATTTTTTTTTTTTTTTTTTCAATCTAATGGAGTAGTTATTGCAAAATAAACACAAGGGTTCATTATTTGCAAGCATCTTAATAAATATTGAAAACCATGATCTTTCACTATCAAGCATCCAAAGTTGCAGGCATCATAGATTATTTGATACTGAAGAAACGACCCCTAAAGGAAAAGCCAAGATGTGGTGGCTAGTTACTATAATTCCAACCTACTAAATTGATTCTTAGGATGAGAAAAATAATAGGCTTTTTTTCACTAAACTCACAAATATTATGTTCATATTGTTTCCACAATGCTATTTCTATTATTCAAAAGGGAAGAAAAGAAATACAACATTTTAGTGGTATTTAAAATAAACAGAAACCATACTCGGGGCAGATTAAAGTTGAAGACCAAAAATTTAACAGTAGTCAATTCCATTGTTAACATACTACATAATCAGTAACAGCATTCAATTTTGCAGCATGGAGAGTTGCTTTCTTTTGTTAACTGACACATGATCTAACCCATTTATGATTGTACTTACCGATATAGGGATCAGGATGTCGCCACTTATTATAGGAAGCTTCCCCATCAGCTATCAGCTTGTCTATTGTGTCAACATCTTCCTGCAAATTCACCCAAAGAAGGATCCATAAAAGCATAGATCAATAGAAAAGAAACTGAAATTATAGCTTGCTAGCTAAAATCTGGTCAGTCCATACATGTAGCCCTTGCAACATATTCAGAGCTTGAACACTCCCTTAATCAAGATCCCAGATTTAAACAAAATTCCAAAAACATAATTGGATCTCTAAGTCCTACTCTGAGTTTATTGAAACCCCTCAAAGCTCGCAGGTCACACATATAATTAGAAGTTAATTCCGATAAGTTTCACAGTGCAGTCCAACATCAAATTTCAAACTTCTTTTTTTTATACTTTAAATCCATGGAGCAGGAGAAAGCTATGCATACATAAGAAAACCTATTCAATTGTTCAATTTTTTAGGAATATAAATCGTATAGGAGAAGACTTACTTATTTGAAACACAAATTGGAGACAATACAATCCTTACATAAGGGGCATCCTACAGTTGCCTTGATAATAGCTTAATAGGTTAAGACATATATCCTGAATCTTCACTCCCACATGTTATTGAAATAAATAAAGGACATCCTACACAACTTCCAAGTACAAATCCTTTGAATATGGACGATCATCCTAATCAATTCCCAGCAAATCATAACATTTCGTTTGTAAAATACACAATTTTCCAAACACAGTAAACAGATGAAATTCAAGGATCAATCAACAATGCTCGTCCCAGAGAATAAAGAGACTAAAGCACCATATAAGCACTCATCCAAAATATCAATACAAACCACATTTTAATGTTCCATCAAGTATCATAAAACAATTTAAACGCCAAATGCTCGTAAGAAAACTCAACGCAAGTAAATTAGACCACAGCTCCCCTAGGTCAACTAACTCAAAATAGATCGCAATGCAGAAAAGAGCACAAAAAAAAAAAAAAAAAAAAAAAAAAAAAATTGAAGGAACAAATAGAGAACGCACCACGTTCTTGTTTGCCTCGAATCTCTCCCGAAGATCGGAAGCCTGAATCAAAGCTCGATTAGAAAGAAATGACCAAATCAGTTTAGGATCGAAGAAATCTCAAAACGAAATAGAAGGAAAAGAAAAATTGTATACATCTCGGTAAAAGAGATGACGATGGACGGCCCAGTTGAGAGTATCTTTGAGAGCTCGCCGGTAAAGAATCCGAACCCTCTCCTTCTGGGCGGCTCGCCGAGCCAAATATCCCGCCGTCGACGAAATGCTCATCTCTCTCTCCTCTCTGTCTCTCTAGAAATGGCTTTGGAATCACTTTGTTGTTGTTTCATAGGGACTAACACTGGAGATGACGCCGTTTAATGGGTTGGACGATCCAAACGCACCGTTTAGTACGGAAAATATTATTAATAATAAAAATTAAAAATTTAAAAGTATGGAACTAAACTCGTATTTTAATCCTATTTTATTTTTATCGTTTATATTAGAAAAATCAACATTTTCAACTTAAATAGAATTTACGTCCCAACCCTCTCTTTACAAGTTGGAGCGGGATGGGTTGTCGGGTTTTTTTTTTTAATTGTTAAAAAAATTCTACTTATCTACCATGATCTTTACGATGATCTTTAAAGTATAGTGAGTATAGTAGGGTCGAGTTGAGTTGTGTAACAGCCCAAACCCGCCACTAACAGATATTGTCCGCTCGTTATGTATCGTCGTCAGTCTCATAGTTTTAAAACGCGTATGATAGGGAGAGGTTTCCACACCCTTGTAAGGAATGCTTCGTTTCTCTCTCCAACTGACTTGAGATCTCAAAATCTACCCCATTGGGGGCCAGCCTCCTCGTTGGCACACCGCCCAGTGTCTGGCCCTGATACCATTTGTAACAGTCCAAGCCCACCACTAGCATATATTGTCCGTTTTGGCTCGTTACGCATGGTCGTCAGCCTCACGGTTTTTAAAATACGTATGTAGAGAGAGATTTTCGCATCCTTAGAAGGAATACTTTGTTACCCTCCCCAACTAATGTGGATCTCACAATCTTCTCCCTTGGGGACCCGGCGTCCTCGCTGGTACACTGCCCAATGTATGGCTCTAGTACCAATTGTAACAGACAAAAGTGGACAATATCTACCTAACGGTGAACTTGGTCTACTATAAGTTGTAATCCTATTTTTAGGTTGGTCGGATTGACCCGACCAAAAAATGTAAAACCTGCGAACCAACTCAAATTTTTCAGTTTCTTAAAAGTTGAACTTAACCCAAGTCCGAAAAAAAAAGTCTAACCCTACCCAACTGGACAGTCCAAATTGATCAGGTTCTCGAGTCATGTGAACGACCCTTGTTTTTATTTTTGTTTTGATATTATTATCACAAACTAAATGTGTGGAACAGGACACAGAACATCCCTTCCTGAAAAATTTAAGGCTGCAGATGTTCTTGTTTAAACTTCACACTTATTTGTTGTCAAGTAGCACCAAAATTTGTGGCTACACATGTTTTTGTTCAAGTTTCTCACTTATATCTCCTCTCAAGTAGCAACACATGTTGCTTCCTCTCATCTTTTCGGTTTCGAAACACGTCTACGTCACCTTATTTCATTTGCTTGGACGGACTCAAAAACGCCTATGAGCCGACCGATACAAAGTCAAGAAAGAACTCGAAGGGCAATAAAGAAGTTGGTATCAGCATTATGCCCTCGAACAAAGAAGTTGTGAGCTCCTAAAGAGCAGTCATAATGACTCGCGTGTAAACCAAAGAAGTTGTAAGCCTCAAAAGTGCATTCATAGTGAAGATTTGTGGTAGAGATCGTTACTGTGAAAGTTCGTTACCCTTATTTCGAGTACAAAATCATTCCCTCGAACAAAGAAACTGTGAGCCCCATAGGTTTAGTCATAGTGAGTCAGGTGTCAAACAAAGAGGTCGTGAGCCTCGAATGTGTAGTCATAGTGAAGATCCGTGGTAGAGCTCGTTATTGTGAAGGTTCGTTGTTCCTATTTCTAGTATCAAAGTCATGCCCTCGAGCAAAAAAGTTTTAAAACGCGTCTGTTAAGGAGAGGTTTCCACACCCTTGTAACGGATGCTTCGTTCCCCTCTCCAACTAACGTGGGATATTACCGTTGTGAGCTTCAAAAGTGTAGTAATAGTAAAGATTCGTAGTATACCTTTACTGAACTAACAACGTGTTATACTTTGTTCGAGAGGATAATGGCTGAATGTTATACAAGATTTGTCCCAGACCATGATGCAAGTGGTGGTTCCCTGACATGCTGTGGTCTCTCTCACTCTAAGCTGTAGAGATATGTTCTTCACGTTCTTGTCTTGGTGCATGACTCATGATTCTATGGTCCATAACAATTCATGAACAACAAGGCTTGGCTCGTTGTTCTTGATCCAAAATGATCATGAATTTGTAATATTTTTCAAACATAGCCTGATTATAATATATATAAGCTCATGATTCATGCAAATTCAAGCATCTTACATAGATTCAAAACACCAAACTAAACTAAATTCATCAACAAAATGTTCATTAAGCTGCTAAGAATACACAAAAACAGTTTTGTGTTCTTTTTAAATCGCTATAAAGCATCATCATCATCATGTTCTTCATCGATCAGTACGAGTAGTTCTTGACGAACATTCCCTCGCTCGCCTCGGCAGTCTCGCCCTCACTGCTGTACTTCCCGAGCTGAGCGAGCGAGTTCGCCTTGGCTCGGTGAATCAGAGCATCCTGTGCTGCCTTCACATTCTCTGGCAGGCCACCCCATGTCTTCAAGCAAGTGTTTTGCAGGGCTCTAGCGTAGGAGAAGGATACATGCCATGGGTTTGGTGCTTGGTTCATGGCGTTCAGGTTCAATGTGGCTTCTACCTCTGATTGCCCACCTGATAAAAACTGTTCCATAACAAAAAAACAACACAAAACAACAGATTCAGTGAATCAAAAACTAAAAAGTTTGGTTTTTTGTTATGATTTTGAGCTCTGTTTTCATGACTTGCCATGATTCCAGGAACAGCTGGAGGGATTCTTCGTTTGAGAAGAGACAGAGTGTACTCTGCCACTTGCTGAGGGGTGGCTTTCTCTTTGCACTCAGCTCCAGGAGTAACCATGCTTGGTTTCAGAAGAATTCCTTCAAACAAAACATTGTTTTCTGCTAAGTAGAAGAACACCTCTGCCCAAACTTTCTGTGCCACTTCGAAAGTTCTGTCGATTCCGTGCTCGCCGTCGAGCAAGATCTCCGGCTCGACGATCGGCACCAACCCATTTTCCTGCAAAATCCATTTGTTAAAATGTTAAAAAAATGGGAAAGTCTCACTTATATTTCCTATTCGTTAGAGCTAAAACATATTAATATAGTTGAAGAGAGTATTATGAAATGTAATGTGTTTATTATTGTAGTTGGCAGTAATATTTTATCTCAGAGATTTAGTTATTAGTATATTTTATACTGTTTTTAGGAGTTGGGCACGAATCCGTTGGTAGTTTGTACCGAAGAAGTTAGTTGATAGCTTGTACAGTAGGAAGAGTTAGTTGGTAGCTTATGCGGTAGGAAGAGTTAGTTGGTAGCTTGTACAGCAGGAGCTAGTTGGTAGTTTGTGAGTTAGTTGGTAGCTTGTACAGCAGTTAGTTGGTAGCTTGTACAATAGGAGCTAGTTGGTAATTTGTGAGTTAGTTGGTAGCTTGTACAGTAGGAAGAGTTAGTTGGTAGTTTGTACACCAGGGGTAAAGCAGGAACTAGTTGGTTACTTGTCCAATAGGAGATAGTTGGTAGTTTGTGAGTTAGTTGGTAGCTTGGACAGGAGGAAGAGTTAGTTAGTAGTTTGTGAGTTAGTTGATAGCTTGGACAGTGGGAAGAGTTGGTAGCTTGTATTGTAGGAGCTAACTGGTAGCTTGTATAGTAGAAAGAGCTATTGGGTAGTTTGTACGGTAGAAGTTAGTTGGTAGTTTGTACAGTAGGAGCCTGTAGTTAGTTGGTAGCTTATATTGCAGGAAGAGTTAGTTGGTAGCTTGTATAGTAGAACTTAGTTAGTAGCTTGTATAGTAGAACTTAGTTAGTAGCTTGTACCGTAGGAACTTGTTCTTGTACAATAAGAGTTAGTCGGTAGTTTGTATCATATTTAAACGTTATGAACATTAATGAAGATCAGACTCTATTTAAACGTTGTGAACTAATAAAGATAGGACTCTATTTAAACGTTGGGAACATTAATGAATATCGAGAAGGGTTGATCGGTCGATACCTGCGAGACAGCAGCGTAGCGAGCAAGCCCCCAAGCAGCTTCCTTGACAGCGAGCGCGGATGGGCCATTGGGAATACTCACGACTGTGCGCCTGCAAAACCGCCATTGTTAAGCCTTTTTAACCTTTGAGATACAGAAATTAAGAACAGGATTCGATACCATTTGGCGAAACGAGCGCCCTGCTGATAGTAAGCAGCTGCACGAGAATCAAGCCCATCGAGACCTTGACACCATGATTCATTGTTCGAACCAGCAAGTGGCACCAACCCCTGTTTTTCCCCCCAAAAAACAGAGCACCCATTACTTAATCTCTCAAAACTTCCCCTGTTTTTCCCCCAAAAAACAGAGTACCCAATATTCAATCTCTCAATACTTCAAAAAATTCAAAATTTAAACTCACCTTATCAACTTTAATTCCAGGAACAATGCCTTGCTTAACCAAAACGTCGACAATCTTCTCGCCGCCGACGGTGGATTGGTATAGAGTCTCCTCGAAAAGTATAGCGCCGGAGATGTACTTGCCGAGGTCCGGCGGTGTCACGAGCAGAGTTCTGTAAGCCTGACGGTTCGCCTCCGTGTTCTCCAACCCGATCGACGCCAACCGCTTGCCACAGGTTGCATTGGACTCATCCATGGCCAAAATCCCACGTCCCGGAGACGCAATGGTTTTCTGCAAGAAACCCATTAAAGTTCAGCAAGAAAAACAGAGTATAAACATGAACAGAGTGAAACAGAACGATACAATACGGCGGTTTTGACCAACTCATCGGCGTAGGAGCCGGCACGGACGATGAGGGTGGAGGGAGCGGCGGTGGGGTGGAAGCGGACAGCGGAGACGGGAGGCTGGCGGAGGGATTGGCCCTTAACCCACTCGCACTTGTCAAGAACAGGGGAGGATTTGAGGAGAGAAGCAGAGGCCATTGATGAAGTGAAAAATCTTATCTTTTTTGTGTTTTCACCAACGCTCTGTGATCTGGTTGTTGCTGCCTCGTGGCCACAAATGGGAAGCCTTCTCTTTGTATTTATAGTTGATTAAGGATTGCCAATTTGCGGCCATTGTCCATCTTCCAATATTTCTCTGCCACGTGGATGATAACTTTGCTGACTTGGCACTGTCCCTATTTCTTTTTTTTTTTTTTTTTTTTTTTTTTTTTTTTTGTCATTTCTTCTTCTTATTATTATTAATTATTTCTTAAAATTGAATTGGAGAAAGGGTTATCACATCCATGGCTTTCTCAAAATATGAGGCTCTTGATGATTTTGTGATCACTAGAAAGAACGGTTGATAGCTTGCCACGTCACCATCTTGGAGGTGATAATTTCCTTTATGATGATGAATTTCCAAATGGATCTTTTTGGTTTTATTTGTTTGATTCATTATGTGTGGTTAATAGTAGTGTGTGGATGGGAGGGAGTATGGTTTGTGTATAGGAAATTTGGGGTCTCGTCTTTTTCGGGTTATGCTAGAGAATTGAGCTCTTGTTCGATAACGTTCGTATTTCATGTTGCATTTCTTTTTAAGATACTAGAAGAAGAAATATGTTCGATAACTGTGAGACCTCATGTCAGTTGGAGAGGTGAACAAAGCATTCCTTACAAGGGTGTGGAAATTTCTCCCTAATAGACGCGTAATGGGAAAGCCGATAAGATAAAGTCTAAAGAAGATAGTATTTGTGTAATCCTAAAAAACTCGTTAAAACGATACAAAGTGGACATTGTTTCTTGTTTCTCGTTTCTTCCAACCCTAAATTTAGAAGCGGGAATTAATTAACTAAGTTGTATTCCTCGATTAAACCATGTTTGAATTTTATTTGTTGGAAAGAAAATTGAGTAAATTTAATGTGAAAACAATATAATATTTTTAAAAAAATAAAAATAATGACTAGATATACAAATAAAATAATTTTTTTAGCCAAAGAAATATTTAAACAAAAATAAAATACATTTGTTTCCTTTTTTTTTTTAATAAATAAAGAAACTAAAATTTTAAAATAACTATTTTAAATTAGAACTTCCTAATTCGTACAACTAAACTGTAACAGATTTTCAATAATTTTTATAATGAATATAATAAAACTCAAATTAATAAAATAGAAAAAGTTTGAAAGTTCCTAGGATTCGAACCCTGGCCAAAAGAGTGGGTGATGACTATCCGACCTACAAGAAAAAACAGATTTTATCTAGGGATTTTACACTAAACTATAATAATGAATTAATAAAAAAGAAAGAAAAAAGAAAAAATATTTCCGTTGCCGGGATTTGAACCCGGGTCTCTCGGGTGAGAGCCGAGTATCCTAACCAACTAGACTACAACGGAATTTGTGTACCACTTCCACAATAATTATATATTATTAATAAAATATAAAAAAAGAAAAATAAAATAAAATTTTCGTTGCGAGGATTTGAACCCTAAGAAAGTGATACGATGAAATTTATTTATCATTTTTAGAATAATAAAAATACGTTAATATAAAAAGAAAAGGAAAATAAAATAAAATTTTGGTCAAAGTGGACATTATTATTCAACGGTTAATAAAATATAAAAAATATATATATATATATATATTATTCAATGGTTAGAGGTGTGTCCAATAAGTATCTAAATTTACATATATTCGAATATAACTAGTTGAATAAGATACCAATTATTATCGTGAAAGTATTTCCAGACTTTTAAATTTACATTTAAGCTTTAAAAATATTATTAACCCACCAAATATTTTTTAAAATGCACAAAAATATTAAATATAAGATTAAAAGTCAGATTAATTTTAAGATAATAGTTTAGTGGCACAAAATCTAGCAACCAGACCCATCTAAAAATTAAAAATTATTAAATAAAACGTTTAAAAATGAAAACACTTTATTATTATTTATTTACTTTTCAGCTCATAAAATAAAATATTTATTCGTTCAGTGCTTTCCATTCCTGCAAATTTCATAGCCTGCTATTTGCGAGAGAGAGTTTTTGGACGAACCCATTGCTGCAGTAATTGAATTTGATGCGCATAGCTAGCGAGAGTGTTCAAGAACTTGGAGATGGCTGAATCAGACGGACCTCAGAATCACTCTCCTAACCTTCCTTCTAATGGCGCCAAGGATTCCATTGGCAAGTCCTGTAAGGGCTGCCTCTATTACTCTTCACTTCAGAAATCCAAATCTAAATCTCCCACCTGTGTTGGACTCTCCAAAACCCTCGAACAAGGTACATCTTTATTGCTTTCATTCGTGCATGTTCATATTCCATTTGATTAGTGATTACCATGAAATTGGGGGTATCGGTAAATGGTTGAGAATCTTTTTAGATTCGTGATTTTGTTGTATTCGATTTCAATTTGGGTTCTGATATGGCTGGTTCTTGAAATTCAAGGAGATTGATATTGTTTTTGCTTTTTTTCTGATTGTTTCATCCTTGGAAGCCATTTCGAACCTTATCCTGGATGTTTATGCCTTGGTGGATAAGCTCCCAGTAGTAGAACTTGATATTTGTTGGGTCAAGATGCCACAACCGAGTGTCTTTTTGATGTAGATAGGTAAGAATAGGAGAGAAAGTGGATTAATGAAGCCCTGTTCCTGAATCTCAAAATCCAGTAGGTGAATATGAATCAATTTATGACGAAGAAAATTTGGGAACATTATCATTAGGAGTAGGAATCTTTCAGGATCAAAGTGAAAATTGAACTTCCCTTGCAGAACATTGGCCCGATCTTATAAAGAATGGGACGAGACTATTAGCTGAATGAAGAACGTATTGAATAAACTACATTAGCTCACTTAGAAGCATGAGATAAAGTAGGAGTACTCGTGAAATGGTTTTTGGGTTAGTGTTAGGAACTGGAAAAGGTCTTTGAAAACAGGAGAGGATTAGTCAGAAAAATACGAGCTACGCTCAGATGTCTGCTGCAGCAATGCTTTAGAATGTGATTTGTAACCATGCAAACATCAAGAAATCACTTGGAGTCGTCCGAGTGGTGCAGCTAGCTGCATACTCTTTTACTCTCGTTGTGGTTATTGGTCTAAACCTTTGTCACCATGTCCTTGAGATATTCGTATATATGATGGGTCATTGGTTTAGCTAGTTGTTTGAGTGGATACATTCATTATTCATTTGAGAATCCATGGGTTGAATATCCTAGATCTATCCATATGTAGAAGACAATTTGGTGGAGGAATTGCCTTTGAATCTATTTTATTGTAAAGGTACGATTGTATTGACCATAGAGATTGATCTCCAACAACACCGTTAAATGCCTATGAGTTTGAGTCTCAATACGAACGCTAGTTCTTACTATTCTCTCCTCTCCCGATAGCTCGAAATCAGCTTACAATGATGTTGGTACAAGATATTGTAGAACTTACCAATGAGGCTCTATCGATTAGTATTATGCAGAAGATCAGATTCTACAGGATCAAACCTATGGGACTTAAGGAATGCTATGAGGGCTTGGACGGAATAAATCAAAGGTCTGCTAGGTGATCAAAATTGCTTAGGTTATTGGAGATGCGTTTTTTACGGAGGATTTGTGGGTAGGAATTGAGCTTCTTTGTGAGTTATTCCCTTGCATTTATCATTTCTTTGATCCGAAGTAATTCTCAATGGCCTCTATTTTGTCTACTTTTGATTCATCCTCTTCGCCTTCTTTGGGGTTTTGTTGGCGAGTCTTCGAAGGTAGTGGGCATAGGAAGTTCCTCATTCCTCATTCCATGTTCCCCTTCTCCTACTCGTGAAGTTCTTTGCTTGACAAGTCTTACTAGGTAGAGTGAGCACCCAACGATGACATTATTTGTAACAGCTCAAGCCCGCCGCTAGCAGATATTGTCCTCTTTGGTCCATTACGTATCGTCGTCAGTCTCACGGTTTTAAAACGTGTCTACTAGGAAGAGGTTTCCACACCCTTATAAAGAATGTTTTGTTCCCCTCTCCAACCGACGTGGGATTTCACATTCTTCCTTAGTATTGTGTCCATAATGGCGTTTCATTTGTCATCAACAATCGGAGGATCTTGATCATCTTTCGTCGGGTTACCAGTTTGCTTACTCCACGTGGAATCGTTGTTTTAGGCTGTTTACGTTAGTGTCTATTCGTGTAATTTTTTGAGGGCTTCTTTTTTGTTATACCCATAGTAAATATCACTTTTTGTAAGCAGTACCAAACTACATAGTGGGAGAAACCGAGCAGGAAGCTTCAAAAGAGGGAAGAAGTCTAACAGATTTCAAGTATGCTTGCGTTGGTTACTCTGTCTACTTAGAAAAGAAAGGTTCATCAAACGACGAGCAAAACAAACAAGCTGAGCTGCCGTTCTGCGTCGGTTTAGAGGTTTGTAATGCCTCATCTGCTTATGTTGTGATGCTCTTTTTATTCTTAATAGCCCTTAAAATTCATGTGTAGCCTGAATTTTTTGCCATTTTGTGGGATATTTGGGCTTACTATGAGGAACTGTTAGATTTTTAAAGGGTCTGAGACATTTGGGGAGGAGCTTTTGGGGTTCGTTAAATGTAACTCTTCTTTACGAGTGTCCGTTAATTAGACTCTTCGGGCTAAATTAATAAAAATACTCTCGAACTTTATACTTTGTCTCAAATATACCTCTAAACTTTCAAAAGTTTTAATAATACCCTTAAACTTTGAAGAAAGTCTCAAAAACACCCTTAAATTTAAAAAAAGTTCAAAAATACCCTTACTGTTAGTTTTGGATAGAAACCTTTTATACTATGTTTCAAAAGTTTTTATGGGTATTTTTTAAACATAGTAATGACGGTAAGGGTATTTTTTAATTTAATAACGTTGGAGGGTATTAACGAAAATGTTTAAAATTCAAGGGTATTTTTGAAACACTGTTAAAAGTTCAAGAGTATTTTTGAAACATAATACGGTTTCCCTCCAAGAGTAATAATGAGGGTATTTTTTAGATTTTTTAAAAGTTTAGGGGTATTTTTATTAATTTAGCCGACTCTTTGGTCTCGTAAGGGTCCCTAAACCCTACAATTTTAGATGCATTTTTAGTTTATATTTCATTAAAATGTTATTCTTTTATCATTTTATATCTTGACAACAATGATATGCCTGTTAGGTATTGTTGGACAAAAGACCTGCGGAACAGTCCCAAGCTCATTTACATAATAAAACTGAAGGTACTCCTTCAATTTCCTTTTATCGTCTTAGATACCTTCGTTTCGAGCTCGATAAATCCGTTAATCCAATGTTGTAGAGCTTAGAAAGCCATGAACACTTTGACACTGTTTAGACATGTATTGCACACTTATGATGAATGTTTAACACTAATGGTACAAATGTAAGAGCACGTATGTTAGGTGTCACGGTCATGCTTGTCCAAGGCGTGTTGTCTTGGTCACATGTCGGATGTCCCGGTCATGCTTGTCTAGGACGTGTTGTCCATGCCCATTCCAAACCCTTTTTACATGCTTTCATCTTAGATAGGTCTTTACTATTACATGTTGTATCAATACGGGGGTGTATGACTTTTCACCAAAATCATGTCAACACCCGCCAGGGCTAAAATGCCACAAAATGTACTATAGGAGGATGGGACTAGTCGTCAATTCTTCCCACCCTGAGTTATATGCTATTTAAGCCATGATGTTTCTTTCTTTGCTTGTAGCCATATAACGTTGCTTTTTTAAATTCTTTCAAATTGTTTTCAAATGTATTTCCTCGCTCACGTTTTCTAAAACAACTTTCGCAAACGTGACTCGAGGCTCGACAATACGCCGACGTTAACTTGTTCGCTGGGTTAGAACAAGTGTTGCACAATCGCTGTCCCCTTACCCCAAGAGTGCGATTGTGACATTAGGCATGCGTAGGATACTGGTTTAAGCATAATAACTAGATTTTGAGAGTGAATTTTCTAACTCGTTTTTAAGCATCTTTTAGAAAAAAAACATATTTTGATCAATTGTGTCTCGTGTCTGTGTCCGTTCTTCTTAGTTGGAGAGATACTAATCTTCAAGTTTGATCTTCGTATTCAACAGATAGCCCCGCCTTTCCACAGCCACGCAGCTATAAACCGTCGTATCCAGCTGGAGACGAGTACCTAAACAGGCAAAAACTTTCTTGACACACTAAATCTTTTGACTGCTAAATGGGTTTCAATTTATGAACAATGTCTATGAACAATGTGGTGCAGGTTTAAAAGAAACGCAGCCCTTGTTGCATCAGGTGTAGCAAGAAATGTGAACCGAGTTTGCAACTACATAAAAGAGAGCTTCGACGATATCTTATACCCTTACCGGAGACGACCCAAATGAGGTACGGTTGTCCACGGATTACTAGAATAAACAAGAGTCGTTACAATAGTAGTTTGTCGAATCCCGACATCGCCCGATCATGTGAAATATTGATCAAGTTCTTATCTTTCTTACAACTGTGTAGAGATGGGCATGGGTGTAATAAATAATGTGATGAATTTAATCATCTTTAAGGATTGTTCATGCTTGTTCTTAGTTTTTCAGTTCATTTTGATGAGATATTATGTTACGTCATGAAAGTAAATTTTGAATTACATGTTTGGTTTTTTGAATCTTTTAAGGTTTGCATATTGGTCCTTGTATTTTCAAAAAATTTCAAAACTAGTCCTTGATTTTTTTTTTTTTTTACTCAATTTTTTCTTTTATTATCTATTTTATTTACGCATAAATTCAAAAATTAAATCAAATTTAAAAAATTTAAAAAAATTAATTAATTAATTAATCAAATTCACTTTCCTCCGAATCTTTAAAAGTTTCAATAATATCGTTAAATTAAAAATATTTTTACCATTAGTTTTAGATAAAAATCATTAATACTTTATTATAAATATACCCTTAAACATACTCGAGGGATTCAAAAATTACCTTTTCACTTTCAAAAAAAAAATATAGTATTTCAAAAACATTCCTGAACTTCTTGAAAATAATATAAGGTGTTGATAGATAGTTTTCGTCCATATATTTACGGTAATAATTTTTTTGAACTTTTTTTTTTAATAAATAAAGGGCATTAATGCAATTGTTAAAATTTGATGAATATTTTTTAAACATATTACTGACGATTTTTTAATAATATTGAAGGACATTAATGAAACTATCGAACGTTCATTATCGAAACTTTTGAAAATTTAAAAGTATTTTTTAAAATAAAGTATAAAATTTAAGTATTTTTTATTAATTTAACCATTTTAAAATCAAATGATTATCGATCACGATCTAAATAATTTAAATTTTTCGACAACAGGATATTATAAAGTTAGATATTGAGATAATTTCAACCACTTATCCCACTCACCTTTATTGCCCTTCAATAATGTCTCAACAATAAATTAAAAGCTTCAATAATGTTTTTTTTTTTTTTTTTTTTTGCCCTTTTTTTATTTTCTTTTAAAAATAATAATTAAAAAAAATATTATAAAAAGCAATTAAAGGAAGCCAACTTTGTAGAGAAAGTATGAATATTTATATTCGAAATTATCTAAATTAATACAAAAATAGAAAAATCTCTATTTTTTTTTTCCTACCTAATCTAATTAATCAAATTAATTTCACAAAAATACTATAATAAAATTAATGCTCTGCCTAATTTCTCCCCTAACCCTACAACTATAAATTGGATTCCCTTTTTAGCCCTACAACAAAATCCAACCGGTTCGATCGGTTCAGCCGGTTGGTCGGTTTTAGTAACTCCGGACCATTGGAGTCAACTCGGTTGCCGGTTGGGAGACCTCCTTCATCTTCCTCATTTCGAGCACTTTTCGATGGCTGTTTGAGTGAACATTGCTGCAAAAAGTGGGGCTCAACGCCGGTCTATACTCTGGAAAAAGCCGACCGGATTTATACCGGACCCCACAAGCGTTGCAGAGTGTTTTGGCCCCGTGTGGACCGGTTCGCCATTGTGGGGTCTTCTGAACCAGACAGTGACTACACCGCCGCGGAATCTGACCGGTCAAACCACCGGATTGAAGAGCTGTCGGCGACGATGTTATTGACTTTTTCCTTTGCTTCTTCGGAGGCTCGCCGGCGGCGTTTGAAGAGTCCACGTTGTCACCGGCGTCGGAGAAGATGAACCACGGTGAGGCGGAGGAAACGCCGGAGGACGTCGAGGAGGAGGAGGACGACGACGATTGGTTCAGAGAAGAACCGGTGGATTTCGTTTGCCGACTTTGTCTCGACCTTTTCGTCCTTGGTTTGACCGGAACAAACGTCGGCAAACACGAAATTACACCTCCGGCGAGGTTCTTTTCCGGCTCGGAGCGGCTGAAAGCCACGGCGGCGCTGGAAAATCCCAGCTGAGAATCATCGACGAAATGAGAAACCCATTCAAGCTCCGCCATAGCATCGCCCTGAGAAGACGAAGATTCCGATTTCGATTTTAAAATTTTTAAACAAAGTTCAAAAACCCACGAAAACAAACAAAACCCCAGAAATTAATTTACCGGAATAGCAAGCTCAACGGCAAGAAGCGACTTCGAATCCTCCTCTCCGGCAGCCGGAATCTCGCCGGACTGGTTCGAATCCGACGAAACAGAGACCAAATCTTTCTCAAACTCACGATAATCGTCATTTTCCTCAACTCTCAAAGCAGACCCATGTTCAAAATCTCCATTAGAGAAGTTAAAAAACTCGTCGACTTCAAAATCCTCGCCGGCGACGAGATTAGCTCCGTTCAAACACCAAATTTCCTCCACCAAAGCGTCTTGTTGAGCAGATTCCATGGCTAATTCCCAGTGGAAACTCGATTTCAAAGCCTTAGCTTCCAAACACTCCATTTTTTTTCTAAAACCCAAAAGAAAAAAGAAAAGATTAAGTAAAAAAAACACGAAAAAAACAGAAAATTATTGGTGTTCTTCGTAATAACTATTACCTGTCTGAGAGGGTGGGGAATAATTGCAGGCAGGAAAGGAAAAGACGGGTCAGAGCGGCAGTTGCAGATTCCAAAATATATAAATAAAAATAAATAAATAAATAAAATTAATTTTTTTTTGGTTTACTTTTGTGGACACATGGTTTGATCATATGGTGGGGCTGACTTTTCTTGGCCTCGGTGGACAGCAGGCTTTAGCCGGCTTCTCCTTCTTCTTCTTCTTCCACCCAACTGCGACCATCACTCTTTATTATCATTTTTTTTTAAATTAATTTCCTTTCATTCGGTCATTTTTGTGCCCATGGTTTTTAGGGGTTATTGCTTTTTAAATGGAATGGTAAAAAACTATGGTAAATTTTTTGTATTGGGTCGATCAAAACTCGATACGATTTGTTCGTGTTGAAATCTTGATCGTCTATTGGATTCATTATAGAACTGTGCACGGGCTAGGGTGGAAAAAAAAAAAAAAAAAAAAAAAAATTAGACTGAGTTGATGACTCGATCAACCAGAACAGTTCACAATATATGTTACATTAATATCTAAAATTTAGTAAAATTTAAATATCAAATATTTACGTAAGACTGTTAAGTTCGGTAATCTGGGCTCGGTAGCTTACTGGGTCATATGAACACTCCCTAACTAATCTATTATAAATATGTGGATTTTAAACGAGTTCAAAAGCTTGAAGAATATTAGATACGAATTTTAAAGTTTTAGTGTGGTTTAATATACATTTTGAAAACTTAATTCAAATCATTTCATAAAAAAAATAAATTGACACGAAACAAAAAAAAAAAAAAATCGGTGTAATGAAACGGTGAAGAAACTAGAACAAAGAAACTTCATGCAATTCTCGATAGACATGAAGTTCTGTGAAATCTGAAAGCTCAATGAAATCGAAAGGCGTGGTCCAAGAATTACCTATCTTGTGCTCGAGAAGGTCTTGCAATTCCTCGACAACACCTCTAGGTGGAACGGACGGGATGAAGCCTAGAAGAAAGCTATAATAAAAAAGAACGGCACGAGGACATAGATTGTATTTGGATTAAGAATTTATTAAATACAGACTTAACATTTGATGGATATATTAAACACGATCTTATTCATGCTTAATAAATGTTTTTTTAATTTAAAGACAGGGATTAGAACTTAAATATATGACTTATTCAATTCAACTGTGCTCGTAATTATTTTTCTGTAATTCAACTAGAGAATTTAAGATTTAAATCATTATTTTTTTTTTTATCGAGAATAAAAGTATTTATGAGTTGGGCTCGACTGCAGCTAGCTAGATGATCTTTATGACTGCAGGTTAAATTGATCAAGTTTTTCGAACCACGACGTCTCATTGAGAACATAGTTATTAGTCAATTGAACTATACTCAAGTTAAAAATTACGAACAGCGGGACCCACCCTGAACCAGGAGGGTTGAAATTGGAAATTGATACGAGGAGAGAGAAAGAGAGGGAAGCCAATTTTATGCGTCGAATTTTCCCATTATTTACGACAATCGAATTTTTAGATTATTTATTTATTTATTTATTTTGGCTTTTCCGCGTTAATTACGATTCTAGATTCCCTTTTTTTTTTTTTTTTTTTTTTTTTCAAATTTTCTTACTTTTATAACCTGCCTTTCTGGCGGATCATGAGCGACTTTTCTTACCCCACGGCCACAAAAGCGCGTGTAACAAATCTCCAGCTCAGATGTTCAATCATTCAAATCCGAACCGTTGATTGACGGAGCGTGTAATCACGTGAATGGTTGGTTTTGTATTGTTGTTTATCGGTCATTGGGTGGCAGAATATTATGGAAACTCGCGTTGGCAGGCACCGTGAGCGCGTTGTTTAATTGACTCTTTTTTTTTTTTCTTTTTTGGAGAAATAATAATTGAATCTTGAGGAGAAAATCTATAATATTTTTATTTCTTTTATGTTTGAATAAATAAATAATTAAATTTTTGGTATTTAGTCCTTTAAATCTCTCGTCTTTTAATCCATTTAAAATATCAACTTACCATAAATTTAATTCCATCTAAAACAGTAAATTGAACATTCTGTATTTATTTCGAGTCAACTCACGAACACTGATAATTAAAATAAAACCATCTAAACCTACTAAACTCAATTCTAATCGAGCACGAGTGTTTTACTTTCCACAATCCACTCCCTCGGAGGCCAACGTACTCGTTGGCATACCACTCAATGACTGACTCTGATACCATTTGTAACAGCTCAAACTCACGAGCAGATATTATCTTCCTTGGACTTTCCCCCTTAAGATTTTAAAACGTGTCTCCTAAGGAGATATTTTCACACGTTTATAAAATAATGTTTTGTTCTCCTCTCCAACCGACGTGGAATCTCGCAAACATTGTTCCAACTCCGGTGTAAATTTTTCTCTTATAGGTCAACTTGCTTCTTATGCAAATATGTGACGATATTCTTTCATTAGTATCGTAAATTTGAATATTATATCCATCTTTAATTATAGATATAATATAATTATAATTATGTTGGAAGATTATATAAATTAATGCATTATTCCATTTAATTACATAGTCACGTCCCGCTAAATTAAATATAATAATTTTAATAAACATGTTATATGGTTCCACTAGATTTCATTATTTATTAATTCAACTCGAATCTAAAAATTAATTAAAGTTTTCTATTTATTCGAACATTAGTCACTTAAAATTAAAATAATTAATGAAATTAATAATAACCATAAATACATAAATATATATATATATATATATATATATATATAATACTTTTCGGTTTATATTTTTATATTAGAAAGAAAATGAATAAAAAATGGGAAAAGTAGTAGGCTAGAGCAGCCTGGATTTATTAATTATTTAATAAAATAGAAAATTCAAGAAAATGACGCGTGGTGGATTTGGTTGCTGACCTGGACCAACTTTTTTTTTTTTTTTTTTTTTTTTTTTGTTCGGCCACCTTTGACTAAAAGAGAGACTTTTTTTTTTAAACGGTCCATTATCTCGAACTTATCGTTTTATTTTCTTTTTTTAATTTTTTAATTTTGTTATTATTTGCTTTTTTGCTTTATAAATAATGTTTCCCATTATCCATATCCTTTTACCCAACTTTAGGTATTTTTTTTTTCATTTTAGGTTACGTACTTTTAAAATTAAGCACGAACGGTAAGAGTGCTACATTGGTTGGAGAAGAGAACGAAACACATTTTTATAAGGGTGTGGAAACATTCCCCTAACAGGCACGTTTTAAAACCTTGAAGGAAATCGAGAAAGGATAAACTAAAAAAAAACAATATCTACTAGCTGTGGATATGGGTTGTTAGACATCGGACTATGTGTCAGCGAGGAGGCTGAGCCTCGAATGGGGGGGGTGGATTGTGAGAGTCTCACATTGGTTCAAGAGGAGAACGAAACACCCTTTAGGTATGGAAACCTTCCACCAGTATACACGTTTTAAAACCTTGAGAGAAAGCCCAAAGAGGACAATGGTAGATCTAGGTCGTTACACAAAGACTAAAGCCCGAAGAGGACAATGGTGGATCTGGGTCGTTACACAAATATTGAAACCCAAAGAGGACACAATAGTGGATTTGGGTTGTTACAGAAAGACTAAAATCAACGATAGAGTGTGATGTTGACACCAGATAGTATACCTGTTCAAAATTGTTCGTATCTCAAACAATGAAACCCTAGTCGGGTATAATTTTCTTATTTTTGAAATCACAAATAAATAAATAAATAAATAAAATTCAAGTGAATTGATTTTGTTATTTATTAATAATATATAAACTAATTTTCATGTAAATGGTCAAAGGGAAAAGGTCAATTTATATGCTTAATGGTGATATTCATATATAATATTATAATTAAAAAAATTTGAATTGAAAAGTACCAACTCTTCAACCAAATTTTACCCACTCAATATGTTTGGTATTTGGTTAGATATTCTTTCAAATCAATCCATTTTTTTTTTATATTTATTATTATTATTATTATTATTATCAAAGGTTACAATTTATTTTTTAAAAAAACATCAAACTAAACCTTAAAAGAATTTAAATTTTTTAAAAATTAATTAATTTATTAAACATAAAATTAAATATGTGTGAGATTATTAGATCCGTAAATTTTAAAAGATTATGAATATATGATAAGTTTAAAGTAATTAAGCAATGATTAAAAATATATATTTTTAATTAATAAAGTAAAAAAATGGTAGGAAAAGAATTATTAAAAATAATTTAAATGAAATTACTTAAGCTATAAGATATTCAAAAGGGATGAAGAATTTTTGAAAAAGTCTGATTAAAATTTAGATTCAAAATTTTGAATATTTATAATTTCAAAATATTTTATTTTAACTTATCCAATCCAACCATCAAATTCCTTAAATATATTTTAAGTGTTTCAATTTAAAATTATTATATACTTTAAAATATTTAATATTGAAAAAATAATATTAAATAATGCTTAGCAGGGTCGTCAAAAAAAAAAAAAAAAGACAAATATTAAAAAATTAGCTTGGAACGTTAGATATACACAACATTGTTATAGAATGATATGACAATGATTCTTGTCTGAATTAAGTTTGAAATAACGATATTCTACAAAGTTGATTTTCTGTCTAACATTCACTCATATTTTATCAGCTTAAAACATTAGATACACATAACACTTTCATGTGATAGTAACTGTGATACTTGTTTGAATTAAGTTTGAAAGAATAATGTTCTATTAGGTTGACTTTTTGTCTAACGATCACTCATACTTTATCAACTTAGAACATTAGATATACATGACACTGTTTTGAAAAGATATGACAATCACTGTGATACTTGTCCGAATTAAGTTTGAAAGAACGATGTTCTATTAGGTTGACTTTTACAATGTTCTATTAGGTTGACTTTTTGTCTAATGATCACTCATATTTTATCAACTTAGAACATTAGATATACATGACACTGTTTTGAAACGATATGACAATCACTGTAATACTTGTCTGAATTAAGTTTGAAAGAACAATGTTCTATTAGGTTGACTTTTTGTCTAACGTTCCTTTGTACTTTTTTTTTATTTTATTAATTTACTTAATAAACAAGTCAAACAATTAATAATGAGAGAAAAATTGGGTTGGCATCCACAATAAAATTGAGTTGACTTGAAATATGGAGCCATGATTTATACCCACCTCAATACAATCACATTTTTTTAATCCATTTAAATTTTGTGGGTTGAATTAATTAAGATTATAAAGTAATAATAATTAATTAATAATTTTTTATTAAAAATAATGTAACGAGCCAACCCAGGTGGATAATTGGACGGGTATATTTTCACATCCCGAACATTTGGGTAGGTAAATTTTCACATTCCGAACTGGTTTCATCCCAAACATTTAGGTAAGTATATTTTTCATTTCAAATATTTGGGTCGATAGGTTTTTCATCTTGAATATTTGAGCTGATATATTTATGATCCCGAACATTTCGCTGGTACATTTTTTCATCCCGATCAATTGGAACACTTTTTTTTTTACTTCAACCAATAAGATTAGGTTTTAAAAATATACCCGATCTTACTCAACCCACGAACACCGACATTAGCCACTTGAAAATATATCAATTTAATTAAGTTTTTGAAATTCCATTAACTCCTAATTCTTTATAAACAAAATCCCTAGTAGAGCTTTGTTTTCAGGCTCAGTTTTGTAAGCCCAAATCCAATACGGTTCTCATCCTCGTACTTCAACGGAAGTTGATCTACCGTCTTTGAACCACGTCCTCGGCAGCTTTCCGGTGAACTCCCATAGTCGCCGAACATCACGTCGGTCACGTCTTCTCGCACCGTACCGGAAGCCACGCTGCTACCAGCGCGTCCAACTGCGATCGAGCGGAGGAATCGTCAGTGACCGGTCGGAGACGATGATGACCGCGCAGTTCACGCCGGTGCACACGTTCTGGATCAGGTCGAAGCCTCCTTCGGTGATCGTCAGGTTTAGGTTGTCGCCGTCCGTTTCGGCATACGGCAGTTCTCCCACGACGACAATAGCGTACGAGAAGTTGTTCGCCTTAACGTAATCGGTCGTTGGACTTACTTCGTCGACGACCTCCGTGTTTGGATCGACGGTTTTCTTCGCTGCATCGAGAATGGTGGTTCCGGTTGTGAGATTGTTGCCGCTGAGCCCTTGCCAGGAGATCGTCCAGCCGCTGCACTGGAACCCTAGATTGTGGGCGTGAGTACCGACGACTAAGATCTTTGGCGTCGCTTTGGATAGAGGCAGGACTGGATCATTTGCATTTTCTCCGTTCCTCAACAGAACAGGTGATTTTCTTACTGCTTCTGTTACCAGATCTCTGCGTTCCTGTTCAATTGAATTAGCAGTTCTCAAGAATTTTCACTCAAAATTGTTGTTCAACTAAATTTCTTTGTGTTTTCAGGTGGCTTCCAAGCTCATTTACAAATCTGTCATCGGCCACTGGATTCTCAAATAGACTCATCACGAACTTGACACTCAAAATCCTTGTTACGGTGTCGTTGATTCAGGACATCGGAATGGCAATGCTGTTGACAAGGTTTGGTAAGGCCATTGAGGAATTCAGTGTGGTTTTTAGGAATCATAATCTGAAATCTAACAGCAAAATTGCATATAGAAAACTAGTTTTGTGAACTCTAATCTGCTAGGTTTCAGATCTAGGGGCTTGTATCTAGGCATGTCTTCCATGAGGATTTAGTACAATGCATACCCTGAAGTTGAGAGTGTTCTTAAGGTAATCAGTGCTGAGTTCATGGTTTGTATGCATCTTGTCACCATTCCAACTTGAGTAAGAAACCATTATTGTAGTGATACCCTTGATTATGGAGTGATAGTATCCTGGCATGTGGGTGCTCAACAATCCATGCCTGCTGATTACTGTGTTCTTATCATTGATACTCCTGGTTGTGCTTCTATCAACGACAAGATGCTTTGTACAAGCTGCAACCTTGCCTCTGTTACAGGGCTAAGAAGTTTCTTTCTTTCAAGTTTGTGAAATGGAAAAGGAGAGAGTAACGAGCGCCAGCGTCCACTGGGCCCTGAAGGGGGTGGATTATGAGATCCCACATCAGTTGGGGAGGAGAACGAAACATTCTTTATAAGAGTGTGGAAACCTCTCCCTTGCATACGCGTTTTGAAATCCTTGAGGGGAAGCCTGAAAAGGAAAGCTCGAAGAAGACAATATCTACTAGCGGTGGGTTTGGGCTGTTACAAATGATATCAATGTCAGGCATTGGGAGGTGTGCCAGCGAGGACGCTGGGCATCGAAGGAGGGTGGATTGTGAGATTCCACATAGATTGGAGGGAGGAATGAGTGCCAGTGAGGACACTGGATCCTGAAGGGGGTGGATTGTAAGATCCCACATCGGTTGGAGAGAGGAACGAGTGCCAGCGAAGACGCTGGACCCTGAAGGGGGTGGATTGTGAGATTCCACATCGGTTGAGGAGGAGAGCGAAACATTTTTTATAAGGGTGTGGAAACCTCTCTCTAGCAACTTGTCTTCCTCGAACAAAAGGAACACCTTTTGAAAAAACATATGGGATTTCACATCTAAGTAGACTATGATCTCTCTGTCATTCTTGGACAATGTCAGGCTCTTCCCCACATGCTTGTCTAAGGTGTGTTGTCTGGGACCACATGTCGGATGTTCCAGTTATGCCTGCATGCCTGTTCCAAACCTCTATGGTTGCATGCCTGTTCCAAACCTCTATGGTTGCATGCCTGTTCCAAACCTCTATGGTTGCATGCCTGTTCCAAACCTCTATGGTTGCATGTCTGTTCCAAACCTCTTTTACATGCTTTCATGTTAGATAGATCTTTACTATGATTGTTGTGTCAATACGGGGTATATGACAGGTGATGCAAGGTGTATACCCAATGACCAAAATAATGTCTAAACTCACCAACGCTAAAATGCCCCCAAATCTACTATAGGGGATGTAACTAGTTATCGGTTCTTTATGTGCTATCAAAGTCGTTGATTGAAGTATAACCCTGACATTGATAATTTGACATAAATACGAAGGTATCAATCTCAAGAAGTTGTTGATTAGAGTATAACAAGACACAAGCTCATAAATATATTGAAATTCACAAATTAAATTTGTTTTCATGTTTACGTCTAATAGGTCCATTAAATTTTTATAATGTCAATTATGTATTTAATTTTTAATTTTGTGTGTACTAGATTACATACTTAAAATATTTTCTAATTAATGAACTATAAGACATTCAACTTTTAATTTTATGCCGGATAAGTTTGTAAGCTTTCTCGTCAAATATTTATTAGATTTAAAATTAAAAATCTAAGACAAATAAATATATATATATATATATATATATATTCTCGCAATAAATAAATATAATTTTTTAAGTGCGGAAAACTATATTATAATATTGAATTTAAATTTTTGAAAATTATATTTTATTATATTATATTTTTAATTAGGAAATATTATTAAATTTATTATGATATTTTACCGAGAAAAATTTAAGAATTTATTAGATAAAAAAAATAAAAATTAAAGTCGTAAGAAAGCAAAGAAATGATGAAAACTATAGTTGAGGTTATTATAAAAATACGTGAACGCATGCTCGCGAATATAGAGAGAAAAAAAGTATAGTATAAGTTGAAATTTTGTATTGGACTTTATAATAAAATGAAAATATTTATTATTATTATTATTATTATTTGATTGTATGGAAGCAATGATAGCATTAAAAAATGCGAAGATTATTTTATACGCTACAATATTACTTTACTAAGCTCTCAATTCATTGGTTGGCACAATTATTATAATTATTAAAACCCACTCTCACTTATTCCCATCCTAATTTTCACACAAATTCACATCAAAATTATTATTATTTTTATTCATATATACCCTCCACGTAATTAATCTAAAATGTTTTAAATCACTTTCTCTTTTTTTATTTTATATATTTTTTAATTTTCAAACGTTTCGATAATATTTTAATTAAAAATTAGAGCGAGAATTTATGCCAATTTTAAAAGTTTATGTGTATTTTTGAAACACAAATCAACACAAGTTCTTCTAAAATGTTTTGTCATCACTCACAAGCTGTCAGATAAAGAGGTGCACAATTCTTTTTTATCTAGACTGACTTTCAATTCTTTTAACCTTTTAAAAGAATTGACTTTATGTTGAAAGGTACATTTTTTTACCTCGATAACTTTCAATTCTTTTAAATTAAATTAATAAAAATACTTTTCTTATATTTAAATTTAGAAAATTTTTAATAATACTTTTAAATATTTAAAAAAATAGAGTGAAAAATTATCCCAATTTTAAAAGTTTATGGACATTTTTGAAACACAGACCAACACAAGTTCTTCCAACATGTTTTGTCCTCACTCCACTCGCACGTTTGACCATGAAATTCTAATGATTGAGCCTTTTTTTTACATGGACAGTGACTTTCAATTCTTTTAAGCTTTTTGTAGCTATTCTATCCTCAAGATCACTCTCATTCGAATGTGGTCTCGGTTTATTCATATATCTCTAATTTATTTGGGTATCACTCGTAATAAATGTAATTTTGATTTTTTTTAGATATTATTAAAAAATTTGAAAATTAAAGTTTTTTTTTTTTTTTTTGGATAAATGTTGAAATTTTTGGTAATATCCATTCATTGGAAATTGGGAAGAAATAAGTGAAAGTTAGAGAGAATTTGGCAAAAAATTAATTAAACTAAAACAGGAAAATGGAATGGTTGTAACCGGCAACCGGTAATACCAAAATTTGGTTCAAATCCAAACTTTTTATATAAATTAACGGAATTTAATTTATTTTCAAATTTTTTGTAATATTTTAATTTTACCCAATTAAGAGACAAATGTGAGTACGAAGCCTCCCCAAAGCTTCCACTGCCCAACTTCCCAATTTTGAAAAACCAAATCAAAGATCGTAAAAGGGCCTTCATCTCTCTCTCTCTCTCCCTCTCCCTCTCTCTCTCTCCTCCAATCTCCCCGCCGTTTCTCCTCCGATTCCCGCCGGGCCAGATTCGACCCGTCGTATGGAGGCCATCCGAAAGCAAGCCACTAAGCTACGAGAACAAGTCGCTCGCCAGCAGCAGGTTTCTTTTCTTTTTTTCCAATCGAACCCTAACTCTTTCCCGTTGTTTAGATCCGTTTCTGTGTTTGTCTTTGATCTCTCTGCGCTTTGAAGTTTCTACTCGATCCTTTGTTTTTTGTTTTGAATTTTTTTGTTCTTTTCGCATCCATTGGCTTATTTGTTGTGTAGTTTTGGTTGTTTTTGTCTCTGTTGCGGTTATTTTAAAAATTGGTATATTCTGCAATGCTACTGCTGGTAATGGTGGATTTGATTCGGATGTCGATTCGTTTGTTGATTAACTAATTTTTACGAATTCATGGATCTGGAAGCGAAATCTTTGATTGTTTGTTTAGTCTCCGCTTATCTTTTGCTGGTGGATAATTTATCCGTAGAGATGAATATTTCGAGTGAGAAATGCGGGATGGAGTATTCTGTAATCCTTATGCTCAATCGATTTCAGCTAGGAACCACTAGTTTTGTGTAACAGTTCATATGCCGGAATGATGCGATGGATAACTATAACTTTATGCTCTTTAAAGAGTGGTTAGTGTCTTATTCCGAGGAAATACTCTTCTGAATGGTGTAATTGGATAAAAAGTTGTAGGAATGTGTTTCTGATCTCTTTCCCGCCCTCATCTCTCCACTAATTCATTGTTGCTTATCTTAATTTTAATGCAGGATTTGCTTTTATTTTATTCTTATATCCTTTGTATAGTAGGAAAAGTCCACGATGTAATGTGAGCATATATTACTTTGTAGGCTGTCCTCAAACAGTTTGGTGCTGGAGGATATGGAGGTTCAGATAACATCATAACGGATGAGGCAGAACTTCACCAACATCAAAAACTAGAAAAGTTGTATATATCAACTCGTGCTGGAAAGGTTGCTACTCCTCCTATGGTTTAGGTCCTTTATTTTTTCCATATCATTGTCTTTTTATTTATGTGAAGTTCATTTTCCTAATAGCATTTTCAAAGGGATATTGTACGAGGAGTAGAGGGGTATATTGTTACTGGTTCAAAACAAGTTGAAATAGGTAAGTTCTTGGGTCTTTCAGGGCTTTCAAAGTTATGTAATTGGACTGAGATTTAGAGTTTAATTGTCATCATTCTGCCTGTGTTCATCTTATTCTATAGGAACAAAGTTGTCAGAAGATAGCAGGAAATATGGTGCTGAAAATACATGTACTAGTGGCAACACATTATCGAAGGCTGCATTAAGTTATGGACGTGCACGAGCTCAAATGGAGAAAGAACGTGGAAACATGTTGAAGGCTCTTGGTACTCAGGTTAGATCATAGATTTTTGTGCAAGGTAGATGACATGAATTGTTGTGTATAAAACTAAGTACCGAAGCATGAAAGTGTAAACAATTTTTACCTAAACATCTATGCTATCATTTGAATAGTAGCTAAAAATTTTGTTGATTAAATTTCAAAGGTTCGTTATTCAGTCTTTTGGGGCCAATTATAATGGCCCTAAACATATGCATAATCATTCTGTGTAGGAATTTGTATATCATGGTTAGGTTTCTTTGTCAGGAATTTAGGCAGTTAAAAGCTATGCTCTTATTGAGTTGAAATGATGAGCTACCCAAGTATGAGGAACTTCCCTATCCTGAGTTGTTATTCTTTGAATGATGATGCATATGAACATACTAAGAAGGACAATAATGGTTTTAAGTGTTCTTGCATATTCCAATTAACAGGTTGCAGAGCCATTGAGAGCCATGGTTATGGGTGCTCCTTTGGAGGATGCTCGACATCTTGCTCAACGTTATGACAGAATGCGACAAGAAGCTGAAGCTCAGGTAATTCATCAGTACTTTGAGTTTTTCCATTTCATTAACTAATGCGAATGCTAAAATGTGGCTGTTCCTCTCATTGGAATGAAATAGGAGTAGGTCTAGGAAAATCAAAGGAAAAGAATTAATTGGCATGAAATAGGTGAGAAATGGACCTGAATTTTTAAGTTTGTATTTACTAAAATTCTTGTGGAATCAAAATGATAATAGGACTGAATTTTTAAGTTAAATGTTACGTAAAAAATTGGCGGATCTACACTGATAAGAAAATAAGAACGACAATCTCTTTAACGGAGTCCTGATTTAAGCTGGGATTCAGTAGTTGGAGATGATTTGTGTCCTGATGTAAATTACAACAAATGGATTGAGTGAAAATGTTCTCATCTCCATGTTCCCGTTCTTGATATGTAAATAGACTCTAATTCTTCTATTCGAAATTTTGTTTTTTCTTTTATTGGCTCAGGACGTGACATATTTTAATGAAATTCCAATTCTAAATTAGAATGAAATTCCTGATCTATAAATTGTTTTCTTATAGCCAAGATTTAATTAAGCAGCATTTTATGTTGTACCTAGACAGGCTATTGAAGTTTTCAAGCGCCAGGCAAGGGTAAGGGAAACACCAGGCAATGGCGAGATTACGATAAAGTTGGAAGCTGCAGAAGCAAAATTGCAGGATCTAAAGTCAAATATGGCAACAATGGGAAAGGAAGCTGCAGCAGCCATGGCCGCTGTTGAAGCTCAACAACAGAGGCTAACTCTCCAGCGACTCATTGCCATGGTAGGTATATTTTTTTTTATCAGGGTCTATGGTGGTTCTGTGGTTTTGTTTGGATTTATTTTTGGAGTCGAATGTTGAAATTTATGATCTCGATTTTTTCATTGATTATAAAGGTTGAAGCAGAACGCGCTTATCATCAAAGAGTCCTCCAAATACTTGATCAGCTTGAAGGCGAGGTAGCAATCACGCGCCAGTTTTCTTCTGCAGCTTTTCACACCATGTTTAAGAATTAAGCACATAATATTCTTTTATTGGTAGATGATAATGGAGCGACAGAGAATTGAAGCTCCTCCTACTCCCCCTCCTCCTGGTCCAAGTGTCGACAATACCATGTCTCCTCCTCCATCATATGAAGAAGTCAATGGTGTATTTGCTTCTCAAGCACATAATGGCTCAACAGACTCCATGGGTTACTTCTTGGGGGAGGTAGCTCGCCAAGTCCTTTGTCCTTGGAAATTTCTACATCTTGTTTAGTACTACCTACCTGATTTGTCTTTGTTTAGGTCGTGCATCCCTACCAAGCCGAGTCAGACGTTGAGCTTAATTTAACAGTTGGCGACTACGTCGTTGTTAGAAAGGTTACAAACAAAGTCGACTTATTCAAAGTTGTCTGTTTGGATTCTTTACAAACCTCACTTATTGATCATGTTCTCTATTGGTTCTTCCAACAGGTGTCGAACAACGGTTGGGCTGAGGGAGAGTGCAAAGGCAAAGCAGGATGGTTCCCGTTTGGATATATAGAAAGAAGAGAACGCGTACTTGCAAGTAAGGTTGCAGAGGTGTTTTGATCCTTTTGCATGATTTAATCGGTTGGGGATATTGTATGTGTATTTTTTTTTTTTTTTCTTTTCTTTTCTTTTTCATTAGATGTACCCGGATGGATGATGCATCGTGTTCTTGCTGATAGAATTCTCATTATACCAATTGTTGAGATTTTGTAATATGGAGACCGTAAATTTCTGCTATTGATCCTTGTGGGCTGGTGTTCCTGAACTTTCTTTTTATTGTTTCCCCCTCTTTTTGGACAGGCTCTGTTTGGCGTTCTGTTATTCTCCAGTTTAGCCAATAAGAATGCTTATTGTAGTGAACCTACTCTGCTTCTTATAAGTAAATAAGCGTATTCATAAACCATAAACCATGCACATGCCTAGTGAGCCCACTAGGCGCAATGGTTAATGTATTCCCTAGGTTTGGCTATAAGTTAGCGTTTATGCACGTTGTTGAAAACTAACAAAAAAAAAAAAAAAAAAAAGACACGAATAGTATTGTGGTGTACATGTTTGTATATAACATGTTGAAAAAATAATTCATAAATATCTAGAGGTCTCGCATTAAAAATTATAGTTCAATGAGATGATGTACATGGGTTGGGTTGGATTGGGTTGTCCATAGGCCTTCACTAGCTAGACGGAGTATATGCAAATCAAAACCACAAATAGGTTGAAAGGAAAGGTTGGTCTTGGTCCTAGATTTTTCTTTTTTTTTTTTTTTTTTTTTTCTTTCTTCTTCTTCAGGTATCTTGGTGACTTGTTCAATATACATTGTCCTCCTCCCTAATTTGACTGGACCAGTTGTCAGATAATCATTGAGTGATGTTCTGCTCGATTAGGTGAATGCGAGCAATGAGGGATTGTTTGCTAGGAGGGAAACTCGGGAAGAGTTTAGGTAGAAATAGATGGTTCAACTCCTTTGAAAACTATTTGTCAAATGTGCCATATATATTGAGGGACTCTACATCATTCATTATTAAAACAACAATGAGGGTCAAAGCTCGTATGGATACATTATTTCATTGTTCTATGTTATGTGAGACCTTGCACTAAACACATACTTCTTCAAGGGTCGTGAAGTGTAAAGATCCAGTGTTTGCCAACCGTTGTAAGAACAAAATCAACATTGTCGATTTTGAGAAACTCTGCTTGACTAAGAGGTCGATTATTCTGATTGTTGTGTCATCATAGCCCAAACGGAAGTCAAAAGACACTCGAAAAGACCTTTAGGGAAAGAGATAGAACTCTCCGTATAAAGAGAAAGGAAGCAAACTAGTTAGAAGACCGAGGAGGAAATTAAGAGGAAATCATGTGGATGATTGAGACACAAGATTTCCGTTTGCCGAAAATCCCGATACAATTTTTTTTAAAGATTTTAAAACCGTCAAATTGAACGTATCTTAATGTGAAGTTAATTATTATTTTAGAAAACAAAGATTTGATCTCTAGTTTTTACATTTGTTGAATTTTTTTACATGTCTTTCTATTATCTTTCATTTCCTGATTTCTTAAAAAGACACTGTTTGTTATGGAAGATACTTTTAATTCCAAAACTTAATCCCTTAATAGAATATTGAAAAAACAAGAACAAAGCTTACTTCCATGTCAACCATTACACTACACATCCCCATTAGAATGCTACAACATCTCACTCGTTTCCTGGTCTGTACTTAACAACACACTAACTTACACCCTTTCTAACATTTAAACAAAGCTCTGAGGAAGATTATGGACCCAGAAACTAAATCATACCGTCCAAGTTCACGTCGTGTTCGGTTCAAACTCCTGTCCTGTATTCACAAAACCAAATGTAGAACATAAACGACTATAACAACTACATGCAATTGCCTTTGTCCGTATCAGTGACCCGATCAATAAGATACTCACCAGAGTTCGATGCTCATATGGGTTGGTTAGCTGGTAACTGTCTGGCGGAGAGATACGCGAGAATTATGCATATTAGGCTGAAAAGGATGACAATCTGGATCGGAACAGAAACATCATCAGATATTTTTACGCTGAAAACGATATCGTTACGATGTTATTTGAGTAATAAAAAAACTCACCACAGCTGGATTGAACATTGGCTCACTTCTTACCACATACAAGCTCCTGGTGAATAATAATATAGATGAAAAATTTTCAGAGTGGTCAGAGGATTTGAAGGTTGAGACATAGAAACGAGTGAGACCGAGGAGGAAAATACGAACCGTTTGTTCAAGAGACCCGACTCCTTGCACGTTTTCTGTATTGCCTCAATCCTGCTCAGGGTTTTAGCAGCATTAGGATCATTGTTGTTGACCTGTAGAAAACCCGAAGAAGTTAGATGATGTAATAAGCTCTCATATTTATGCAGAAGAACGAAAACCGATCACTGAGCAATCGTTAAGTCCGACCGAAATATTTCTACCTTAGCCTTCAGCATAACAGAGAAATCAAAGAAAGCTCCATAGACGTCCGCAACTGTTTTCGTTCGATCAATGATCTTTGCAGTAAGACCTGCAGAACAAAAGCCACAAAAGTTCAAACTACGGGCAGAGTCCAAAAATGCTAGCTCCCTTTTTCGACTTACCACCAAATTGGTGCACCCTTTATGGGATTTTTCTTTACTAATAGATCGAAATCTTACCCCGACGCATTTTGACGACCCCCCTAAAGACTTCGACATTGTTGTAGCATAATGCTAAGGTTCCAATCGCCATAATCTATCAAAAGCACATCCCAAACAAAATGATTATTCCTACAAAGATGTCAAAATATTGCTCGAGGCATGAAAGAGATGTACGACAGCATTTAAAATGTTTGGAATCCATGTTATGCAAAGAGATTGCTTTTGCTAATTCGAATTTCAGGGTGATATCAAATCGGTCCATTTCCAGCAATGATAAAATATCCTCTGAAATGAAGCAAAAAGTATACGAAAACTTCAAGATCAAAGAGTTAACTAAGTAGTCAGATCGATCAAATTGGACAAATGATAGGTCAAGATCATATGGTTCATTGGGAATAATGAAGTTCTCCGTTTCTTTCAGAGGTGCTAACCCGCAACGAGGCAGAGACGACTAAGTTAGCTTATGACTTATCCCTACACAAAGAGTTGAAAAATCTCGTACCTGAGGGATTGCACAAAATCGAAATATGGAAAGATCTCGTAAGTTAGACATGTATATCAGACAATCCTCCACATGGTTCAAAGCATTAGTGACCAAATCATTGAGGCATTGCACAGCCTTGACTGAATTCTTCTCATATTTAAAATCCTATAATGCCAAAGATAGTGAAACAAGCCAATCAGACCAAAAGGCAACATAAGAACCAGAAACCAAAAGGACAAAGGCATATAGATTTATGCACCTCTAATTTATCAGCATATTTGTTCCAAATCTCGCGAGGCCAAAACATTCGAGATTTCGGTATCTCATTGATGTCCTCCAAGTAATCTCGAATAATGTTTGTTTTCTGTGTTATAATAGTTCAAAAAAGAGTACGTCGGTGTCAAACTTGTACGCAAATAGAAACAAAATCATTGGAAAGAACATTGACCACTTCGAGAATAATAGCTGACCTGAAGAAACAATCCCATAGAATTTGAAAGAGAATCGGATGCCAGATCCTCCAACTTCGATGCGTGGAACAACTTCGACAAACCAAGTCCGACAAGTCCAGCTACGTAGTGGCAATATTCATCATAATCGTCAACTGTCTCTACCTACAAGAACAGAAGAAATGTTTCAGGTCTCTACGCCAACCAATACGTACTAATTCAGCCATGGATGACAGAGTCATACTGTACCTCTTTGCAAATGAATTTAGCCATTCCGGCACCCATTCGTTTCGTGATATCCTCAATCGCTTCCTGGTACCTGCAGAGGCAAGTGAGCATAGTGAGTAAAGCACTGAAGAAGTTTATAGTCAGAATCAAAGATATTCTAAGCAAAGGGGTTTTTCTGATGTTTCATTTTTTGAGGGATTTTATTTGATACTAGAATGAAAAGGTTACTAAAGAGTTGGACAACTAGTTCCACTAATCTCTATGTAATGGCCCAAGCCCACCACCACCAGCAGATATTGTTCTCTTTGGGCTTTCCTTTTCAGGCTCAGCCTCCTCGTGTCTGGCTCTAATACCAACTGTAACAATCCAAGTCTACCACTAGCAGAAATTGTCCTCTTTGGGCTTTACCTTTCGGGCTTCCCCTTAAAGTTTTTAAAACGCGTCTGCTAGGGAGAGATTTTCACACCCTTATAAAGATTGCTTCGTTCCCCTCCCCAACCAATGTGGGATCTCACAATCGGTTGAGTGTCAGTGGGGTGGATTGTGAAATTCCACATCGGTTAGGGAGGAGAACGAAACATTCTTTATAAGGGTGTGGAAACCTCTTCCTAGCAGATGAATTTTAAAAACCTTGAGGGGAAACCCGAAAAGGAAAGCCCGAAGAGGACAATATCTGCTAGCGGTGGGCTTAGGCCGTTACACTCTAATAGTTTTCTTTCTTGTGCACATAAAAGTTTGTTTCATTTTGTAAAGGAAAAACAAACAAATAACAGAACTAATGGCAGTGAAAACTAAAATCAGAAAGAACACAAGTCATTTATGGGACTCTTAGTTTCATTTTATTGTTATTTCTTAAACTTATTATTAAAATATAACGTTTTTCAAACAATTCATTTTAATATTGTTGTTTTTATTACATGAACGAAGTTCGTCTCTTAAGAGGCGAACTTGAACACGCATGGATGATGTACGTCATCACTTGTTTCTTATCTTGTTAGAAAACATCAGACAGGAATCAATAGGTTCTAGTAACCAACCCTTTAGCAAGTTCAAGAAACGCAGTTGAAACATGATGAAACTCATCCATAAGAACTTTATAGTGCTTTGTGCCACCTGAATATAGAAACAAGAACACAAGTCAGCAGAAGAAGAGAAGAGATCCTAAATAAAAATACCTCTTAAAACATATGAACTCAGATGCACAGAAATTCAACTCATTAATTCGTTTTTCGATTCTAAAGAGAGAAGAAAAAATTTCAAGTAAAATACTAACATGAAAAGTGCCAATCAGGGTTATATATGTGACGGTGAAAAGCGTTCAGAATGGGCACTTTGATATCGGTTTCTATGCTTGTATCATCCTCTGTAAAGAAATATAAATGTTAGATCCGGAGGAGCTAAATGAGGGGAGGGGGAAACCTTCTCGGAAACCCAAGAGGTCGAAAATGAAAGCTGCAATGTGAAGGCATAACATAGAAGAAAATGCCATTGGCCGAAAAAATTCCATCACAATAAGACAATTACGCTAAGCCACATAAAAAAGAAACCAACATGAATTTCTACATGTTCTTTGTGAGGGCCCAACCCCACCGCTAGCAGATATTTTCCTCGTTAGGCTTCCCCTTTCGGGCTTCCCTTCAAGGTTTTTAAAACGCGTATGCTAGAGAGAGGTTTCCACACCCTAATAAAGATTGCTTCGTTCTCCTCTCCAACCGATGTGACATCTCACAGCCATCTCCCTTCGGGGCCCAGCGTCCTCGCTGGCACACCGCCTGGTGTCTGTCTCTATAATATCATTCGGTCCAGCCCAAGCTCACCGCTAGCAGATATTGTCCACTTTAGCCCGTTATGTATCGCCGTTAGCCTCACGATTTTAGAACGCGTCTACTAGGGAGAGGTTTCCACACTCTTATAAGGAATGCTTCGTTCTCCTCTCCAACCAATGTGGGATCTCACATTCTTCGTACATAAGCATTGATACAATTGAAAAGAAAATAAAGAGTTTTTCTCGATTAAGTAGGGTGAACGTCTTCAAGTGAAATTGATAACTGCGAAGATTATGAGTGCCGAAGTGGGAACTTAATATAAATTAAGTTTGCAAACTTAATTTATATTAAGTGCAAACTTAAGGTAACCAAAATGGCTATCTAGTTATTATTCGACCTGTATCGGTTGCAATAGAAGCAAAAACCATTACATTTCTCAAACTTAAGGCCAATGATGCATAGAATAGGATCGAGTTCATAACATACCAACAGTGTCGAGGGCTCGCAAAACAAGATAAAATATGCATACCTGCGAATAAACGAAAACGATAAGCTAAGAAATACCATAATAAGGCTATTTGGATAAACAAATACATACACTTCAACAATTAGTGAACAAACAAACACTGAAATTGTGCAGTAAGAACTGTAACTTGTATCATAATCCATGTTATAATATAAGGAATGAAACGGGAAAGCTTTCACAGTGATTAAAGATCAGTAAACATGAATAAATATGATAAACAGCATCAGATTTGTTCATATATTCACTCAACGCCTATCAATATTGTTCTTCCTAACAAACGATCAATCCACCAAACTGTTGAAAAAGAAAAACCATCAGAGCTGATAAATGGATTCAACATCAACAACAGCGCCATCAATCCATGATATGAAACAGATTAATTCAACTAAAGAAACACCAAAACATCAGTACTATAAACACTAAAGACATCGAGCTCTTGATCTTGAACTTACAGCATTTCGAAGCTCGGGCGTAAGCTGCTGAATAACGAGAGCAAAGCTTCGAGAAACCTTATGCAACATGGAATAGCAAAATCCCCAATGAGGCTCCGGCGGGATCTGCTTCTCCGCATGTCTAGCAGCCATTTTCAGTTTCAAAAGCGGATAAAAGTCATCCGGATGACTCAAAATCGCCCTCAAACTCCCCATTTCAAGCTCTCAATCCGATTTCAAACACCCAAACTCCACAAGTTTCAGATCCCACGCCGGTCAAACCTTCAGCGCAAACACCCAATTCCTCAAATGGCGATCCTCTAATTCAATCGACAATGACAAAATCAACAAAATAGCGAAGAAAACAGAATGATTGAAGCCCAAATCCCGAAATGACGGACAATTTAATGAAGGATGATGGTTTTCAGATATTTAAAGAAGAGAAATCCATGGAATCTGCTTATATAGCTGTGCAGATTGTTTGTTGAGATGCTGTAATCAAAGAAAACAACGTGAAATACGTGGGTTTCTAAGAATTTGCAGAAATGGAAGGGCAGGGGAGGGAATTTGAAGACAAAAGTGGGCGTTCTGGTGAATGCGTGAGCACTGAGTACAATACAAATTGGCAGAGACCAAAGCTTTTTTCGGCCCCAAATTCAAATGGCAATCAATTTTCAGTTTTGTTCATCTTGGTTTCGATTTGTTGGCATCTTATAATTATTTTATTCATTCAAATGTCATCACAAATATATATATATATATAAATCATTATATAAAATTGGGTGTGGAAAATGAGTGGCGTGTTAGACCCGTGGATGGATCCACCAAAACTCGACAAAATAACAATAATTTCTGTATTTAATTCAATCCGGTGAATTTTGACATTCTTACATGACTATTCTTACATGACTATAAAAGGAGATGTAACTCGTGACAACTAGTCATATCTTCTGTAGTATATTTTGGAGCATTTTAGTCCTGACGAGTGTAGACATGATTTTGGTGAATGATGATACATATTCGTATTGACCCAACTTAAAATGGTAAAAGTCTGCCTAAAATGGAAATATGTCAAAGATGTTTGGAACGGACATGCGACCATGGACAACACGTACTCGACAAGCAAGACCGTATACAGTGTTTTTAAACATTTAAAATTAAACCCTTAAATTTCTATTTTATTTCTAGTTGATCACAAATTATATATATATATATGTTGAACCGGTTGTCCGGGATCTGTCAGACACAAAATTGAAAGTTTAAAGATCTATTAGACATTTTTTTTTTTGGTTCATTTGGTTCAGCGTTTAAAACGAAACTATCTAACTCTTTATATTAGAATATATGTCTTAACTAGTTGAGCTCGTATTAGGATAAGGTTCGAAAATTTTGGTCTCATTCGAAACCTTAGTTTTTGTAAATTAAGTCTATAAATACATATCTCTTTGTTTTAATATTTATTCTTTAAACACGTTTTTAAAATCTAAGTTAAATTTTACTGTATTTTTATTTACATTCGCTTTCATCTCTTAAATCACAGTTCGAGATTCGAAAACTTAAAAGTCGAGTCGTGACATGTTTAGAAAATTTTACCTTTTAGTCTATAAATTTTGAAAAATAGGTTTAAAACGTCCCTCGAGTAATTTTTTTTATTAATTTAATATTGACATTAAAATTTTAAAAATAATAATAACACCAAAATTATCTCTATCGCTCTCTTCTCCTCTCCGGTTTGTATTTTTATAAAAGTGAATATATCGAAGTCAAAATCTTAAAAATTGTGGTCCCAAGTGATTATGATCGGCTGTGTTTATCATATTTTGCAATGAGAATCGCCCCATAACTACATTTCCTAACTCATAATATGATTATACCAGAATGTTGGTACTTGCCCGAGTATATTTATTTAATAAAGTGGTGTAAAGAAGAATAGTGATTTAGAATCGAATCAGCGTTTTAAAAATCATATTCGCAAAAACTATATATCTAAACTAGATCGAGAGTTAGCGTTCTTAGCTTGTCACATCAATATTAAGAAGAATTATATCTATATGGTTCGAGATGATTTAAATCAATATTGAGTATTTTTATTATTGTAATTATTTATTTATTTATTTATTTATTTATTGTTATATTTGCATGAACAAAAGAGATAAATAAGTCATTTTTTTCTCCAGTAATTAATTTTTGTCGCAATTATTTTAAAATAAAATAAAAAATATTAGTTTATTATATCAAATAAGGGTAAATTTGTTTTAAACTTGTTGATTTTTTTTTTCAAAAAAGTATTTATATCAAGATTATATATTTTTAAATCATACATTTTTAAAATTTTAATTCGAGTATTAAGCTTTTGTTCGAGAATAAAAAATAAATAATAAAAAAATAAAAATAAAAAGATTATAATATTTTCATCCATTTTCATTTTCATTACGAAAAAGAAAATTCTATAATTATTTATTTAATTATTATTATTATATGGAACAAATTAGAATTCGTAAATTTTAGAGAAATTGTTATATACCTCGATAATAAAAATAATTATAAGTTAATATTAAAAAAAATTATCCATTTTCTTTTTAAGATGAAACCATTAGTAAATTGAAAATAATAATAAAAAAAAATCTATTTATTTATTTTGAAATATTGAATTAAATAGAATTAATAATAATTATGTATATATTTAAAATAATAGTATGAATGGTTCATTGATTGAGACCATAAATTCACGAGTAAATTGCAAAAAGTAAAAATGAGATGTGGAAAAGTAAAATTTAATTAACCTTCTCAAAATGGATTGGATTTAATTCAACAAAATTTAATAACATTAATATTTATATTAATTCAACAATATTTAATTAATATAAATAATTTAATTATAGTGTTTCCTCTAAATTCTATATATTATCCATTTTCCACCCTTAAATAAAAAGGTTTAAAATATATATATATATTTTATTAGCCCAATAAAATATATAATAATAAGCGTTTCGAAAATTGGTTTGATTGGTAGGTTGACATTTTTCTATTAGGTCAACCCACCCACGAGAATATAGGGTTACAGTATGTAATAGTAAGTTTACTGCTAGCAGATATTGTCATATTTTTGCTTTTCCTTCCCGGGCTTCTCCTCAATGTTTTAAAACGCGTCTACTAATGAAGCCCAAAGATGACAATATCTGTTAGGAGTAGAATTCGAGCCGTTACAAATAGTACCATAGCTAGTTACCAAATGGTGAGTCACTCGTCGTAGTATGGCTAAACTCTCTCCATTGCATATTTGCTAGCGATGGGCTTCGACTGTTACACAATCCAATCTCAATCCTACCGTACTTTTAAAAATATTTCCGTATCTTTTGTTTCATTTCTTCTGGAACAATCACAAACACTTTTTTGATTATGGATCGGATCGTGATCCTGCAAAGGTGAGCTAACTCCAAAAACCCGTCCTCAGTTCGGATTGTAGGTTGCAACTCGCCTGCATGAAGCCGGAACCACTAGTAATCACCGATCAGCCATACGGCGGTGAATTCGTTCCCGAGTTCAAATCTTGTCTCCGCAAAATTAATTTTTTTTTTGTCTAAATAATATATTGTAACTTGTAAATATTCTGATACTTCAACTTACCGGATTTTAATTATTATTTAATAATATTTTAGTTGTAATAACATCTTCTCAAATATATTAAAATAGCATGCCACCAAATTTTAAAATTTAAAATATTACAAAAAAAAACCCATTATTTTATAATAAAAGGAAAAAGACAAAAAAAAAAATTTGTAATTTTCAAAAGCTTAATTATAAATAAAAGCGTTTATTTATTCGAAAAATATCGTTCACGTTGTCCAAACGTGGCCTTAGGATTTCATTCTTTAAAATATTTTTAATTACTTAAATAATTAATATTTAATATTTAAAAAGACGTGATTTCTACGTTTATTAAAAAATTATATATTTTAATATTAACATAAGGTGTTTGCTTTGTGAGGGTATTTATTATTATTTAGTCGTTGGACTTGGCCTAATTCTGAATTTGAATAAAATATTTAATTTATTAAATTTAATATGAAATTATAAATAATAAAATAAATACATTCTTTTTTAAATTTCACATGTACGAGAATTATTGCTATCGGAATAGAGCTCAATTGATTAATAACATACGTTAATTCAAATGTTAGATGTTTGAATCTTTCTTTTCACGTGTTCAACTCAACATAGCTCTTAAACCTGAAAAGCCACTGACGGGAAGTGATGAACAAAATTTTAAGATATGGGGAAAAGTGAATTAAGGGTGTACGAGAAAGATGTTAGGTTGAGTAGTCGGCCTTACTTGAACGTGATATGTTCGATTGTACATCTGTGTCATTAGGTTCTAAGGAGGAAGGAATTATATGGATAAGACGTTACAAATGGTATCGTAATGGAATCTTTTCCGGTAGGATGTAGCTTGGGAAAGAACTAAGGTGAAGGTTGGTGGGCATGTGACGCTTGAATAAATAAGTGATACATGAATGAACCGATACCACATTCGAATGAGAGTGATCTCGATGATACGATGATTAAGAAATTCTTAAAATAATTGATAGTAAGGATAAAGTTGTGAAACACGAGCAATAGTTGAAATTAGGCCGTTGTGGGATCCACTCGGTTCCTCACCTAAGTACTCCTTATTCATTTTATTTTAGTTCATTTTTTTAATACAACAAATGTGAAAGCACGAGAATTTAAAATTTTTAGCTCGATCATCCACGAGCTAAGCTCACTTTAGCTGATCGGTTCAACTATAAAACACATTTATTCGGGTTCAAAATTATATCATAAGATGAAATATTCGAATATTTATTTATGGATCGAAAATATAAGTAATGACCAATTGATTTATGTTTGACTTTTAAATACTAAACGTTGACTAAAGTTGTTACTCCAACTAACATATAAAAAGAATCAACGGTGTTCTTAATCCAAAATTCATAATTTCACAAATGAATGGCCAAAATTCGTCCACGTGGCTTCACCTCTTTGAATATTCCATCTTCCTTCTTCACAGACACTACCACTACTACACTCCCATGGCGGAGCATTCGCTCTCTCTCGCTCCGATCAATTTCCAGGCGCCAAAAATGTCTTTCAGAACCCTCCATTGTCGTTCTTCAATCGCTGCTCGAATCCATATCCCCGGAGTTCTCGGGCCATTCCCTCGCCGTTCCTTCCCCTTCACCCACCGTTCTTTCTCCACCACCACCTCCCCTTTATCCGTCGATGTATCGCCGCGGGTTCGCCGTCGGTTCGCGGTTCCTCGCGATAATCAGGAGCGGGAAGGAAGTAGCTTCGAGAATGAGATTGAGATTGACAATGAAGTACAGGAAAATGAGCAGTTATTGGGGATTGGAAGAGAAGAATTGGGGATCCAAGGGTTGTTGAGTCAGATGAAGGAGATTGTAACTTTTACTGGTCCGGCTATTGGATTGTGGATCTGTGGACCGTTGATGAGTCTCATTGACACTGCGGTTATTGGCCAGGGGAGCGCTGTTGAGCTTGCTGCTTTGGGTATTCTCGTGAATTTCTCTTACTTTTGCTTTTTTTGTGATTCTTGTTAAAAGTAAGAATCTAAAGGGTTGGAAAATATAAATTGAATATTGCTAATGGATCGAGAAAACAGTAGGTTCTTGCTTCCAATCTACTGGATCGAATACTCGAATTCAACCAGCTATGAGCTACAGTTACTTATGACGTGCTAATTACTTATTTTGAAATCTAAAAACGGTTAGGGATCATGACTCTCCACAATGGTATGATATTGTCGAGTATAAACTTTCATAGCTTTGTTTTGGGCTTCTCGAAGATGCCTCATACCCGTGGAGATGTATTCTTTTCTTGTAAACCGATGATCATTCCCTAAATTAGCCAGTGTGGGACTCCCTCCCAACAATCCTCAACAATCCTCCCCTCGAACAAAGTATGAGCCTCCCTTAAGGTCTATGGAGTCCTCGAACAGCCTCCCCTTAATCGAGACTCGACTCCTTTCTCTGGAGCCCTCAAATAAAGTACACCATTTGTTCGACACATGAGTCACTTTTGACTATACATTGAGGCTAGCAATTTCTTTGTTCGACACTTGAGGATTCTATTGACATGACTAAATTAAAGACATGACTCTGATGCAATGTTAGGAATTAGGACTCTCCACAATTGTATGATATTGTCCACTTTGAGCATAAGTTCTCATGACTTTACTTTAGACTTCCCCAAAAGGTCTCATGACTTTACTTTGGACTTCCCCAAAAGGTCCCATATCAACGGAGATGTATTCCTTACTTATAAACTCATGATCATTTCCTCAATTAGCCAATATGGAACTCCCACCCAATAATCCTCAACAAAAACGATGTCAGATATCAATTTTCCATATTTGATTTACGGTCTTTAAACTGTGACTTCTATCTGGTGTCTACTGTGAGTATTAATTTTCTGAACTGCGTCTGTTTGTAACTTTTGGCTGGCAGGCCCAGCGACAGTTTTATGTGATTATACGAGCTTTGTGTTCATGTTTCTTAGTATTGCAACTTCAAATATGGTAGCCACGGCCCTTGCTAAACAGGTTCAACCCATAATCGAAGGACTTTGTTTTACAGATTATTGAATAATTGTGCAGCATTGCTTGACCAGTAAGGTTCTTGCAGGATAAAAACGAAGTGCAGCATCACATATCTACATTGCTATTTGTTGGGTTGGTATCTGGTTTTTTGATGCTCTTAGCTACCAAACTATTGGGTTCAGTGGCGCTAACTGGTACTAAACTTCTACATTCTTGCATTCATCATTTTTATGAACTATTCCTTTAAGTTCTTCGCCACATAGCTAGCTAGAACTTTGTCATCTGTTAAAAGTAGGAGGGATGCCATTAACAAGATGTTATTGTAAATTTTCAGCTTTTGTGGGGACAAAGAATGCAAACATCATACCTGCTGCAAACACGTATATGCAGGTTTGTCTTTTAGCACAAAAGTTTGCCTTATAAAGCTTCATATGTGATATGTTTCTTTTTTGGTTGTACGTCTCTTTTGCTTTTTGAACTCTACTTTTTTTTAGCTTCATCTAAAAGAAAAAACTCGAAATTTCTATCACTTTTTTAAAATTTGGAGGAGGTATGGTAAATTTAATTATATCAACACTCCGAACAAAAAAAAAATCTTTCTTAGACGACTTTTTTTTTTTCTCTTCTAAATTTTCGACTATCTACTAAGTGCTATGTTATGTACGTTTATCATTAGCAATTTTAAAAATTACCAATAATGAAGGACTAAATTGAAGAAAAAATGTTAAAACGTAACGGGCTAAATCTAAAACCCTTTTAATAATTATAGGGCCAAATTTGAAAAAACACCCAAACATAGGTACAAAAACATATTCTTAGCCTATTAGCATGTATCACAATGATCATAACTATTGATGCATAAAGTTATGTCAAACTGAAGATCTTAATCTCTAAATCATATGTTCTGTTGTACCTATAGATTGTGAACTAGTGATATGAATGTCTTTTCCTGCACAGATAGTGAATATAAAATCACTTTCTGGTGGCACACAGAGCTTTCACCAAGAATGTGACCATTGCATACTGATACTTTGTCATGCTTCCTTGATTTCTTCTTGGTTCAATGATTTTAAGTTGAACAGATTCATTTTTTGTTGGTAGATTCGTGGTTTGGCATGGCCCGCAGTTCTCACTGGATGGGTTGCGCAGAGTGCAAGGTTCCTAATTTCTATTACTAGATTCATGCTCCATCTACTTTTTTAAATTTGTTCTGTTTGTGATGACATGCCAAAAATGAGCAATATAAAATACGATTTGTGAAAACTTGCAGTACCAGTTGGTTGAAAATTCACCAGATTGATTAACTTCTAATTTCATATTTGTGTTAGTCTTGGCATGAAAGATTCCTGGGGACCGTTGAAGGCTTTGGCAGTTGCGAGTATTGTAAATGGCATAGGTGATATTGTTCTATGCATGTTTTTAGGATATGGTATAGCTGGTGCTGCATGGGCAACTATGGCATCACAGGTACCGTTCTTTCTGTTTATGTTAAGGTGCCTATTTCTCACTGCATTTGTATTTGTTCACACCTAAAACTGATCTCATTTTTCCCTATATGAGCTTTAGGTTATTGCAGCTTATATGATGATAGAATCACTGAACAAGAAAGGATACAGTGGATATTCTCTGTCTATTCCCTCACCTACTGAATTCTTGTCAATACTTGCACTTGCTGCTCCTGTATTTATGACAATATTGTCAAAGGTTATACTTTGTAAAACCCTTTATATGAGTAACATGTCTTGTGAAATCCCACATCGGTTGGGGAGGAGAACGAAACATTCTTTATAAGGATGTGGAAACCTCTCCCCAGCAGACGCGTTTTAAAAGCCTTGAGGGGAAGCCCGAAGGGGAAAGTCCAAAGAGGACAATATCTGCTAGCGGTGGGCTTGGGTCGTTACATGTCTAATATTATTATCTTTTAGGTGGGCTTTTATTCTCTCCTCATCTATTATGCTACGTCTATGGGCACACACACCATGGCTGCTCATCAGGTTAAGTTTCATGGTTATTTTCATTTTTATGTTTCCATGCAAGTCTGCCCTTTCTTTTCTATTGAAAGTCAATGGTCATGTCAAATTGATTGCTTGTCATGTACTTTAGGTCATGAATCAAATATTCTACATGTGTAGCATATTGGGTGAACCTCTTTCTCAAACTGCTCAGGCATTCATGCCTGGGTTGATAACTGGAGTGAATCGTAGTTTTGATAAGGTGAGAACTCTAATTTCTAATGATATGCTTATCAACTTTTTTTACTTTTTGGAATTTTGTTTGCGTGATACTACAGTAGCCACACCAACTTCATTTAGCTGAAATAGATTCCTTACATTGTTATGGATATTCATAAACCTTAGGTGGAGGGTAGTTTATGGCTGTAAACCCTAGTTTGTTTCTTATCTAACCGGTGGTGTACGAGAGGGCGGAGCCTAAAGACCGTGCCCCCATACTGGTGCGGACCGTTCTTGCCTTTGGTAATATCTGGTTGCTGATCTGCTTCACATGGGTCCCCTTTTTTTCATACTTTTGTTATTTGACTTTTGCCGGAGAAAGATATTATGACCATAGTGATGCTTGCGTTGAGTATAATAATAAATACCAATTCTGTATGAACTTACTGTGTAACCTTTTTATGTTGTGTAGGCTCGGATGCTGCTCAAGTCACTCTTGATCATAGGAGCTATCTTTGGTTTAGTCTTGGGGACTATTGGAACATCAGTTCCTTGGTTGTTCCCTAATCTCTTTACGCCCGATAAGAAGATTATTCAAGAGGTTGGTTCTTGATATCCATACCATGACATTTGGAATATGAACCATCATTGTTTCAATATCATTCTGTTCTTTTCTTTTGACTGCCTGCATTTTCCTCATGATAAATAATCCATGTCGTGTTGCGTTGTAAATGCGTAAGTGTTCTCCTAAAATAACTTCATTTTTTTGATCATGCAGATGCATAAAGTGTTGATTCCATATTTCTTGGCGCTAGTCATAATGCCCGCAACCCTTAGCTTAGAAGGGTCATTATTGGTATGTTTGCTCACCTTACAGATTTTGCTTTACTTTTTGTGCCTGAATTGGACGTCCACGGAGTGGGGGCAGGGCAGGAACAAGGATGGTTTTTCAGTTTAGAAATAACTGTTGTTTGGTTTTACCCCATTCAAAATTCCTCCCAAATTCTTTCTTGCGTGCAATTAGGTTCATCTTTGATTCAATGAATGACAAATGTAGATACTCTGGGTGGTTTAGTACATAGATGCATTTCCCCCACTAGCGGTTAGGGTAGAAAAGAAATGAAGATGTAAGATCCCACATCGGTTAGGGAGGAGAACGAAATGTTTTTTTATACGGGTGTGGAAACCTCTCCCTAGCAGAAGTGTTTTAAAGCCTTGAGGAGAAGCTCGAAAGTGAAAACCTAAACAGAACAATATCTACTAGCGGTGGGCTTGGGCCGTTACAAATGGTATCAGAGCCAGACATCAGGTTATCTGCCAGCGAGAAGGCTGAGCCCTGAAGGGAGGTGGACATAAGGTGGGTGCCAGTAAGGACACTGGGTTGGACCGTTACAAATGGTATTAGAACTAGACACTTGGCGATGTGCCAGCGAGGAGGCTGAGCTCCAAAGGGGGGTGGACACCGGTGCCAGCGAGGAGGCTAAGCCCCGAAGGGGGGTGGACACGAGGCGGTGTGCCAGCAAGGACGCTGGGCCTCGAAGGGAGTGGCTTGTGAGATCCCACATCGGTTGGGGAGGAGAACGAAATATTCTTTATAAGAGTGTGGAAACCTTTCCCTACCAGACGCATTTTAAAGCATTGAGGGAAAGCCCAGATAGCGGTGGGCTTGAGCCGTTGCTATGTGACTAAAATGTTATGTCATTGGCTCATTGTTTTGGAGTACCTGAGTGACATTTGTCAGTGTTGATCAAATTCAATCTTAGTGCTGAAATCATCAAACTTTCCTTAAACCTTCAAGTTCGATTCTTGCAGGCTGGACGAGACCTAAAATTCATTAGTTTGTCAATGTGTGGATGCTTTTCTCTTGGTGCCATTCTATTGCTGGTAATGTTTTTATCTCCCAACCTTACTCCCACGCCTTATTTCTTCTTCTCTTTGTGCATTAACTCTCCTGCTTGCCCCCAGGTTATAAGCAGTAGGGGCTATGGTTTGGGGGGCTGCTGGTTCGCCCTCGTCGGATTTCAATGGGTATGTATACACAAGATATCCTTACTTGCTTTCTTTTAAGTTGAATGCAAATAGTATTAGATTATGAAGCCTGCTTCTTATTTATATGTTCGTGAATAGTTGGTACATGAATATAAAGTAAATGGTAGCTACAGTAAAATGTTATATCTGGCTATATAATATATATAAACTAAACCATATATACACCCATTAAGTTTTGAAAATTACTTACTATATTTCTATCTGTTTTCTTTTTCGTGTTCATCTAGATCGAATATGTGCGTTGTAATAGCCGTTGTTCTTACCTTGTGCAATAACTTTCTCTTGCATAGGCTCGGTTTCTTAATGCTCTTCGGCGTGTCCTCTCTCCGAATGGAGTGCTTTACTCCAGTGGTTTAAGCCACCATGAAGTGGTCAAGCAAAAGGCTTCATAGGACACAGTCCATGTGGGCTTGCAGCTGACATAATTCAATACCTTTTTTATATCCTCGTCGTCATTCAAGTTTGAAGAGGAGTGGATCGAAACCGAAAGGTCGTGCTGGCAGCTTTAAACGGTGTTTACGAGAAGAAACATACGATTTGGATAGGGTAATGCACTTAACCTTCGTCTGAGAGTAATGGTAAAATTTGTACAAGGAGGAAGAACCGACAAAACAAGGAAAATTTGCATATTTTTTTACTATGGTATCGTTGAGCTATGTTTACTTTGGTTGGTACTAAGCTTGTCTTGTAAGCTATTTTCGTAATAAAACATTAGAATGATTCAAAATTTTCAGTTAAGAAAAAACCCGAGTCAACCTTGAAACTAAAGAACGACTAAATATTGTCCACGTCATACCACATTTTTTTATCCTTTCATCTGAAACTCAACACTTTCACTACGACATGAGAAATTTTTTTGTATTACGAGAATATCACACTGCAGGGATCTGTCCCAAATGGGGAGGGGATTCATCGTTTAATTTTAACCATTTGACTAGAGATGTCTATTTTATCTGCAGGGACCTGCCCCGAATGGGGAGGAGATTTATCGTTTAGGCAGGGAATGAGAGATCAAGTGAAAAGGGACCTGTCCCGAATGGGGAGGAGATTCATCGTTTAGACGGGGAATGAGGGATAAAGTGAGAAACATTTTTCATTATTAGATAAATGGGATCGGGGACGGGAATCTATTCACACGTCCCCGCCCCTACACAATTTCCGACTCCCACTTAATATAAATATATTTTCAACGTATATTAAAAAAAAATGTTTATTATATAGTTTTTGTTATATTATAAATATAAATTAGTTAATTTATAATATTAAAATTTAAATTTTTAGAAATGAAAATAGAGGACAGAGATGTTTACGGGCCCCGTCCCGCGCAGTCCACTCCTTCGTCTTCCTCATGACTGTTCCACCCAAGCTTCTCTCCCATTCAGTTTCCAGTGCCCAAAAATGCTTCTCAAACCCTTCCATGGTTCTTCTTCAGCCACCGCTCAAATCCACAACCACCATATTCTCAGACCTCTACCTCGCCCTTCCTTTCCGTTTACCCACCGATCTCTCTCCAACTCTGCCGTCCTCTTCCGTTCACTTTCATCCCCTTCATATGTCAATGTCGTGCCGTCGCGGATTCGCCGCCGATTTGCGGTTCCTTACGATGGTCATGAGCGGGAAGTCAGTAGCCTCGAGATTGAGAGAGAAGTCGACGATGATTTACAACCAAATGAGCAGTCATTAGGGAACCAAGGTTTGTTGAATCAGATGAAGGAGATCGTAACGTTTACTGGACCTGCTATTGGTTTGTGGATTTGTGGACCTTTGATGAGTCTCATTGACACTGCCGTTATTGGCCAGGGGAGCGCTGTTGAGCTTGCTGCTTTAGGTATTCTCGTTAATTTCTTCGACTTTTGCTTTCCTTAACTTGAATTTTACTAATGGATTGAGAAAACTAGAGGACTTCAGTTTCTTGATTAGTACTATCTCATGGTGACTGTGAGTTTAAATCTTCTGAACTTGATTAGTTTGTAGTTTTTGACTGGCAGGCCCAGCTACGGTTCTATGTGATTATACGAGCTACGTGTTCATGTTTCTTAGTATCGCAACATCAAATATGGTAGCCACGGCCATTGCCAAACAGGTTCGACTAATAATTGGAAGGATTTTGTATTACAGATATGGAATCACTGTGCTGCATTTCTTGACCAGAAGGGCTATTGCAGGATAAAAACGAAGTGCAGCATCATATATCTATCTTGCTGTTTGTTGGGTTGACATCTGGTTTCTTGATGCTTGTCGCTACCAAACTATTTGGATCAGTAGCGCTAACTGGTACTGGGATTCCACATTATTGCTCAACTGAATAAAGGACTCACTACATTCTATAATAATTTTATGGACTGTTCTTTTAGGGTTCTCGCTTCATAGGAGCTAGAACTTTGTCATCTGTTAAAAGTTGTTTATTGTCAATTTTCAGCTTTTGCGGGGCCAAAGAATGCAGACGTCATACCTGCCGCTAACAGATATATTCAGGTTTATTTGCTCTTTGAACATTACTTTCCCTTTTTTCAGTATAGAAATTCTAGCTTGTTCCGACTCTTTATGTTTGCTTTTATTTTGTTACATGTGAAGAGTTAACCTTTTTGAAAGAACAAATAAAATGATGTTTGGTTATCTAACAAATAGAGAATGAATGACCTTAATTTCTAGTTATGAGATATTTGTGTAATCCTATTAAATAAGAAATATTTGTTGTTATCTAGTATCAAGGAATTTAGTTAGTCTTTTTGTATTACAAAAGACTCATGTAACAAGAAATGTGAGTAAGATAATTTACACTTACAACATGGTATCAGAGCCATTCTATTATGGGCGTGATTAATTGGCATAGCCTTATAGCCTTCATAGCTACCGATTTTCCACTTGGCAAAATTTATTTGGAGTATTCATAACTACCAATCTTCCACCTTGACCAAATTTATTAGGAGCGTTCATAGCTACCGTTGAATTCATGTTTTGATGTTGAAGTCCTGCGATCAATATTGCACATAAACTTATCCAGTCCAAGTTGGAAATGAATGATATCTATTCTGCCGCTTGAGGAGGAGTGTTGAGAGAATGGTCTTAATTATATCTATATTATTCCTCTTCTTGAGTTATAATTCCTAGCCTATTTGTGTAATAATGGGAAGTAGTTGACCTTGGTGGCAAGCAGAGTTTTCATTTAGAATGTGACCACAACATACTCTTACGTTGACATGCTTTCATGATTTCTACTTTCAATGTTGACTGTCAATGTCCAAATGCTTCCATTATGATAGTTTTTTCAATGACTTTAAGTTGATCAAAATTCTTTTTCGTTGGTAGATTCGAGGTTTGGCATGGCCTGCAGTTCTCACTGGATGGGTTGCACAGAGTGCAAGGTTCGTATTACTAGATCCATGCCAATCTCATTAACTTTTTCTATCATAGCTACAATGTCCATGATTTCTGTTGGAATATGAAACCCCAAAACTTGCATTGTCATCTTTGCTTTGAAATTGAATAAAAAGGGTAAAAAAAACTGATATCCTTTCACATTGAGGCCATTGGTATGCCTATTGATTTTCTTCATCACTATCACAACTTGTCCCATGTAGGTGTTAGATTTGAGGCCCTTGCCATTGCTCTTTACTTCATGATTTTCATTTGTGAACTTGAGCACAAATTGCAATAAGGTGTTTGTTTACTAATACAAATTGGATAAGTACGAGTAAAAGGAAAATAAGTTAAAGACTATTAAACAAACTGGTGTTGAGAATTGTTGGTGGGGAGTCTCATATCGGCTAATTAAGAGGTTGATCATGTGTTTATTAGTAAGGAATACATCTCCATCTCCATTGGATGAGGCCTTTTGGAGAAACAAAAAATAAAGCCATGAGAGCTTATGCTCAAAGTGGACAATATCATACCATTATGGAGATTCGTGATTCCTAACAATTGGGGCAAATGCAATCCATTGTGCACAACATTGACAAAATATTTTGCGAACTTTCAAACAACTTCCAGTATAACTACACGAGTTACTTGAAAATTCTCCAAATTTATTAACTTTCGTTATCATTTTTGCTCTAGTCTTGGCATGAAGGATTCATGGGGACCGTTGAAGGCTTTGGCAGTTGCAAGTATTGTAGATGGCATAGGTCATCTGGTCCTATGCACGTTTTTAGGCTATGGTATTGTTGGTGCTGCTTGGTCAACTATGGCATCACAGGTATTCTTCTTTTTGTCTATGTCAATGTACCTAATTTCTATGCACTTATACTTGTTCATACCTCAAAACCAATCTCCTTCTTCTCCTTTATGGTTTTTAGGTTATTGCGGCTTATATGATGGTAGGAGCTCTGAACAAGAAAGGATACAGTGCATATTCTCCATCTGTTCCCTCAACTGGTGAATTTTTGTCAATACTTGGCATCGCTGCTCCCATTTTTCTAACCATGATGTCAAAGGTTCTATTTTATGAAACCCTTTTACATTCATCTGTTTTCATTTGAATAATGACTCTAAGACTGTGACCTTTTAGGTGGTCTTTTATTCTCTCCTCATCTATTATGCTACATCTATGGGCACACACACCATGGCTGCTCATCAGGTTCGTAATTCTCTTCATTTTTATCTCATGTGCAAAATGTCTCTTTCTTTTCCATTGAAAGGCAATGGTCATGTCAAATTGATGGTTTGCATTCACCTTAGGTCATGGTTCAAACGTTTTGTATGTGTACCGTATGGGGTGAACCTCTTTCTCAAACTGCTCAGTCATTTATGCCTGGATTGATCAATGGAGTGAATCGTAATTTGGATAAGGTGAGAACTCTCATTTCTAGTGACACATTTTTTATAAGGGTGTGGAAACCTCTCCCTAGTAGACGCATTTTAAAAACCTTGAGGGGAAGCCCGAGAGGGAAAGCCCATCGATGGGTAGCTTATGATTGTAGAACCCGTTATTTATGGATAGTCATTGAATTTATTGTGGAAACCCTTTAATGTTATGTAGGCTCGAATGCTGCTCAAGTCCCTCTTGATCATAGGAGCTATATTTGGTTTAGTATTGGGGATTATCGGAACATCGGTTCCTCGTTTTTTCCCGAATCTCTTCACGCCTGAAGAAAAGATCATTCAGGAGGTTGGTTCTTGATATCAATAATACAAGATGTGTTATATTGTGTAGACGCATGAAGTGTTGATTCCATATTTAGTTGTAAGGATAGTTATTTGTATATTAATTCTCTCAATCATCTGTACATGCAGATGCACAAAGTGTTGATTCCATATTTCTTGGCGCTAGTCATAACGCCCCCAACTCTTTGCTTAGAAGGGACATTATTGGTATGTTTGCTTTCCTTAAAGATTCTAACGAAGTTTTTGTGGCTGAATTGTACGTTTACTTATTATCACATAAAAGAAAGATTATAAACAAATATAAATCATCATGTTATGAATCACGACCTCCATAATAGTGTATGATATTGTCTACTTTGAGCATAAACTCTCATCGCTTTGCTTTTGGTTTACCCAAAAAGTGTCGTACCAATGAAGATAATATTCCTTACTTATAAACCCATGATCTTCCTCTTAATTAGCCAACGTGAGACTCCTCTCCCAACAATTCTCAACAATCCTCCCCTCGAACGAAGTCCACCATAGAGCCTCCCCTAAGGCCTATGGAGTCCTTGAACAATCTCCAATTAATCAAGACTCGACTCCTTCTCTGGAGCCCTCAAACAAAGTACATCCTTTGTTCGGCACTTGAGTCACTTTTGATTACACCTTCAAGGCTCATAACTTCTTGTTCGACATTTGAGGATTCTATTGACGTTGCTAAGTTAAGGGCATGCCTCTAATACCATGTTAGGAACCACGACCCTCTACAATAGTATGATATTGTCCACTCTGAACATAAACTCTCATAGTTTTACTTTTGGTTTACCCAAAAGACCTCGTGCCAATGGAGATAATATTCTTTATAAACCCAAGATCTTCCCCTGAATTAGCCAACGTGGGACTCCTCTTCCAGCCATTCTGAACACATCATAGTTTTATACTGGTGAGAAATCATCAAAATTTTCTCTAAGGGGGAGAAATTGAAGAATGCCTTATTCAGTTTATACTGAAATCTTCAAACTTTCCTGAATTCTTGACGTTAATGCTTGCAGGCTGGACGAGACCTAAAATTTATTAGTTTGTCAATGTGTGGATGCCTTTCTCTTGGTGCCCTTTTATTGCTGGTAATTTTCTGTCTCCCAACCTTAAATCTCATTCTTGACAGTTCTTTTATTTCCCTTCTTCTCTTTGTGCATCAACTTTACTGCTACTGTCAGGCTATAAGCAGCAGGGGTTATGGTTTGGTGGGTTGTTGGTACGCCCTCGTTGGATTTCAATGGGTAAGAACAAGACATCTCTTGCTTTCTTTAGCTGCAAATAGCTCTGCTCTTCTCACCTTCTACAATTTCCTTTCTGTTAGGCTCGGTTTCTTAGCGCTCTTCGGCGTGTCCTCTCGCCCGATGGAGTGCTTTACTCTAGTGATTTAAGCCATTATAGACTGGTAAAGCAGAAGGCTGCATAGGTGACAGTCCATGCGACCTTACAGTAGGCATAATTCAATGCCTTTTTCATGTTGTCGTCGGAGTGGATCGAAACCAAAAGGCCGTGAAGCTTGCAGGCAGCATAAATTAGCCTTATGATTTCACCAGCAGCTCTTGGAGGGTTCTGCTCCTTGGATGAAGCTGTAACAGAAAACAGAGCAGCTTTATCTTTGGGTATATCTGCTATGAGCTCGTTGGTAATTTCTGTCGTAATTCATGATTTGATTTATTATTCATTTGGTTTGCAGATTATTTTGAAAAAAAAAAATCATATTAAATTTATATAGTTGAAAATACTTTAGTGTTACGAATTTTCATTCATCTATCTTAATATAAATACTTTTAAAAGAAAATAGTTTCATTTATATTTATTTTTTATTGAGATTATTATTATTATTATTGTTATTATTTGTTGTTACAAAATTAATTTCATAAGTTGATATTGCAATATATTTTATTCATTTTGAGAGTAATTGAGAGGGAAAGGAATATGAACAAACGCGAGCTAATAAGCAATAATTTTCAATTTTCTGTCCCACTTGATATAAGAACTGTTCGTTTTGCAGTCAATTAATCGCTGATGAATCTATCCCTATTGGGGTTTTTCTTTTGGAAGCCAAATTTTAGGACTCAATCAACTCCATGAAAATTCAATATGATTTTGTATGCTTTTAGTTATGGGTAGGTGCATCTCATATGTGAACGTTGCAATTTTTCATCGCTATAATTTCTCACAAAATAAACAATGAGAATGAGATTCATCATTAAAAAATAAGTGTTTTAAAAGTCCAAAAACTGGAGTATCATAAAATTGAAAGTTAATGAACTAAAAGACGAATAATCTCGAAATAAATGACCGATTAGGAATGAGGTCTAACAAAGAATTGACTAGGAAGAAGACAATGATATGAGAAAAAAAAAACACAAGAGAAGATGTTTACGAGGGTAAGGAGAGGAAATGACAATTGATATAAAGTAAAAAATAAATAAAAATGTGTGAGTCTGATGTAATAAGTAGTGAGAATGAGATTGATCGTCATGACGAAATTAGAGAAATAAAATTGAAAGAGAACAATAAAATAAATAGTGAGAGTCCCACGTAATGAAACAAGAATGAGACTGATCACCTTCTCTTTAATGAAAAATGGAAATGAAACGCCCAATTAGATGTCACATTTTAATGTCATTCATGAATTAGGGTAGGTCCACAATTTATGTTTAATAACAATGGATATAACTTCATAAATTTTAAGTTAAAAAGATTAAAATAGCATCTTGAAAAGTAAGGTTCAAGATAATTGAAAGGCCAAAATAGGAAACATTACCAAATTGTGATTGAGAATCTGGTTGAGCAAGAAGCCAGGGAGGTAAAGGCTAAGAATCAACTTCAGGATCATAGCCAACCTGCGATGCAGAGATATAAGCTCAATTAGCTATTGGGTATTCTAAAACGATCATGAAAAACATAAGGATACACCCAAATGCAAAAGAACTTGTGAAGAGCACCTTCACATTATTATTATAATCTGAAACCCCAAGCTTTCCATGTAGAAACCACAGCAACCCATCAGCTTGATGTAATAATGCGGCAGATTCTTTGTTCGAGTCAGCACTGTTCCACAATGAAACCAGCTTGCATAAAGTAGATGAAGCAGAGCAGACTGAATGGTTCACTGGAGCAATAGACCTCAGGCCAGCTCTAGTTGTACAAGAAGGCCTTTGATGTTACCGATCAAAAACTTCCACAATGGTATATGATATTGTCCATTTTGAGCATTAGCTCTCATGGCTTTACTTTTGGTTTCCCGGCTTTACTTTTGGTTTCCCAAAAAAGTCTCTAATGAATAGAGACAGTATTCCTTACTTATAAATTCATGATCAATCCTTTAATTAACCAATGTGAGACTCCTCTCCCAACAATCCTCCCCTCGAATAAAGTACACTATAGAGCCTCCCCTGAGGCCTATGGAGCCCTCAAACAGTCTCCCCTTAATCGAGACTCGACTCCTTCTTTGGAGCCACACTTGAGTCACTTTTGACTATATCTTCAAGGCTCATAACTTCTTTGCTTGGCATTTGAGTATTCTATTAACATGACTAAGTTAAGAGCATGACTCTGATACCATGTTAGAAATCACGATTCTCCACAATGGTATGTTAGTGTCCACTTTGAGCATTAGCTCTCATGGTTTTGCTTTTGGTTTCTCTGAAAGGTCTCGTACTAATAGAGATAGTATTGCTTACTTATAAATTCATGATCAACCCCTTAATTAACCGATGTGGGACTCCTCTCCTAACAATCTTCAACCTTTGACAATGGCTGTCCTGTATTGCTGCACAAGTGTATGCTGCTATACTTTAGATGGAAGGAGCACCAAGTCTAATGAAGGGCAGAAATTTATTAAGCATGAAGACTTGCCAACAATTATGGTAGTTGCATTGAAATGGCTGCCACCAAATGACTGACAATGATTTTGAACATCTTCAAGCAGTGAAAAAAGTGTTGTTTTCCACGATCTTCCCCAATCCATTGTTTCATCGTTTTTCCTAGACAGCCTTGCCCATGTACTGTGTTCATGTTGCTATGAATGAATCTACACTGCATGATCACTTCGTACACAGTTGTTACAAACCAACAGCGTCAACCCGTTCAAGCATTGTCACAACAAAATTTTCCCTGCAATTCCAGAAAGGGCTTCTTTCTTAATTACTCTCCATATTCACCAAGTTCGGAACAAACTCTCTAACCTCACAATAATAAGGGAAGTTAGTAGCTCAAAAACTTGAAATTAAGCTACTAGAAAAGTGGCATTAAGGAGATCTGAACCTGTAATTTTGAAAATTTTTCTTACATATCATTGAGATTGAAGTACTTGACTTAATTTTGATCTAAGCAGTGCGACAGTGAAGCCATTCAACTCCGTAATCAAAGACAAACGAGGTACGAGTCATCTTTCATCAATCATGTCCTCTTTCAAAGCAATTTCACTTTTCAAGATTCCAAACAGTTATCTCGTGATAGTCAATCGTCGATCGAACTCTAAAAAACACATCAACCAATTTACGCGAACCTCCATTATAGAGATCTTTATATAGGCTAGGTTTATCTCATTCATCAGCTAATTAAAAACAAGATTCCCCTAATTACACTACAAGTACGAACATGACTTCAAATGATCAATGATTAATAGCTTCTGTAATGTACCTTATAGAGTAGCCACTCCCTCTTTCCTTCCGCACAGACGTCCCTTCCATGTCAATCAGCGCAAATCAAGCCCTAGAGGTACCAAAATCCATCCCAAGGCACCACTTCGGTTTCAACACTCATTGTTGTCCGTCTTCGTTTTCTTCAAATTCGTTTTCTCGAAATCCAAATTCGATTAACATAAAATCAACCTACAATCTTGGTGAGAACTAACGACAATCAATCAAAACTTTGCTCAGATAAAGTTTCCAATAATTGAAAACAATACTAAAAAAGCAATATCATCCAGTAGAGACAGAGAGAAAGATAGAACCAGATTCAGAGCACGAGCATGGGATTGATGGAAGCAAGAACAAATTCACAGCCGGAGGAGAAGATTGGAAGGGAGCATAATTCTGGGAAGTTCGTTCTGTTTCTCTTCAGAATTGGGCTCTCTGTTTATATACGGATTAAGAACGGCGACAGATTCTCTGCCCATAAATTATTTCTCATTTTGTCTCTTACTAAAACTTGTATAATAATTTTCTGAATTTTTTTTATTTATTTTTATTTTTTTTATATCTAATGAGTTAATTCATTTACTTCAATTTAATAAAATCAGTTAAATATAATTTATGAATTTATTAAATAGTTTAAAATACAAAAATAAATTTAAAAGTTCACAAATTAAATCTATTATTGAATTTTTTTTTCATACAATGTTCGATTATAGTTATTCAGTATCTCGTTGATGGCTCGGGCCCTCGAAAGAGGTTCTACACCCTCCACCTAAGGTATACAGGAATGACCCGAAGCTAATTCTAAAGAACAGTGAACCTTCACCGAGTCTTTTTGTTTAGATATAGGTAGGTTCTGAGAGTTCTTAAATTCTCTCGAATTTCGAGCGTGACAAAAGTGATTTTAATTATTTTAAAATATTTTACGAGAAAATTGTGATTTTAAAATTAATTAAATTAGATGGGTGGGTTTGTATTTTATTAAATAATTTAAAACAAGGATTTGAGGAAATAGTAATTAAACTAAAAATTATTATGTTGTTGAAATTCCTTTATTCCCCAAATGATCCTTTGCTTTAATTACACTGACCTATACAAAATAATTATTTTTAAATGCTCATAAATAGTTTTGACCATTGAATGCTGTTAGATTTATTTATTATTATTATTTTTTTTGAGATAAAGAATCCTTTTAATAATTTAGCCCTATACTATATGTCTATGTATGCATATTAAATATATATATAGTAATTAATAATATATACTTATTTTTATGTGGTTGGAATTTCAAATTTTGCCGCTAGCATATATTATCCTCTTTGGACTTTCTCTCCCGTTAAAGCTTTAAAATACGTTTACTAGGGAAAAGTTTTCACACCCTTATGAAGGGTGTTTCGTTCTTCTCCCCAACTAATGTGGGTTCTCACAATCCACTCCCTTCGAGGCCTAGTGTCTTCTCTCTAATCGAAATGGGACCCCACCAAATCCACCCCCTTGAGGTCAACGTCCTTACTGGCACACCGCCTCATGTCTGCTTTCTTTGGAAAACAGCCTCATCACTGGCACATAGTTCGATGTCTAGCTCTAATACCATTTGTAATGGCCCCAAGCACACCGCTAGCAAATATTGTCCTTTTTGGTACAATGACGACCTTAAATTAAGTAAAAGATTTCGAGTCGTTACATAAAATATATTTTAAGGAATGATGTAACATATATATATATATATTTATTGTATAAAAAATGTATATTAAATTTGGGTTCGTTCGTTTCAACCCAATATAGTTTTAGGATAATTCATGAACTAACCCAATGTATAAACTTTTCATTTATTTGAACCGATTCGAATGAGTTCACAACTTAACCCACATTGCACAAGTTGGATAGAACTGATTGGATTTTTCAGATCATCAAATTTTTTAACACCCCTATCCATATGGTCTGTTCATCCAATATTATAACTAAATTTTAGACATTTTTTTATATAGTTTAGCAAAATAAAAGCTTAGAAAATAAATAATAAAGAAAAAAAAATACTATGTTTTATCAAACAAGACCAAAGTCTTTAGTATTGGGAATTAAGAAAAAAATGCAATGATTGATGGAATAATAATAATTTGTCATAAGATCCGCAAACTAAATCTCGTGGGTGTCTTAAGTTGGCGTGACAAGATTTACAAACTTAGGGTTTCAATTATTAATGTCTCGTTTATAATTGACAACCATCACATTAGGTTAAAACTTGCATTTATTGCAATCTACCCCCCACATTTATTTTATTTACCCTCTTATATTTTAATTTATCCATTCTGGAAAATGGGAAATAAAATAATAATTAAAAAGTCAAAATAAATGCTACACGTCGGTACAATGTGTTCGAAAAATTCAAAAACTCGATCAGTTCAACTCAATCCATATAATTTGTGTAACCATTCGAAATTTTATACTTAATTTAAGGTCATCACGGTATACATGTCATAAACATTGAATGCGAAAATATTTTATTTAAACTTTCATAAAACGTCACGTTCATCTTAAAACACAACTATGAACCTACGTGTTTGAAAACACCTTTACAAACTATTTGGATAAAGTTCGGTTAGATTATATATCTATATTTATTTTATTTTTATAATTATTTATTATCCCACCTCTCTTTAAAATGATTTTTAATTAAAGTGAAAAATGATAAATTTTGATTAAATGTTTGAAAATAAGTAACAAATTAAAACTTATTTTTATTAAAAAAACAAAAATTAAATAAATGATCTAAATAAATAATATATATATTTTATTATGTTAAATAAATAAATAAATATATATATATATATATCGTTCCTTATTTTTAAATATATTTCTACCATATTATTTTTGTGGGCGAATATTTCCTTTCTTTTATTAATTTTCATTATTAAACGAATAAATTTAATTATGATAAATTATAAATAATTAAAATTAGAGACTGAAAATTCAAACTTACACCTTTAAAATTAAAATAGACATTTTTTTAAAGGTTATATTAATATCTAATTCTATTTAATAATATTATAATTTTGGAATATTTTGAATGATTATGTTTTCTTAATTAGTAATGATTTAAATGGAATAAATAAATAAATATTTATTTCACAATAAGTAAAATACATTAGCTTTAGATTGCTTCAATTTATTGTACAAACTTTTAATAAGTTCATTTAATTCTTTTTTAAACTTTAATTTTTTTTAATAAATATTTTGTTCTATGGAATTTTTAAATTTTTATTTATTATTTTTTTAAAACAAAAAATATAAAATATTCACAAGTTAAAAAAAAAAAAAAAAATTATTTTTGGGTATTAAAAAAATGGAGATAATTGCTTGACCGTTTGGCTATTGTTCTTTCCCACGCCAAAACGAGTGGCCAACGTGGAATTTCCCACCGCCATTTCAGTAAAGACCAAAATACCCCTCTGTGACATCTTATTTTACGCAACTTTTCCACAAGAGATACAGAAACATCGACACCATTTTCGTCTTAAAAAATGCTGTGGTTCATAATACGTACTCTTTTTAAGCTTAAATTAATAAGGAAATACCATTCTTGCCCTCTATTTAATTAAAATTATTTTCAGCATTTAAAGTAGGGGTAAAAAAGTAAATTTCATTAAGTCCTTTTTTTTTTATGTTTTAATTTTTTAAATTATTTCGGTCATGGCTATTATTTTATTAGCCCAACAGTTATTATTAAAACTATATATTATATTGGTTGAGCTAAATAAAAGTTAGCTCATAATAATTACAATTTTTAGAAAGTCTTTTAAGGAAAAAAAAAATAAAAATAATTACATAAAGTCGAAAGAAACTAAAAAGATTTTAAAACTTTATATGTTTGTATTATTTGAATATTTGCTATATACAATGACAAAGTTGAAAGAATGACGTGAATTATTAATTATTGTTTTTTATTTTTCTATTTTAATAAAATCATTGGAAACGACAAAATAAAAATTTCCACAATTGCAAACTGCCACGTGACATAATCTCGTTACGTCTTAATTTTTAGTTGTTTGTAACCATTATTATTTTTCACCACTATTATAATTAAATAAAAAATTTACCATTAATTTAATTAATGAAAATTCGATACTAATTCTTAAAATAAACATTAGTGATAAAAATTTAATTTAAAACTCAACGAAAATGAAATAAAATTTTAATAAATATAGTATTTTTAAATTTTGTGACTAAATTAATTTTATATTAAAAAAAAAAGTATAATTAAAGAGTATTTTTTACCCCAACAAAAAAAAAAAAAAAAAACCAATTATTTGAAATTATTGTATGTCTATCCAACGTGCCTTTTCTAGTTTATAGGCTTGTACTAATAATTAAATTATATAAAGAATATTAATATATATATCTATATATATATATATATATATATATTACAATATGATTGGATATAAAATTCATAATTTAAATAGTTTAATGTATAATCATATTAAATGTCGATGATTTGCTTTTTTGAATTATTAAAATATTTATAAATTAATATAGTAAATTTGTGAGAATTCCACGTGGATTAGGAGGGGAACAAAATGCTCTCTAAAAGGGTATGAAATTTTTTTCCTAGCAGACACCTTTTAAAGACTTAAAATATGGGTGTGAAAATTTTCACGTAACACCTTTTAAAGCCTTAAAGGAAGTCTGAAAGGGAGAGCTCAAATAAGACAATATTTACTAGTAGTGAATTTGGGTCGTTACAAATGGTATCAGAGCTAGACACCGAACTATCTGTCAACCTGAAAGGGGTCCCACATTGATTGGGTGCGGTTTAACATATGGTTTATTTTTACTCATTTTTCAAATAACCATTGTATTTCCATTGAAAATAAAATAAAAGGGAAAATAGTAATAAATAAAATAATTAATTTGTCTTTTTTTAGATAAATGGGTATAATTGACGGCCGCTGTCATTCTTTTGTTCCCGCTCAATGGATGGTTTAAGTTTCAAAAACCCATTTATTAACGCGGGGGGACGTGTCATTCAAATTCAAAAAAACTTCCATCGTTAAGACGTTGCCACGTCAGCCGTTTTCTCCACGTCATCACACGTTTGGTAAAACTTATAAATTTTGTAATCCGCCCCGGAAAACGGCAAACATAATTAAAAAAAAAAAAAAAATATATATATATATATATTAAAATAATTAAAACAAAATTTGAAGTTTCTAAGTTTACAAACAGACACTACCGTCGCTCTCTCGCCCTCCGGTTATTGGGACCTCTCTCTCTCTTTCTCTCTCTAAAAATTTCTTTCACATGAGAAACCAGAGGAGGGAGAAAGCTTCCATTTCTTTCGTTTTCCTTCACGGATTCAGGTGAGTGCTTGTTGTTGTTGCTGCTGTTGTTGTTGTTGGAGTTGTTCTGTTCCGGCTTCTTTTCCGGTTGTTGTACTTGCTGTTCGCCGGAACTACTTCATGGCCTCGTCGTCACGAGCACGGAGTAGCTCGCCGTTTTCGTACCGGAAGTCTTCCAGTCCGTATTCTTCAACTTCTTCTTCCTCTTCGTTTACCAATGGTAAGCTGATTCCTCGTTCTTGTTCGAATTCGGCGTCGTCCTACTTCAATTCCGGCGGAGGACTTGGTTCTCGATCCATGACTCCCAATCGAGGCCGTTCTGATTCAATGTACAATAGTCCGCATGGTTCAAGTACTTGTACGCCTGTCGGTTTCGCGTCTGAGGAGCTGATTAGCGAGCCGGTGGATGCATCGCGGTGTGGAGAGAGCATTTCGGTGACCATTCGGTTTCGGCCGTTGAGGTAATGTTAGATCTCAGTGTAGGAGATCAGATCTATGGGCTTTATTGGTGGGGGAATCGGGTGGTTTGGTTGTTAGCAATGAGGTGGATTCGTTTGACTTTGAAAATTGTGTTTGTAGCGAGAGGGAGTTTCAGAGAGGGGACGAGATTGCTTGGTACGCGGATGGGGATAAATTGGTGCGGAATGAGTATAATCCAGCAACTGCATATGCGTTTGGTATTCTCTCTCGAACTTCTTAATTTCAAATTACAATGATCGTTAGTTCTTAACTGTCAGTAAAAAGAATGCAGATGTTCTTGTGCTTTTTTCTCCTCCGTGAAGTTGATTTCCTTGGTGTTTTCTTGTTGTAGACAGGGTTTTTGGATCCCAGACTTCTACTCCAGAGGTGTATGAAGTAGCGGCTCAGCCTGTCATCAAAGCTGCGATGGAAGGTGTCAATGGTCGGTGACTTATTCTCTTCAAGATCACAAATTACTAAATCAATCATTCAGTTTGAGTGCAACAAGAACAGTTAGAATTTACTGGAAACGTGCATTGGTTATTCTAGAGCATTATGCCATCCAATTTTTATTGCTGCAGGACTCGGACATTGAACGTCGTTTATTTTATTTATTTTTGTATACGCTAGGTTTCCGACTTCATTCATAATATTATTATTACTAAGTTTGCGATAATGCAGGAACTGTATTTGCTTACGGTGTCACAAGCAGTGGGAAGACACACACTATGCATGTAAGTTCGATCATCTAACAATTCTATTTCTGTTCTTTTTTTTTTTTAAATGAAATTTGTTAAGAAATTTAAAATTACGAGTTAACGTCTTTGATTTGTCCCTTCATTCCTGAAATTATATTATTTGATTGAGCCATTGACAAAAAGTTAGAGGTATAGTTGATTGGCTCAGTCTAACAAAGTGAAGATTGCCAATTACCGGCCGCTCTGTGCTGAATGAATTATACGAGCACTGCTAATGGGTGATATTGTGTTTTAGTTCTCTGTAGTTTGTCATTTCCTTGTTGAGGCCTCTTGATTACCGATTTATTTCTACTCTTTTTGTTGCTTTTATTCTTTAATAACAAAATTGGCCAACAAGAACTTAGCCTTAAGTCAGTTAAAATTGTAGATGGCCTGGGATAATTCTATTGGTCGTCAATCAGGGGTGTAGTTTTGTTGGGCATACGGATGTATACAGATCCTTTTGCCATGGAATCGTATCCATAGACCTACGATCTACATATTTATTTGAATGTTTGGGCCTTAATATTGTTGCTCTTCCATTTCTATTTCTATCATTCACCCATTATCTACAAACTTTGTTTTCATCGTTTTATTTTTTAATAAAATAATTTATTTGTTTTTTTCCCTTCCCAAAACCTATATTAGTACCTGATGATGTTTGAATAAATTTTGGGGTAAAAAACTCTTTTGCCTATTTTGACCAATGTTCAGTGTAAATCCCATTAGTTCAATAAGAGCTTTAACTAACAATAATCACTTAATCTTCATTATATTCAGCGATTCTTCGAAGCTCTTCATGGTAGCTTGCATTTTGGCAATATTTCCTGTGCTGGATAGTTGGTGATCGTTTTTTCATTTTTTCTTTGCTTCTATTTTCGTTTGTACAGGGAGATCAAAGTTCTCCAGGTATTATACCATTGGCTATAAGGGACGTGTTCAGCATTATCCAAGATGTAAGGATTTTTTCAGGATATGCACTGTTAAATTTGTTACTATCAGTTGCTTGCTGCCTTTTTTATTATACTAATTTATTGTGATTTTATCTTGTCTTTCACTTTTGGTTACTATACTTTTTTTTTCGTTTGACATGGCATTTTTATGTTCCTTTTGGATTTTCCATGCTTCTTGGATGACACGTTTGCATTTACCTGATATTAATTTGAATTGTGAATTGTGCTTCAGCAGCTATTTACTGTATAACACGTTTGCATTTACCTGCTGTCCTATGGAAATCTTGTTTTTTTGTCACAAAGATCTGATTTGGTTCCTGATATTAGTGTGAAATATTCTCCCTTATAAACTGCGTTGTGTCTTTTATCATTTTTCTTTACCTTTTTATTTGTTTTATAACAAGAAACAATTTCATAATAAGCTATAGTGTTGAGATATAGGTGAACATTTACACCAAGATATAACTTAAGAAACCATAGCATCCAAAAAATCTGCCGAAGGAGAGATCCTTATCTTTATTTGAAGATCCTTTGGTTTCTTTCATTCATAAATCTGTCCAACAACTATGGCAATGTGACCTTTTTTTTTTATCACCATATATTCTTGATTGCTGTGCTGATTTTTCATGCTTGATGTAACATGCTCTACTTTATTTTCAAATTTTTCATGATTTCATTTCATAATTGATGGGTTTGGCTGATTAAAATTTTCCTAATATTCAGACTCCAGGGCGGGAGTTCTTGCTTCGTGTGTCATATATTGAAATCTACAATGAGGTAATCATCATTTGCACTAAAATCCATTTTGGTAGTTTATCAGTTTCAATTTTTTATGGAGTTATTGGTACATCCTTCTATATTGGAGTTTTGTGATAACCTTTTGTAACTGTATACCGTCATCTGAGTGGTGCTTTAAGGATGGAATTTCTTAGTACTATGATGTTTTTATCCTATTTGATCTTTGTGGAATTTATTCTTCTGAACCAGGTCATAAATGACTTGTTAGATCCAACAGGTCAAAATTTGCGAGTTAGAGAAGATGCACAGGTTTGTCCCTAGAAGCTTTCTGTTGAAATTTCTTGGCCTTATGGATGGATTTTTCTATTTTCCACTGTTACAAACACATGACTAAATGCACTGATTTCGTTGCAGGGCACTTATGTTGAGGGCATAAAGGAAGAAGTTGTTTTGTCTCCAGGGCATGCACTTTCATTCATTGCTGCCGGAGAAGGTACTTCATGTACCAATTCCTCATTTCTCACTTTTCATTAATTTCTTTTTACTACTTTTGCATGATTGCCACTACATTTTGATTTATATGATTACAATTATTGATTTGATATGGCAGAACATCGTCATGTTGGATCAAATAATTTCAATCTGTTCAGTAGTCGAAGTCACACCATATTTACACTGGTAATATTTCTGTTCTAGATGGTTGAATGGTCTGTAAAATGATATTGCCTAAGCATGTGTAACATGAGCGTTAGCTTAACTTTATGAGTCTGGATTTAGTTTTCTGCTTTATGAAGTGCAATTTAGTTTTATTGCTTGTTATTATGTTGAGGTTTACTCTGGTTTGGTCTTGACCCTACTGCATCGTTGGATTCATTAGGCACTGTCATATATAATCAAGCTTTAGAGAAATTCATTACAAAATTCAATTCTGTTTTATGTATTGGTTGTTGCCACCCTCTCTAATCTCTTTTTTTGTTTGTTTGTTTTCAGATGATCGAAAGTAGTGCTCATGGTGATGAGTATGATGGAGTGATCTTTTCTCAGCTTGTGAGATTGAAATATCCTTTTATATAAATCTAGTCATGCTGGTGACCTTTTTTTGTGGCTAATTTCTCTCTTTCCTTCTTCATTGTCATTAGAATTTGATCGATTTAGCTGGATCTGAAAGCTCAAAGACTGAAACAACTGGGTTACGGAGAAAGGAAGGGTCTTACATAAATAAAAGTCTCTTAACTCTTGGAACTGTAGGTGCCCTATATTTATTCTCATCGTGATGACATAATATTTGGCTTGTATGGCCTCCTCTTAGTTAATTTTCAACGCATGGATTTGTGTCTTTTATCTTTTTAGTTGGCAAGAACAACCAAAAGCACATATTTACCTCACGACTAGTATAGTCAAATTCTTGGTTCACAAGTCTGAATTTGTCGTAAATGTATGACATTGGTTTGTTGATCTTTTCAAGTTCTAACATTAAGATTCCATCTTCTTTAGCATTGAGTAAATTTATCTTTTTGGAGTAAAAGACCATTGTACCTGGTACTGATTTTGTTTGACAATTGTTCTAATTTTTAGTTGGAAGGACCAACCAAAAGCACATATTTACCTCGGGACTACTGTAGTCAAACACTTGGTTGTACATTAGTTTGAATTTTTCGCAAACATATTATATTGGCTTGCTGATCTTTTCATGTTCTAACATTAAAATTCCATTTTCTATAACTTTGCGTAAATTGATTTTTTTGTAGTTCTAGTTAAGTGTACTAATTTTCATTATGTTGATTATATATAAGAATTTAGAAATAACATGAATCAGCGGTTACAATGTGAAGGTTATTGGAAAACTGAGCGAGGGGAAAGCATCCCATGTTCCGTATCGAGATTCTAAGCTTACACGTCTTTTGCAATCATCACTAAGTGGGCGTGGGCATGTTTCTGTGAGTACAATATAACCATATAAGTTGCAATAATAGCTCCTTTTTTTTTTCTTTTTTTTTTTTTTTGTTGAGGCTGCTTGTGTGTAAACCATGTGAATTTTTCCAGTGACAGTCTGCTATTTATTATCTCAGCTGATATGCACTGTTACCCCTGCATCCAGTAACATGGAAGAAACTCACAACACATTAAAGTTTGCAAACAGGGCAAAACGAGTAGAAATTTATGCCTCACGTAATAAGGTTAGTTTCAAATATTGTAATAATTATGATCTTTATGTAGTTCACATAGACATATTCCTTACTTATTCTTAAATGTGTTCCAGATTATAGATGAAAAATCTTTGATTAAAAAGTATCAAAGAGAAATCTCTAACCTGAAACAAGAACTCGATTTGCTAAAGAAGGGCATGCTTGTTGGTGTCAATCATGAAGAGATTATGAACTTACGGCAACAGGTTTCTTTCCGTTGCTCCCATCTCACAAAAAAATGGAGACAGGTATTAAATTTTTATTTGGGTAGAACTCTTCTGCTAATTGTTTGTTATTTCTTCAACAGTTGGAGGCCGGACAAGTGAAAATGCAATCAAGGTTGGAGGAAGAAGAAGAAGCAAAGGTTGCTCTTACGAGTAGGATTCAGAGGCTGACTAAACTCATACTTGTCTCTTCAAAGAATTCAATCCCTGGAAGTTTGAGTGACATTCCCAGTCAGCAAAGGAATCTTTCTTTTGGTGATGATGATGTAAGTTCCCTTCCTGAATTCGGTTGTGTAATCCTGAAGTCATTGACAAATGATATGATTGACATTAAAATATCATTGAAAATTAGTTGGCATGTCATTACCGGTGGAGATATATCTGAATAGCTTTTGACATTTTTTGACAAATCCGACAACCATCCATATCTGTTGGGTATAAATGAAAAGAAAAAATGAGTTTACTATTTTTTTTTAAAAATGTCAATCACTCTTTACAATTTAAATTGCTCCATTGTCATTTAATAACTAACTATTATAATTTATATTATCTTTGTTGTTTCTTATATGGATGATATTGTATCTTGCTATTTGGTTATTATTTCTAAAAGAATAATTTTTTTTAATGACATTTATTAATTTAATCCTTTTATTTTTTTGATATCCATGATTTTACTTGAAATGTCAGAAGAAATGGTATTTTTCATCAATATATCCTTAAAAATTCTTACGCTGTCAATTTCTTATTTAGATCGATGGGAATACCAACAAGTCTCTTAATTTGACAAAAGTTGAATTGTAGCTACCACCTTCAGCGGAAATCCGATAGATTTCATTTAATGCATGATTATATTAATAGTATTCATGGAAACCTTGGGCGATGGTCCTAATTGTTTGAAATTTATGCATTAGTGGTTTGATGGTTATTTATAACGAGATACACACAACTATGGAAGATAATGTTTCATCTACCTCAGGGCAATAGCGGACTAAAATTGCCACTATCTTAATTGGCGGGTATATTTACTTTTGGGATTGATTGGTTGATTAATTTCTCATTTATTGATATTTCATATTGTATCTTTCTAGAACTTTGATGTCTTGAGAGGCGTGTCGTTGCCTACTGAGAGTGAAAACCTCAAGGGATCTCCATCTTCAATCTCAGAAGTTCAATCAAACCCTTCCTATGATTTCAAACAACAAAGCTCTTCAAGCAAATGGAATGAAGAGCTATCTTCTGCCAGTAGTACAATTACTGAATCAAATCAAGTGAGTAATCTTGCTGTTGATTCAATTGTGTGTATGTATTTCCAATATGCAGCTCATGGAGACAATTATTTCTCTCATTGAGTTCATTTGCGAAGTATGTAGCATTATTATTTTATATGTTTGAGCCGGATCATACACCTAGTCTCAAACGCATTCTATATGTAACTCAAACACATTTATATGTAGCTGATCTCATAAAATAGCTTCTTTGTCTTTTGTTCTTAAATCTATTATTATTTTTATTGTCTTAATATTTTGGTTAGTTGTTCTTGTTGATGTAAAATCCTGGTGTTGCAATGACTACGTTTTGGATGGTAGGGTGGGATGACAGTGTCAGATCAGATGGACCTTCTAGTTGAGCAAGTTAAAATGCTTTCAGGAGAGATTGCATTTAGTACTAGCACCCTTAAGCGCTTGGTGGAGCAGTCGGTGACTGACCCAGAGAGCTGTAAAACTCAAGTAAATCCATTTGTGGTTTGCATGTTTATATCCCATCTCAGTGGAAACTGTTCAAATATGACATTGTTGCTTCGTCAATTGCTTCCTGCTAAATGATTTATATGCACTTGTATGCCTATCAGTTAGAACTCCTTACCCTATTACTTTTGATGTTATGAGAGGCCTAACATTTAACTTCCTTGGAGCTTTGTCTACTAGTTAGTGATCTCTCTTTTGTTTTCTTTTTTCCTCGTAATCTTTCTAATTTGCGTTATTAACATCTTAAGACACTGGCTTCTAAAATTAACTTACATTCAGAAAGCTGTTCGGTGCATTGCATGAAGAAACCACATACTGCAATATTGTTTACTATTGTTTATATCTAAACATTCGCACTAACTTTTACAGATTCAGAGCTTGGAGCATGAGATTCAAGAGAAAAGGAAACAAATGAGGGTTTTAGAGCAACGAATAACTGAGAGTCGTGAGGCCTCAGTTTCCAATGCTTCACTGGCTGAAATGCAACAGGTGCAATCTCTTTCGTGGTTAACATTGGGTTTCAACTAGTTATCTATCGGTCTAAACTTGAATTTCTTTGTCATCAGACGGTTACCAGATTGATGGCCCAGTGCAACGAAAAGGGGTTCGAACTGGAGGTGAGTTGTGATTATGTGTGTTTAGCCTTTCAAGGTCAACAAGTTGGCACCCTATGTTTCCCACCAGCAGTTGAATAAGCCCATCTATCAAATATTTATTATGTTGAATTTGCACTATATCAAAGCTAGCATACTCTGGTGGTGAATACTATATTACCCTTATCCTGAACTTTTTGTTCATAATTTAACTAAAGAATATTATGATGAATGATCAGATCAAATCAGCTGACAACCGAATCCTCCAGGAACAGTTGCTGAACAAGGTTCTTCACCATCTTGTTAAAGAATATTCTTATCTTATACCTTTTTTTGCTACCCCTTTCCTCGTTCAAGATGTTACTTCCCCCCACTTCATCAAGTATAAAAATCTGGTTATTTACAGAATGCAGAAAACAAGGAATTACAGGATAAAGTACGTCTCTTGGAGCAGCAATTGGCATCATTTACTAGTGATCGATCATCATCGATATTTCAACAGCATGTACCTGGAGAAAGTGTTGATGAGCTGAAAAAGAAAATTCAGTCACAGGTGATCTGTAGGTTTGAACTTATGGGATAAGTCAATACACTTGATTAATTCTTTTCTCAAACTGTTTTATATGTACACTATTTCCTCAGGAGATCGAAAATGAGAAATTAAGGCTGGAACACGTTCAACTTTCTGAGGAAAACAGTGGATTGCGTGTTCGGAATCAGAAATTGGATGAAGAAGCTTCTTATGCAAAAGAACTGGCATCTGCTGCTGCTGTTGAGTTGAAAAATTTAGCAAGTGAAGTGACTAAGCTCTCACTACAGAATGCCAAATTAGAAAAGGACTTGTCATCTGCTCGAGAAATGGTCCACTCTAGAAGCATGCAAAATGCAAATGGTGTTAATCGCAAGTATAATGACAACTTAAGACCTGGGAGAAAAGGGAAGTTGTCTGGGGGGCGTCTTAACGAAAGGGCCGGGACAATCCACAACGAATTTGATTCTTGGAGTCTTGATTCTGATGATTTAAGATTCGAACTTCAGGCAAGGAAACAACGTGAAGCAGCTCTGGAAGCTGCATTAGCCGAAAAGGAATTCATAGAAGAACAATACAGGAAAAAGATTGAAGAGGGAAAGAAGAAAGAGGAGGCTCTGGAAAATGATTTGGCGAACATGTGGGTGCTTGTTGCTAAGTTGAAGAAAGAGGGTGGAACTGTGCCAGATTTACCCAATGACACAAGGCACAATGGTGAAGTGGAGTGTTTTGCTGATGGACATAAATTCAGCACCATAACTGATTCTAGCATTACGGACAGAGGAATGCTGGATATCTCAAAACCAGCAGCAGGGGAAGTTCCAAAGGAAGAACCACTGGTTCTCCGCCTCAAGGTATTTGCAAACTTCCAAGCCATTATATGACCATTTTTTTGTGATTGAAAATTCATTGAAATCACTCAAATTTCCAACGATTGTTTAACTTTATTGGATTCAGGCAAAGATGCAGGAGATGAAAGAAAAAGAGCTAAAAAACATGACAAACGGCGATGTGAATTCCTCCAATACTTGTAAAGTATGTTTTGAATCGCCAACTGCGGCAATTCTTCTTCCCTGTCGGCACTTCTGCTGTAAGTGGTTTTCCTTCTGCTTTTTTTTTTGTGTGTCAATTTCCAGCTTATACAACTAAGCTCTGTTTCCGCCATTGCAGTGTGTAAATCTTGTTCTCTCGCTTGTTCTGAGTGTCCAATCTGCCGTACAAACATAGCGGATCGGCTTTTTGCATTTACCTCTTGATGTGGCATCATATTATACAACAGTTTAGTCCGTTATCCTCTGGATAAAGGTAAATCATTTCTTCAACTATGGTAGTGCCCAACGTTTAAGTCTTTTAGTTACAGTACATGTTTGATTTCTTAGTGGTTAAAGATGATTAAAAGTGAGTCTTATTATCAATTAAAAGCGCTTTTCAAAGAATTTCATGTTCAAATGTGATTTTTTCAAATTTTGTTTAGAGGAAGCATTTGATCTGATTTTTCCTCCAAAATATGCGTACATAATAAGTATTTCACATGAAAGTCCTAACATGGCATTAGAGCCAGCCAATAGATTGGTACTATTGGCTAATCCTCAAATGTCGAACAAGGTGTTGGATGATGAAAGTCCCATGTCGACCAAGGTGTTGGATGATGAAAGTCCCATGTCGGCTAATTTAGGGAATAATTGGTTTTGCTTTTGGGCTTCCCCAAAAGACTTTAGATGTATTCATTTACTTATAAATGCATGATCATTCCCTAAATTAGCCAACGTGGGACTCACTCTCAACAATCCTCAACACCGAACACTATTAGACTTTAAGAAAAATACTTTTGGGTCTCCCTATCATTTCAAAAGTTAATTCAAACATAGCTGGTGGTATTAGATTATATAACTAATGACTATTTTATTTGACTGTTTTCCGTTAATTCTGTGCAGGGATTTGTCTACAAAAGTTACCACTTACTAGTGTTACCATGGGATGCGATTTGAAGCAGCAAATTCTTCGATAAATCCGTATGTACCTTCTGAAAGGCTATATGAATATAAGACTTTTTTTTTTTTTTTTTTTTTTTTTTGATATTATATTAGAAAATATGTCAAAATAATATGAGGGGGAGAGGGAGAGAGGGAGAGAGAGAGAAAGAGAGAAAGAGAGAGAGAGAGTATTACATTTCAAGTTACAGATGCCAATGTTGTGTCTGAAATATCATTGCAATTCAATTGTATAGAAAAGTTCTTTTTTTCTTTTTTGATAAAACCTTTTTTTTTTTTTTTTTTTTTTAAATTAGTTATGCCTTTCATAAATAGATTTAAAATTCAAAATGCAATAATGATAGTATGGTTATTTTTTGTCAATCAAGATTTATTAATATATGATTGGAATGGATGGTCCACTTTAAATTAATATATTGTTTTTGGCATAAACAATAAATTTTTATGCATTTCATTTTTATTGGAAATATATTTAATTGTTGTTTATATTAGTCGGTGATTTATCACCGTTAAATATGAAAGTGAGAATTTAAAATCTGGATTTTAAATTAATGAAGAGAATTTAAAATTGTATTTCAACCTTTTTGGAGTGTCATGTTGTCCACACAGGATTTGATTGTGACAATTATATAATTTTAAGGGTTGATTAGAGAAACATTAAAATTGTTGAAATATTTAAAAGTTTTTTCATTCATTATTTCTGTTAAATGAACGTTACTCTCTACAATTATATGATATTGTCCACTGTGAACGTAAGCTTTCATGGCTTTGTTTTGGTCCAAAATGTCTCACACCAATAGAGAGAGTATTTTTGTTCGAAAGGTCTCACACCAATGGAGAGAGTATTTCTTGATTGTAAACGTATGACCATTCCTTAAATTAGTCGACGTGGGACTTCCATCATCCAACAATTTCAATTTTCATTTATGCAAAATTTTCTATTTGTTTTTGTAAGAATCCAGATATGAATTTTTTTTCTCATTTTTTTATATATATTTTTAAAAAATATTAATTTTAAAGATTTTTTTAATGGATAATTTAATTTTTCAATATAATTTCCGTCATGAACAAAAATATTAAAAATATTAAAATATTATATAATGTTAAACTAATTTTTAAAAATTCAAATTTGAATATTATAATATAGAGTTTTGTATAAAAAATAAATGTATAATAAATTAGTTTTGAGTTTTAGATTCTTAAAAATGTATAATAACTAAAATTTTAAAAATTTTGTGTCTACACTCAAATTTCAAAAAATGAAAAAAAAAAAAACTGTTTATTATATATAAAATTAAAATTTATATTTAAATGTCCTTGTAATTTTAAAGTCGTGGGATAATTATTTAGTTTTTTTTTTTAATTTATAATTATGCTTATAAATCTATTTGTTTTGTTATCTATTTTTAACAAAGGACAAAATTAGAATTTAAAACTAAACAAGAAGTAGTTTTTATTTTTGGAATGCGATAAAAAATTCAAATCTTTTATGTAAGAAAAAAAATTATAGAGAAACTCAAAAAAAAAAAAAAAATCATTTAAAAAAATAATGGACTAAATAAATTTATAAATTTTTTTAATAATTAAGGGACTGATTAAATAAAAAAAACTTAGACATTGTTTTGAAGTTTAAATACCTATTTATGAGAAAAATTAAAAATTTAGGAATCTATTAGCCATGCTAAAGTAAATAAAGCTCAGTATAATTGACATATAACTCTTGAAATTTGAATTGCCATTTGGACCTTTAGAAAATCTTCTTTCTCATTTTGGTCTTACTAGAATCTGTAGCCATTATAGAAAGAAACCAAAATAAGACCCCATAAAAACGGTAGCCATATGTACCAAACTTTACAACCCAAACCCGAGCACGAAAACCCTATCCAGGGTATTTGAAGCATGAAGTGAAAACCGAGTCTCGACTAGTACTTTCCGACAGTTTTGCAAGAAATATTCAAATTTGATGAAATTGACATGATAAAAAAAAAAAAGAAAAAAAAGAAAAACCAAAAGAAGGTTTCGTTCTCGAGACATTTTCAAGTCATTCTCCATAAGCGTACCATTGCCGACTTTTTTCATTTCTCGAACGAATGCCCTAAGACGTTCAGAAAATCTTTTTTTTTTTTGGTTTTCGACCCACTAAATATTGTATTAAAATTTATACTACTAAAAAAATATATATATATATATTTTTTATTGTTAGAAACTTGTAAAATATATAAATATTTTGGTTATAGTTTCTACATATAAAATTGCTTTAAATTCTCATTTAATTGTAATTTAAAATAATTAAATTTCACATCTCTCTTCCTTCTTTCTTGCAATATTAGGACGCTGAACACTCGAGGGCCAGATCCAGGAGAACACTGCGACCCCTCCCTTCCTTCTCTATTTTTTTTTTCTTTTCCCTCCAATCTCTCCATTTCTCAATTGATTCGCGCGTTTCTTTACAATTTCAATCGCTGCGTTTGCTTATGCTGGAGCTGATTGTGGATGCAATTCTGTGCTTTTGTTGATTTCTTGCATTCTGATCGGATCTGAGGTACAATTGCCATGAATTCTTGCGAGTGTGGTCGTTTTTTTGTTGCTAGTTTGTGTAGATCTGATGAAAAATTGCACGGTTAGGTTTAGATATTCGTACTGTTTGGTTGCACGGAAATGGGCGTGAAGTCTACCTGAAAAGTTAATGTACGGATTTCGCATTGTGGTTTATTCGATTTAAATTTCTGGTAATGTAATGAGGAACCGTGTGGTTTGATGGGTGTTTTGTTTTCTTAAGTGGTTATTTCGTTTGGTGAGTGGAATTTTATGATCTGGGAGGAGTTCGGCACTTGGGTGTGGGAGGTTAAGGATAATCTATTTTGAGCTTTGATGCAACGTGTTTTGGTGCAGAATTCTTTAGGTGAAGAAAATGCTGACGAAGTTTGAAACGAAGAGTAATAGAGTTAAAGGGTTGAGTTTCCACAGCAAGAGGCCATGGATCCTTGCAAGTCTTCACAGCGGAGTGATCCAGTTATGGGATTACCGTATGGGCACGCTTATTGATAGATTTGATGAGCATGAGGGGCCTGTTCGTGGTGTTCACTTTCACAAGTCTCAGCCTCTATTTGTCTCCGGAGGTTTCGAATTCCTCTTCTTTGCTTTAAAATAGTAATTGCTGAGTGTTATTACTTTACCAATTATTCATATTTTTCACTCATAGTTTCTGGAATCATCCCAAACAGATGTGGAGGTTCACCTTGTCGTTTTGGGGGTGAAGTCGTTTTTTTTTTATGTTTGTATAGTTAGCTTTTGTTGTCTCTTCCTTTTGAGCTGTTTATTAGTATGCCCTTTTGTATCCTATCATGTTCCTCAATGAAGTTTTTATTTCTCATGAAAAAGACTGATGTAGATGTACTCTGAACATGCACATATTAGAATTCTGATTTAGATATATGTTGTATACCTTTGTTATTAGTTTTTACTCTGAACATGCACATATTAGAATTCTGATGTAGATATATGTTGTATACCTTTGTTATTAGTTTTTGGGACTATTCCAAGTTAATTGAAATCGAACCTTGAATTTAATCTCTATCTAGTTGCTGAAATATTTTGTCCCTTCTCTGCTGTTCTTTGCAGGTACTTCTTCTCAATTGTTGCAATGAATGAATATGAGAAAATTGAGTACTTTACTTATTTGCATTTGCTTCATGCATGGACAGTGATGTAAAGCTCTTATATTGAGAATAAGAATCATGGTTCATTAATTACCGTAGAAGGTTGTTGTTTTCTGTGTGAATGGAGAAATAGAAATCTTAATATCATGCCTACCTTATTTTATTAAAAGGATGTCCTTAATAGTTTGCACCTGTGAATTTCACGTTGAACTAGTGGGGTACTGATGTGAATCAAGCTATTGCAAGCACATTTTATAAATGACATTAGATATGTAAAAATACTGATGGTTTATCTTTTTCCAGGGGATGATTATAAGATTAAAGTGTGGAACTATAAGACTCATAGATGTCTATTTACTCTTCTTGGACACCTTGATTATATACGCACTGTGCAATTTCACCATGAGTATCCATGGATTGTAAGTGCGAGTGATGATCAGACTATTCGTATATGGAACTGGCAGTCACGTACTTGTATCTCTGTGTTGACGGGCCACAACCACTATGTTATGTGTGCTTCATTTCATCCTAAGGAAGATCTTGTTGTGTCAGCTTCCCTAGATCAGACTGTTCGTGTTTGGGACATTGGTGCCTTGAGGAAGAAGACTGTCTCCCCAGCAGATGATGTCTTGCGGTTGAGTCAAATGAATGCTGATCTATTTGGCGGTGTAGATGCTGTTGTTAAATATGTCTTGGAAGGTCATGATCGAGGTGTTAATTGGGCGGCATTCCATCCTACCCTGCCGTTGATTGTGTCTGGGGCTGATGATCGACAAGTGAAATTGTGGCGAATGAACGGTACTTAATCGAGAACTTGTGCTTTCTCCATGGAGTTTAATTTTTAGCTTGTATTGATGAGTCTATCTAGTTGTCCTTAATATTGATTTATTATTGACAATAGTCGTTTGTAGACAGTAGGAGAGTAATCCTATCATCTCTCTATCCTCTAAGTGTTTAAGTTGAACAAGAGATAGGCTACAACCTGCTTGAAATTTATTTGCTAGGGTCATAGGGAGCTGCTCGGAAGGTTTGCAAATTATTAGTTGTGAGTACTTTATTGAATCTTTTAAAAAAATTCATATTTATGGTATAGGATTTGTGGGGATCATTATCTTACTTTTGGTTTATCTCCCCCAGTATTAAGAACAAAAATAGAAGGAGACGGGAATAAAGCCTTATCAATGCACATCAAGCATAGAACAGTATGACTTTTAATACTAACTTGATCATTTTCCTTTCAGACACAAAAGCATGGGAAGTGGACACACTAAGGGGGCACATGAACAATGTTTCAAGTGTGATGTTCCATGCCAAACAAGATATAATTGTTTCCAATTCCGAGGACAAAAGCATTCGCATTTGGGATGCAACAAAGCGAACTGGACTTCAGACATTTCGTCGAGAGCATGATAGATTTTGGATTCTCACTGCACATCCTGAGATGAATCTATTAGCAGCTGGGCATGACAGTGGCATGATTGTCTTTAAGCTGGAGAGAGAAAGACCTGCATTTGCTACTAGTGGCGATTCTCTATTTTATGTGAAAGACCGCTTTTTGCGCCTCTATGAGTTCTCCACTCAAAAGGATTCACAGGTCATCCCAGTTCGAAGGCCTGGTTCCACTAGCTTGAATCAGAGCCCAAGGACCCTTTCATTTAGCCCTACAGAAAACACAGTTCTTATTTGCTCAGATTTGGATGGGGGATGTTATGAATTTTACACCATAACTAAGGATAGCTTTGGTAGAAGCGATAGCTTCCAAGATGCAAAGAGAGGACTTGGAGGATCAGCAGTGTTCGTGGCTCGAAATAGGTTTGCTGTGCTCGATAAAAGTCACAATCAAGTCATGTTAAAAAATCTAAAGAATGAGGTTGTTAAGAAGGTCCCTATTCCCATTACTGCAGATGCGATATTTTACGCTGGAACAGGTAATTTATTGTGTCGAGCAGAGGATAGAGTTGTTATATATGATCTTCAGCAGAGACTTATTCTTGGTGATCTTCAAACCCCTTTTGTTAAGTACGTTGTTTGGTCCAATGACATGGAGAGTGTTGCATTGCTTAGCAAACATGCAATTATTATTGCTAACAAGAAACTTGTTCACCAGTGCACTCTTCATGAGACGATTCGTGTGAAGAGTGGAGCTTGGGATGATAGTGGTGTTTTTATTTACACAACCCTAAACCACATTAAGTATTGCCTCCCCAATGGTGATAGTGGTATAATCAAAACCCTCGATGTTCCAATATATATTACAAAGGTTTCTGGCAATGCTCTTTTTTGCTTAGATAGGGATGGAACGGTTAAGTCGTTTACTATTGATGCTACAGAATACATGTTCAAGCTCTCTCTCTTGAAAAAGAGATTTGACCATGTCATGAGCATGATAAGGAACTCACAGCTCTGTGGGCAGGCAATGATTGCGTATTTGCAACAGAAAGGGTTTCCTGAGGTTGCACTTCACTTTGTGAAGGACGAGAGGACCAGGTTCAATTTGGCTCTTGAGAGTGGAAATATTCAAATAGCAGTTGCCTCTGCCACAGCAATTGATGAGAAAGATCATTGGTATAGGTTGGGTGTCGAAGCTCTTCGTCAAGGCAATGCCGGCATTGTGGAATACGCCTACCAGAAGACCAAAAATTTTGAAAGGTTATCATTCCTGTATCTCATAACTGGTAACACAGCCAAACTGTCCAAGATGTTAAAAATTGCTGAAGTTAAGAATGACGTCATGGGTCAATTTCACAATGCTCTATATCTTGGTGATGTTCGTGAGCGTATCAAGATTTTGGAGAATGTTGGCCACTTACCTCTTGCATATATTACAGCGTCAACCCATGGTTTACATGATGTAGCTGAAAGGCTGGCTGCTGAATTGGGGAATGACATTCCATCTTCACCAGAAGGCAAAACCGGATCCCTCCTCTTGCCTCCTACCCCAGTCATGTGCGGTGGTGATTGGCCACTTCTGAGAGTTATGAAGGGAATATTTGAAGGTGGGCTGGATAATGTGGGTGGGGGTCGTGCTGACGACGATGATGATGAGGTTGCCGAGGGTGATTGGGGTGAGGAGCTGGATGTCGTTGATGTCGTCGATGGCTTACAGAATGGGGATGTTACAGCAATTTTGGAGGATGGGGAAGGTGCAGAGGAAAATGAGGAAGAAGGGGGATGGGACCTTGAAGATTTGGAGCTCCCACCTGAAGCTGACACTCCCAAAGTGTCGGTCAGTTCTCGGAGTTCAGTTTTTGTGGCCCCAACTCCTGGCCTGCCTGCCTACCAGGTTTGGATACAGAGGTCATCTCTTGCTGCAGAACACGTTGCAGCTGGTAATTTTGATACTGCAATGCGGTTGCTTAACAGGCAACTTGGAATTAAAAACTTTGCTCCCTTAAGATCCATATTTCTGGATCTTCATGCTGGAAGTCAGACCTATCTTCGTGCTGTTTCATCTGCCCCCATAGTGTCCATGGCGATAGAACGAGGATTCAGCGAATCTAGTAATACAAATGCAAAAGGATCCCCTGTACTTATTTTCAGTTTCACTCAGTTGGAGGAGAAGCTTAAAGCTGGTTATAAGGCCACAACATCAGGAAAGTTTGCTGAGGCTCTTCGTCTTTTTCTCGGTATTCTTCATACCATCCCTCTTATTGTTGTTGAGTCCAGGAGGGAAGTCGATGAGGTGAAGGAGTTAATTATTATCGTTAAAGAGTACGTCTTGGGTTTGCAAATGGAACTGAAGAGGAGAGAACTCAAGGACAATCCAGTACGTCAAATGGAGCTTGCAGCCTATTTTACTCACTGCAACCTTCAGATGCCACATTTGAGGCTTGCTCTATTAAATGCTATGACTGTCTGTTACAAGGCCAAGAACCTTGCCAGTGCTGCCAACTTCGCTCGTAGACTTCTCGAGACCAATCCCTCAATTGAGAATCAAGCTAAGACAGCCAGACAAGTGCTGCAGGCTGCAGAGAGGAATATGACAGATGCATCCCAACTGAATTATGACTTCCGAAACCCCTTTGTGACCTGTGGAGCAACTTACGTGCCAATTTATCGGGGTCAGAAGGACGTTTCTTGCCCATACTGTAGTTCCAGGTTTGTGCCAAGTCAGGAAGGGCAACTTTGTACTGTTTGTGATATTGCTGTTGTTGGTGCAGATGCATCTGGTTTACTTTGTTCTCCCACCCAAAATCGATGATCGCACTCGGGGGAATTATATCTTTTCGCAATAACCTCACTTATCTTTCCAACAACAGGTGCTTTGTTGTTGAGAGTATTCATGAGTGTACTTGTGGAAGGTAATAATAGAAGGTGACGGAGTAAACAGCTAGCCTACCTTGAAAAAATTTCGGTTCTGCTACTTAAATTTCTTGTCGTTTCTTTTTTGTTTAGTTGATTGTGATATCACTGTAATAAAGTTTTCAGAATTTTGAAATAGGCTATTCATGTTAGGTATGATGAGATGAAATACAGGAGGGCTTTATATGAATTGATTGTTACAGGGAGGACATGACATCTTACATGTTAAATGTTTGCAGGACCCTCCCGCCGAATTCTCGTTGTCTGTTATGCAGCGAGAGGCTTTTGCTTGGTAAAATATAATCATTTTTGTGATCTTTTTTCGTATTTGTTCTCTTGCATCCTTCTTTTTCCAGAACTATAGCTTTTGACCATGATTTTGAAAAGATATGTGCTTATGAGGATTGTGGCAAGTATTGTTCATGCCAAGGCATGTTTGTCAGACATGAGATTCTAGGTATGCTCAACTCTTAGCGAGGGATCTAGGCTGAGGCAGCTTCATATAGAACTTAACCATACTATCAAATAGTTTGAACTCCTCGCCCACAACTGGCCAAAAAGGGAACTTTCCCTCTGAGGTAGGAAAATCATGATCGGGATAGGAGACTCAAAGCTAAGGAACTTGGGTGTGAGTCTTTTGTCGAAATGGAATGACCTTATCTTTTTATTTTTTTCTTTTTCGTTATTGGGTTGAGGGCGGGGTTTAGAGTTTGAACGTATGGTGTGCAAGAAATGGTATTGGTATTTTAGGAGTCTTAGTTCTAACTTGAGCATGACCTTTTGCGAATTGATGACGCAAGTCCCTAAGAATGCCTATTGAAACAAAACACCTTATTTGCCCAACTATATGATTCATTACTTACCCCATAAGCAAGATCTTGGCAATGGTGATCTTTCCTTTGCGGATGATCTGATTTTCTTTCCATACTTAATTTAGGTTGCGGGCTGTTGTAGATAGCCAATTGCTTCAATATTCCCCAAGATTTGTACTCAAAAGATTCGCTATGAGAGAGTTCACAAGCTCAACAAGCAATCTTTACCAGAAGAAAAAGAGAGCAAAGAGCTTGTTTTTGCTTGCAAACAATCCAAACTTAACCATAACAGCTTGAGCTAAATATAAATATGCATGTGTATAAGCTACTTTTTCCAGTTTCTAAACCAACAGAAATCTGAGAGTTCAAATTCTACGCTTAAAATGGCAGTTAATAACTTAACTTCTGTGATAATATTGCCATATATACAGGAATTGTAGGGTGATGTGATAATATACTAGTTTGAGGCGATATGAACTGCAGCTACTGTCGACACCATGGAATCGACACCACAGATATTGCGACCCCTGCAGAGTTTGTAGTATCCATTCTCTCCCCATTTGGCTCCCCACGAGTTCTTAATGATCCAGTAAGGTTTTTCTTTCATTCGGATGGGAGCATAGGCAGCAGATCCATAACCAACCAATAGAACACCATGATCTAAGTGCTTTGAGCAAATGTAAGGGCAAGAAACGCCTCCAATATATGTCTGCATGAATACAGCATTGATACCAACTGCATTCAAGAGAAATCGAGCAGTGAGCAACTATAAAGAAAAGAATAGGATCTAAGATATAGCATGGTTGAGACTGTAATTACTTGCAAGAGGGCCATTTTTCACGAGATTGGCAGCAATTTGTTCTTCATCAAGGGAGATCACACTGAAGTTGGCTACTGATGCTGCAATTTTGGTCTTGTCAAATTTGCAGGCTCCACGATCTGTACCAGTGTATGGGTAGTCTTTCTCTTTCATTAGTCCACCGGCTTTCAATGTGTACTCGAATGCACTATTCATTAGCCCCCCCCTGCAGCCAGCATCACAGGAACCTTTTTCTTCTGGATCACACTGGCAAACACCATAGAAGTGCATTAAATTGCATGAACATAAAAAGAAACACCTTCCTTAATGAAGCTCCAGAGTAGATAAGTGAACCAAATCATTCATCCCTTGAAGTACTTCAAGCAACCTGTAAGGCTAAATCATGCCCTTGAATCCTTTTGAAGACTGCCGAATTTGCTAGTACATATGATTTATGAGCACAGCCAATACTAAACAGACGCAAATATTTACCAATTGTCTCCAAAGTATGCAATAGAGATGCTAAATCTAATAGAGAGCAACCAACCATCAACATAAACGGGAAACATAGATCATCAAGCGCAAGAACAGGTATTTTGCTTCCTAAAACAATGGAATCATGTGCAGAAAGGTAGATTTGACACCCAATTCAGTATCATAAACGATCATAATCAAAACGTAAATTCTGAAAAACTCACTTCATAAATTGCAACTCAAAGATGAATGGAAATTCAAATCCAAACCTCGTGATCACAGTCAACAAGCTGTTGTTCGCTGAGGCTAACAAGTTCGCCGGAAGAAAGGAAGTTAGCGCCCTCAAGAGCACCGGTTGCACTGAAACTCCAGCATGATCCACACGAACCCTTGTAAGAAAACAGAAACAAAATCAATCACAGCAATCAAAACCTCGGTTCAATAAATATTACTCAACTTGGTTAACAGAATTAATTGGAAGTCATCGTCAACACAAGGAATGTGAATAACAGATACAGAGTACGAGTTGAAACTAAAAGAACTATTTATTATACAGAACAAAAAATATAAAAGATACGGAAGAGAATCTGAAAGCATTAAATTCCATACTAAAATAAGACGAAGATGACTCTTCGCCCCAGATTAAAAAAAAAAAAATTATAGGAAAAATAAAGATAAACGTAAGACTAAATTAAAAAAGAAGAAAGAAAAGAACCAAACCTGATTCTTGACTTCCGTGACAGCTCCATGATCTCTCCAATCGAAATCAGTCGGAAGGCCATCAGTAGGAAGAATAGGGGCTTTGTTAGCATCCACAGGGAGTCCAAGACGGCGACCTCTAAGCCCTAGAAACAACCTTCGGAATTCCGATGGTGTCAAATCAGAGAACTGAGTGACGCCATGAGTAGCAGATGGATCAAGAGCCTGGTGGCGCTGAGCTCGCCTCAGGTTGGCTTTGAAGACCCTAAACCGACGATCATGCTCCTCCATAGAGGCGTACGACTTCCCAAACTTCTGCTTGAAGACTGAAAAGTGGTGCTCAGCTCCGAGTAGCAGATCGTCGCCGTTACTTCCTCCTCCGTTGACTCCTCCATCGTCGACAACCTGACGGATTATGGAATCTCCATAACTATCGCCGGAGAAATGATCCCCGCCGATAGCCGATACGGCGAGGAGAGAGAGAGCGACGAAGAGAGAGAAACACTTAACCATTCTCCCGCTGAAAATTGAAGTTGAAAAAAATGGAGAAGAAGAAGAAGAAACCAAAACTACGAATATGACCATCTGAACATGCCATTTTATGCTGCTGCTTCACGGGGCGAGTTATATTATTGTGTAACTGATTCCATTATAATCCCGCTTTAGGGTTTCCAATCTAACCGTTCTTTTTTTATATAGGCGGGTCCCACTGATTAATAAACGGTGTGGATTAAGGAATTTGTTTCTGATGTTGTACCCGATAACTGCCTCCCCTTATGTGTGTTTTGCTTGAGAACGTTAACCAATGAAGAGGTGACACGTATAGAATTCTGATTCGGTTCCTAAAAGCTAATATTCACGTTTTTTTATTAGGTAACTTGATTTTGATCGCCGTGGTCCAGCTTATCTAGGGCTTGGTCTCTCTCGGGTTCTGTTTTGGGCTTTTTAATTGGATCAAGGCCCAATAATAATAAATTCCTTATTGGGCCTTTTCTTTTAGCCAGGCCCAATGTTCATTAGTTTTGGGTTGGGCTTTTTTAATGGGTTGGATCGAGTTTCAATAATTCAACCCAAATAATGAATAAACTTTAGGTAAAACACTTTTGTAATTATCAAATTAAATAAAATTACAATTTTTTTTTTTTTTTTTTTTTTTTTTTTTTTTTTTTTATAAATTAACGAAATTTCAATTTAACCGTTTTATTTATTTGAACTCAGTCTAAATCCAAAATAAATTGATAATTAAATTGGGCCCATTAAATTTTTCGAGTCGCATAATCTTTTAAAGTATCTCTAATTTTGAAAATAAAAAACGGTTGATAGAGTGTAAAGTAGTTCTGTTGACGAGTTTTCTAACCACTATCGGAAGAGAAACAGAAGAAAGCTGGGTGTGGTTTCGGAACCAATCATCGTCTCTTGCTCTATCGGAAGGCTGAAGCCGGGATTCGTGGTCGTAAAGTAAGGCTTGGTCTGTATATTCTTTCTGCATCTGGATGTTAGGGAGGCATTTTTTAAGTAGATTTGGGAGGGCAATGCGTTCTGAGTTACATTTAGGGTTGCGCGGTTCTTGTTTCCCCTTCGTAGTCGCGATTCCTCATATTCCCTTTGACTGAAGAGATTTTGAGTGGAATAGGGAGCACGGTGTTAGAGATTTTGAGTGATCGGTCGGAAAAGGGAACAGGGAACGAAACAGGATGCGTAAACCCCTTCCTAGCATTTGCGTTTTAAAAAATCTTGAAGGGAAGCTCGGAAGGGAAAGCCGAGAGAGGACAAATATATCTGCTGGTGGTGGGTTTCAGCTGTTACAAATGGTATCAGAGCTAGACACCAAGTAGTGTCCCAGCCAAAAGGGGTGGACACCAGGCAGTGTGTAGAGAGGATGCTGGAGCCCGAAGGGGGTAGATTGTGAAATCCCATATCGGTTGGAGAGCGAATCGAATGTTGTTTACAAGAGTGTGAAAACCTCCTAATAGATGGATGGATGTTTTCTTAAATTACAGAGATCAAAATTAACAAAGCCAAAGGGGCAATACCAAAATAGCATTTAAACCTTTAAAACTCAAAGACTCATACAAATTTCATACTATACTAATCGTCTCTGTTTGTTTGACAATATCCATTGATTTCTGTAATACATTTGGATTTTGTTATGAACTGAAGTTGCAGGAAATGAGGATTCGAATGTCTACTTCTACGACTACGAGTTCTATGATTCGACACGAGCTAAACATACTTGTGCGAACTAGCTACAGATTCTCTCTAAGGTAAAACCATTAGTTGGCAGTTTGTTGTCGATTGACCGGCACGTATGTGCCTCTGCAGGGCCACTGGTTTCCGGTCACCGGGGTTGCCTGCAACCATGGGGAGAATCTGTTGGCTTCCTTGGATGTTTATGGGAGGGTAATTGTATGAGATCAAAGATGAGCTAGAATTTAGAATGATATATATATGTGGGAATAGATTTCTGAATACCTCTGTTTGCTTCCTCTTATCAACTTCAGATCATCATTCAGTATGAAAATCGATTGACAAAGAGAAAACAAGAGTTTCTTATATATACTTCCATCCATTTTCTACCAGTAGTTGATGATATGAAAGTTCATGATGAGTTCAACTATGAGACAAACTCAGGCAAAGTTTTTATTCATATTTACCAAGTGATATAGGTTATCATTAACAAGCAGAAGAAAATGAAAACTCCTAACAAAATCTAAACCAGCCTACTGTATCTTCCAAGGACAAAAAAGCTTGAAATATGTTGATATGATATGCTTTCCTAGAAACTAAAGTAAAATAAAGATTAAGTATTTGCATCCAATTCTACTCTACCTTGTTTGATATGTACTCAAGAGCCATAAATCTATCTAATTTACGTGTTCTATGTGGTTACCCGACGTTGACAGACAACTTCAGCAGATAGTTTTTTGCTTAGATTTGGACATGGATCGCCTCCGAAAATGCTTGTTGGTACGGTTGCCAGGCATCTCTGTCGACCAACACATAGCTGGAAAAGACGGTATAAATTAGGAACTTAGTATTGTATTTTGAAGTGTTGATCTTGTCGATTACAGATCAATCATCAAGACAATATTTGAAAAGGTTGGTTATATATTGGTGTAAATTCAGATACCTTTTGCAACACAGATCGTGAATTTGGAAAATGACAGGTTCCTTGCTGAAGATTTCCACAAGCTCCACTTGGAGTTCCAAAGCTGACAAATTTGATAGCTGAAATGAACTGCCTAGCTGCACAATGCAGGTTGATCCTAACCACATTCTGCTCATTCAATCGTCCATGGTTCTGATGAGTGTTTTTGATGACAGGGCGATACTCGGATGCCTCGGTACAAATGCTTGTAATTGATCTCTTTACAAGAGTGATCCCTGAAGGATTCCCGCCCATCTCCTCAAAAACCACAATTAAATTTCTTGATGGCATCAACCAAGATCGAGGAACGTGGTACCTAAATGATTAACGTATCAAATAAAATGCAGAATTTAGTGTTCGTCCTATGTCCAATGTTTAGCATCTGTAAATGGTAGATGTAAAGAACTTGCCATTGTTGAGTCGGGTGACCACACCCAGATTGGCATTTGTTTGGGCGGTATGTACCCGAGTAGCTGCAATCAGTGCAGTTTCCATTGGCATGGACAGTCCAGTATCTTCCAATATTCTTCCCGTTTATCCATACTTGACCCTTCTGCATACTACTCATATCTAAAGCCAAAGGTTCGTCTCCTTCGGGCGCATTGAAATAAGCCTGGAAGTTGAAGCAAAATAGTGTCAACAATGGTTCTCGAATCTGAACGATGATGAGAGTTATAGACTCTGTAGAAGAATGAAGAATTCTAGTTCTTCAGAACCATTGCAGTCAAGCTTCAACCATGTACCTTATACCAAGTAAGCGGCTGTGTGTTTTCTTGTACCGATGAATCCCATACCCAATCAACTGCTGGAATAGAGCTTAGAGAACCCAAGTTCATGGCTTCTCCTTCCAGACCAACCTGTCAAACAGGAAAAACATAAGGAAACTAGTGGAGTGCATAGAAACACTGAGAAATGTGGTTGCATTTGCAGACCTTATATGACCATGTCTGTCTAGATAAGTCCATCGTTCCCTTGTCCAGCCCATGTATAGCAACTGGTCCAAGCACTCCCATTTCTCTCATCTCAAAATGAGGACCGTTGTTCTTCATCCACCAACAAGGAAAAGAACATCAAACAAAGATAAACAAGAGTTGTGGCAAACTTCATTTAGATTAAGATTTTTCATTTTCGTGAGATTAGAGCCCTAAGTATAACATTCTTAGCAACCATGAGAAGAGAGTTGCATAAAGAAGATGGACTGTTTGTTTCAAGTCTGATTTCAGAATTCTGATCAGGTAATTTACTTGTAGGAATTGATTAGTGAACCATAGTTCATATGATCAGGGACTAGAAAACTAACTGGCAATCCAGCAGCCATGCTTAACAGAGAAACTCTGTTTACTCCAGCTTGCAACTGAATTCTTCCCGTGAACTTAAATTTACTGCTGTCATGGTTCCCGAAGCTCGATCCTGCGTTGAGGAAAGGTATTGCCTAATCAGAATCAGCTCGGCAGAAAGGCATACACAAAAGCATAGAAGTTGAGGTAAGAGATTCGATGATTCACCAGTTAGCTTTCCATTAATGAATACATGCATGCCATGACCAGTTGATCCCGCAACGAGAGTGGGAAGCCTCCCTCCACGCAGGAAGGATTCGTTTGAATCTACCTTGACACTGGAAAAATCCAGGTAATAAATATGTTTTCATTATGTAATCGTTCTCTATGTTATATATATAATCTAAGCACCATTTTTACCTGGTTGTATACCAAAGATAGTCGGTGGTGTCTCTAGTGATGTTTAGTTGCTCCAAAAGACCACCATATGACATCAATGGACCATCTTCAATCGAAGATATGTCTTCATTAAAAGTCTCCCACGAAAACGGTTCAACATTCGTCGGTGAAAATGACATCCGGTTTATTTGAACTTCAACCTGGAGCATGAAGAATTAGGATTTGCCTTGGTATGTACAATTAGATTGCATTACTGATTTGGAAGATAATCTGAGTGATATAAACCAAGGCATCAACATGCAATATAAACTTCAAGAAAGATATGAAAAAAATGAAGATTATGCTTCTTAAGCCATGAGTTTGTTCCTTTACATTTCTCATGTTTAGATTTACATGCTAGGATGATTCAAGTAGTCTTGACCAAGCTATCTTGTGGAGTGATTCGAATCATGAGTTCAAAAACAAATTTTCTTTACTCTTGATCTTGATCATCGAGGTAATCTGTTCCTAAACTTTCCTTAGTTGATTCCTTATCATTTTTTGAGTTTTTGGATAATTTAGATCTAATTTTCTTATTCTTCGACAAGATTATTAGATCAAATCCCAAAGGTTTCATAATACCAAGTGTATAAAACATGTTGGCTTCCCTTGAGGAGGCTGTTAAACTATGACTTCGTTTTACTTACTTGGGCAGTATTATATATGACACTCTTGCAACCAGGAAGAATACTAATCGACCAGGGTGGAAGAATGTAATTTCTGCCATTGAATGTCACCCTTGCAGATGAAGTCCAATGATAGTTCGATAGAAAAGCGGCGCAATCTCCTGAGCTAGAAGTGAATACCTTTGCCTGAAACATGTCAAGATTCAGTCAATCGCATTACATAGATGAACTTGTTCATCTAGACCAACAATCTAAGCATAGAGAAAGACAGCAAAACCTTTTGATAAGTTCCCAAGGTTATGTTAGAAGGTTCACCAGTAAGCAAAGCCTTTTCACATAACTTAACGGCGTCATGGAGTCGTTTTAAGTGCCCGAACTTCGGTTGCCTGATCAAACCTATAATACAATCAAGGTGAATAACATCTCTACATTTTAGGAGGATGGAAAATTTCAGAAGATAACGTCTGTATGTTGCTCACCATATTCATCGATGGGAGCATCATAGTCATAGCTGGTAGTAATGAAAGGACCCCCAGCAGTTCTTCCAAAGTTAGTTCCACCATGAAACTGGAAGGATTGTAGAACACATGAGAATTTTTTAATATGTAACGAATCAGAGTGACGACACGTGAGAACTCTATTGTAGTCCTAGACTATTGGTAGACAGAGACATATAGACAAGATAACTGAGCCATTCAGCAAAGAGACTTTAAGGCTAACCATATAATAATTGACGAAGGAGCCTCCTTTTTGGATGAACCTTGCAACTGCAAATGCCAAGTCTTCAACTGGGCGTTGATGAATTGGGCCACCAAACGTTGTAAACCTATATACAAAAGTAATGCAAAAACAAATAAACAAATAAATTTGGAGGCTGTTATGACAATTTTGATACTTTCTAAACTAGCAAATAGTATGTTCTTATGAAAGTTGAAAAAAATGATCAGAAACCAATTGAAAATTTGTGTGTTTGTGTTTGTAGTTGTCTTTAGTGTTCTTTCTTGGTTTGTTCTTACACATAATTGCTCATATATAATGTAGAGCATATGTAGCCATTAAATTTGAAGTACGGTTAAGTCTATTGTAAAAAGTACCGTTAAAATTTAATAAATTTTTTTAGATATATGTAAATTGATTCATTGATGAAGGACTACTTTTTTTTTTAAGACTAAATTGTTACGTAATAAACGATTTTGTTTACGATGAAATTTAACGACCAAATGGTTATAAACCAGAGCTCAAAGATTGTTATTTTTACGAAAATTTAAGGGTGGAGTAACTTACCAAGCAGTCCATGCCTCAGTCCAAAAAGTGGGCTTGTAAGGCTTGTTTGGTGAGAAATAGTCACAATAGAATCCGTTGCATGTGTTTATCTTGACAAAATATTAAGAAACAATATGAACATCCCAAGCATTAGAAGAAATGAAATCAATATGGAAATATTTACAGAATGAAATTCTAACCATTGGATCAGGAGCATCATCTTCCTTGCACATCACCCAAGGCACCCCTGTATCTGTTTCAACTGCCATTTTTGCAGCCCAATTCATGTAAGCTGAGCCAGCAGCTCCAAACTCCTTGCCTTCTGTTTCATACTCATTCTCTATCTGCAAAAAAGGTTCTTTCAAGCCCACAAAAATAACTAACCAAACCCCGTTTGAATCTTTAGAACTCGATGATACCGTCGTACAACCTATAGAACCTATTTTGTTCAAGTTTAGTAGGAATTTCGTGTAACAACTCAAGCCTACCGTTAATAGATATTGTTTATTTTAGCCCGTTACGTAAGACTGTCTAAAATGCATCTATTAGGGAGAAGTTTCACACCCTTATAAGGAATGTTTTAACTCTCTTATATGTAATGTTTTCATCTCTGACCAATGTGAGATCTCACAATTCGTGTTCGAATTTTTGAGATATAGAAAATGAACGAAAAAATTTTACCTGAGCAAGAATGATGGGACCTCCTTGTGACTGGAAAAGCTTTTCGTCCTTCATCATTTGGACTATTTTTTGGGTGAATTTTGCCATTGCTAACTGCAGCATTCAGTAATAAATAAGCCCAATTTAATTTCAAATTTTTTTCTCAATTTTTTTTGTAATTTGTTTCTAAATACTTTAAGATGCTAATTTTAAAAAAGAGATTTTATTAGAATTTTAAAAAATTATTGTTCCAAGGACTAATAATAATAATAAAATGTTGAATTTTCGTTTAATATACCAAAATTAATTCATTAAAAAAAATTATCTTCACTTTTTATCGATTCAACAATTATTTTCAAAGGGTAATTCCTTTTTATAGAATTCAGTGCTCCAAACCCATAGGAAATAATAAATAATTTGAATGTTCACTCAAACCTTGAATGGTTCATTGTCTGTTCTAAAGCTAATTCCAGGCACGAACTTCAACCAAACAGGAAATCCCCTGAAAAACAAATCGATTTCACAGAAAAAGAAAAAAAAAACGTAAAAACAAATATTCATGAATGAATTTATAAGTTTATCCATTACCCGAAGTTCCATTCTCCACAAATGTAAGGCCCAATCCGAAGATGAACATAGAGCCCTGCCTTCTGCACCAATCTGACGAACTTAACCAAATCGTTCCTCCCCTGAAAATCATACTGAAAAACAGCCGAAAATCAAGCCGCCATTAAAGCCAGAAACACGAAGAAGATTCAAAATCCAGAGAATTACCGTTCCAGGAGAAGGTTCATGGAGGTTCCAGAACACGTAAGTATCAACAACATCCAATCCTCCATCCTTGGCCTTCTCAATCAAGCCTCTCCACATCTGCATTTTTCAAAAATCAAATCCAAAAGTGAAACAGAATCGGAAGAAATCGTAAGAGAAATTAGGGAAAATCGAAAGAAACAAACGTCAGGCAGGCTTCTCGGGTAATGAATGGAGCCGGAAAACAGAATCCGCCGCTCGCCATTGATGAGCAGAGCCTTGCCGTCGTACGTCACATTGTTGCAGTTCGATAACTGAATGTACAGACACCAAACGAAGAAGACGACGACGACGACGCACTTCATTGTGTTTGACGAATGGAGGTTAGAGAGAGAAAGAAAGAGAGATAAAGAGCGAGGAAGTTAGAGTGGAGTGGAAAGAGCAATTATGCTGGAGTTCGTTGCTGTTTATAAATAATTATTTTAACCAATTTTAATAAATTATAAATATATATATATATATATATATATTATATATTATATATATAATTCTGATTATAAGTTAATATATTTTTAGTTAATCGAGATCTTTTAGTTAATATATTTTTTATTATTGTTGGCTATATTTTTATGAATATTGGTAAATTAGTTCGAAAATATTTGGAATAATAATTGAAATCTAAATTTGTTTGGATTATGTTAAAAAAAAATTAAATTAAATATTTTAAATTGAATATATTTGATTTATTGATATGAAAAATAATAATAATAATAAATATAGAGAATTTATGGGGTGAGAAGAAGTCATGTGATTGGCTCGTTATTTTCTCTCTCATAGTTAATTTATTTTTACATATATATTTAATTATTTTGAGATGTAATTTAGATTTTGTTTTATTTTACTTAATGCAATTTCAAATATTTAAAATTAGTTATGTGCTTTTTGTAAGGCTTAATAATATATGGGTCACTCGGTTTTACGTGGCTAATTGCTGTAAGGTCACTCGTGCCCAAACGATATGAGTTTGCATGCGAAGTTACTCGTTGTGTGTATATGATGTGATTCTATTAGGGGCGTGTCCTAATGACGGTAAAGTTACTCCACAGACATGAGATGATTCTATTAGGGTCATGTCCTAATAATATGAGTTTTTATGTGAGGTTACCCTTGTATGTATGCAATATGAGATCCTGGGCGGTGTCCCAAGCAATAAAAATTATATAAGATGGTGTCACTCCCTTACTATTGAGGTTACTGGTCGGCTTAGAAAAGCTAGATAATGTGAATCCAAATATTCAAATATAAGTTCATTCTTGCTACTATTTATGTTTTGGGCGATTCCTAACTTTGTATGGTTTATGGCAATGGCACAACAGAGTTCGAGACGTTCAAGGCTACAATCAACTAGAGACACATGAAAAGGGTTTGAGACGACGGGTCGTTACTGTTATTATCAAAGAAATTCGTTTTCAATAGATTTTCCGTGCACTAGAATGTGCTACAATTGTAAAGCACTTCTATATATACACACTAGGATGTTTGCTTCTTAGCTTTTCATGTTACATTCTTGGAGCTTGCTTTGTCAAGTTTAAGGACGTAGTTGGGTCGTTCTTTGTCTATAAACCTATCGGTTGAGCCATATAGACCACCTTTTCTAGCTTTCTATTTAAGAAAGCTTTACCCATAGAGACATTCATGGGTCAGGATGTAGATGGAGAATACTATGTTTAGCTAATAGGGAGAAATCTCTCTCCACTTCCTTCCTCATTTCTTATTTATACGAGGATTTTTCATCTGGTTCCGTAGTTTAAATGAACATCTCTAATTATTATGTTACAAATTTGATGAGATTAAAATTTTATGGTAAAAATTGATGTAACTAAAAAATTACAAATTTTAATTTATTAAAATGCTAAGCTTGTCAATTTCGAAGTCCTACTAATTGGGCCCAAGCCCAAAATTGAATCTAGAAGGCCCATAATGCCTCGTAAATAAAAATTATAATTAGAAAACCGTCATGTGCTTATTAATGAATTAATATTTTTTTAAATTTATAATCTATTTTTGAAAAATGCATTGAAAATTAAACAAAATACTTTTAATTATGAAGTTAAATATCATTATATATTTAAATAAAAGGTTTAGTTTTTTTATCCATTTCGATTTTAAAATAATTTATTTTTATTCTTATCATTATTATTATTTAATTATATCCTAGGTTTAGGGTTATGGATGAGATTTGGAGCCTACCCAAGAGTCGTGTCAAGCGAGCAACCGATCAATCCCGAGTGAGATATATGTACACGTTGAGCTAAGTTTCAGCACTCCTCTCCCTTACAAATGGGAACTATAAGGCCAAGGTCGAGAGCTTGACTTGGTATCACACCCTTTTCAAAAGAACCGTATATGACACTCTTCTTTCACACCCTTTGGATAAGCGTTTTCTTTTCATTTATTATTAATTTAAATTAGTCGTGGAAATTGATTAATTTGGATAATTGACATAAATTAAAAATGAATAAATAAATATGGATTTTAAAAATCTTCATCACGCGCTTAAAAATTATTAATTTAAAATTTAAATTTCCCACGTGGCAGTTTAACTTGTTCAGTTCGCCGTGCAGATGAAGCAAGAAAAAAAAAAACAACCCAAAGAAGGTGGGGCCCACGGTCGTGATAGTGGGGCCCATAGTTGACGTCATTTAAAAAGCAGCTTTTTTATTATTATTATTATTATTTATTTTTTATTTTTTTAGATTGGGAGTGGGTTTTTGATGCCCCCATGATATCTAATCCATAGGCTCGTGGACCCCACGGCCCACTATATAATCAAATTATTCCTTTATTTATAAATCCAAAAAATAAAAAATAAATTGCAATATATACCCAGTCCTTAATCACGACCGTCCACGTGGCGCAATAACTATATTTCTATTTATTTTATTAATTTATTATTGTTTTTAATCTTTTTTAGGAACTTAAATTTCAATTATGAAAAATGAATAAATTGGGTCAGGTAATGATTTAATAACATAGGTTACTGTGACAGACGACCAAGGGCTTTCCACGTGGCGAGAAATTATTTGCTGTTGAGTTTTGTGAAAGAGACCCGCGGCACAGTTGTTTGAAAAAAATGCTTGGTAAAGGTAAAATTGGGAACAGTTCATCCTGGTCGGATTTAATTACTTTTTTACTATTAAAAAAATACTGTTCTGAATTACCTTTGTACTGAACTGAATAATTAATTTTTAACTTAAATAAATGCTGAAATTAATACCTCCAATTATTTTTTCGGATTTATAATTAATTAAAACTTCGATTCTTCACAATCTAAAGTCATATGACCAAATATTATTTTTTAAGATTGAGTTATATTTATTAATAATAACCTTAAATTTTTTTTAAAAAATAGCCTAAAAAAATATAGTTACGTTAATTTTGAATCTCAATAAATACTACCTCCATTCGATTGATGCTTTTTCGGAAGCCCAGAGTAAACCCATGAGGGTCTAACTTGATCAATAGAATTCTTAGAGGCGAGCCTCCCGCCTCAAAAGCATAGTAAAAATGACTAAAACTTGAAAAGAAAAAAGGAGTCGAGCCTCAATTGAGAAGAGTTTATGGAATGGAATACTATCTTCATTGAATTGAAACTTTTTAGTAAACCTAGAACAAACCCATTACTGTGTGAAAATGTTGCCTTTTACAACTACAAGGCTGACATACTTAACTAACCAAAGCGGACAATATCTCTTACTAGTGGGCTTTGGCTAAGTTCGAGTTCGTATTTTTTTTTAGATAAATTTTTAAATTACAATTATCTTTAATTCTCTTAAAATATATATATATATATTATTTATTGATTAAAAAAAAAAGGAGTGAGAGGGAATGATAAAAGGAAAGGAGGGATCATCAAAGTACACAAATCAACCCAAAGTGTCCGATCAGAACGATTCGCTGTTTCATGTCAGTAATAAAATAAAAAAGCGAATCTTAGTAATATTTTTTTATTATTATTCTTTTTTTTATATAATTTAATCCACAATACTCATAATTACGTACAAACTTATTTCCTCCACGCGCTTTCTTCGCGACTGACTTCCACGATCCAATCAGAACCCTCTATTTCATATCTAAGGCTTGGATTATTTTTTGTTTTTTCTTTTTTTTCGCGAATCCCTACGTTACGTTACTGTGTCTGTCAAAGGTTCTGTTCTGGTACCTGAGAACGGCAGCTGCACGGGCAGTGGCTGTGCTCTGCCCCCTTACTCTGTTCGCTGCCCCGAGCAGCTTTCTTCATATTCCCTTTTTGCCCTTCCATTTACCTCTTTATTACCACTGTCTTTGCGTGTTCATTCGCTGATAATTAGGACGTTTCTGACATTTTGCATTTACAGTTTCCTCAGTTTTCTTTTTCCCTTCAAAGTTATTTAAAATTTTCAATTTATTTTTTGTGATTTTATTTTAATTCCAACTTCAATTTATTGGAATATTTATATTTTTTGGTGGTCTAAACTTATTAATTTGTATAAAAAAAATTTTAAAAATAGATTATTATCTAATCGGGTAAATTCAATAATAGACACCTATTGGTATTCACGAAAGAGGATCCTGTGTGTTTTGGTCGTGATATTTGAATAGGAAGAATGGTCTTGTGGTTGCTTTTGATTCGGTTTGCAAGTTGATTTTTTAGGGTCGGGTCAACCCGACAAACCAAAATTAAGATTACTACTCAACCCAACTCTACCCTATTCTAAAAAAAATTAAGAATATTTAACGTTTGTAACCGACATTAGTGATGTGTTGTGACTTGTAAATGTTTGATATTTAAATTTTATAAGATTTTAGTTATTAATGTAACATGTACTGCAAATAAGTATAATTTTTTTAATAATTAAAAAAACAACTCGATAAGCTGCCTAACCCAAAAATAGAGAGCTCGATCGGAACGGTGGAAGTCAAACCCACCATCCCTCATTGCAAAAGGGCGACCCCTCCTCTCCATGAAGGGACCCCCTCCCTTGAAAGGACTATCAAAGAAAGATTTGAAAGAGGCTCTTCAAACAAAGTTGCATTCCTTTGAAGAAAAAGATTGTAAAACCCCCTTTTGCAAAAGTTGCCTTCTTTCGAGTTGATAACGAATGGCTAACTACAAACACTACGAGATTGATCGGACACGTTCTTTCCTTTTTTGAAAAGAGATAAAAGAAGAAAAAGAGACCAAGTTGAGGACAATCCGTCCAATGAGGAAACGTCATACCGACAATAATTTAGTTGAAAGTTTCACGAACCATAACGTTGGATCATCTCATTTTAAGTAGTGATTGGTACATGAGTAATCAAATTTAATTAAGTAAAGGTCCGTTAGGAACGAATTGTCTCGACTTCCCTACATTTGATCAACTCATACCTCTCAATCACATCACCCGGATCTCATTCGATAGATCCAACTCGTTTTTAGGGTATCTCGAAGAGTTCGTCTCCTACTTCCTTTGCTCCACTGGCACGTAAGAAAAAGAATTAGATCTCGAAAGAAATATGGGTCGGTGGGCTATACATGTTATTGAAGGGGTGCGTTTAAGCAACATGAAAACCGTAACAACTATTGTCCGCTTTGACCTATTATGTATGACCTTCAGCCTCATGGTTTTAAAATGTGTCTATTAGGAAGAGGTTTCCAGACCCTTATAAGAAATGCTTTGTTCCCCTCTCCAACCAATATAACGTCCTCATTGGCACATCGCATGGTGTCTGGCTCTAATACCATTTGTAACAACCCAACCAACTGTTAGTAAATGTTGTTCGCTTTGACTCGTTACGTAGTACCATTAGCCTCACGGTTTTAAGACACGTCTACTAAGAAAAATGAATATTTTGTTCCCCTCTCCGAACCACGTGGGATCTCACAAAAACAGACAAAAAGAAACAACTCAATGCATGACAGACTATACAACGAGATATGTTAGAGTCGTTAGGTATATAGATTTGGAATCCCGACTCAAATCTTAGGCGGGGTGATACATCATTGAATTAGTTGCTAATTAAGCCATCAAAGTTGTTGTTTTTTTGGTTAGTTTAATGAAACAATCATGACGTGGATTTGTCTTAGAACAAAATCAAAGGATAATGTTGTGTTGTGTTGGGCAAAATGGCCTAATCCACCAAATGTTTGTTTAAACTTTAAAATTTAAATGGTGATTTCATTAACTAACCACTCTCTTATCTTAATTAATCAAAGTTTTGCCTTTTGCTTTTCTTAATTATTCATCCTAATCAACAATTAACATTTAAATTATTTAATTAAAGTTAATCAAATGATAATGGGAAAATCTTGTAAAGTATATTATCAAATAACTATATTTTAATTTAATTTGAAATCAATATTTTTTTTTATTCAAATATTTCATTTGATAATTATTTAATTTTTTTGTTTTAAAAAATTAATTTAAAGAATAATATTTAAAGGTGGGTCCATTTTGGCATAGGATGCAATTCTTTGTTGCCATGCAGCTTTGTTCCACTACCCAAAAGAAGAAAGGATTTTATTTTATTTTATTAAAAGATGGGAAAATAATTTACATTTTTCATTATAACCTAAGGTAGGTAATATCATATTATATATATATTGAAAAATGCACGAAACGATCTTATATTATAAAAATTATAACATTTTTACGTTCGAGTAAAAGAGAGGTACATGAATAAAATGAAACCACATTCACGTGAGAATTATGGTTAAGAAAATTTTTTTAAAAAATTGAGCACATTTCTTTTTGAGGGCTCGTGTTTGACTTGAAGCAATCCTATGTTTACTGACATTCTGAGAATTTTCCTATGAAACATGTCAGTAAAGACAAAACATGTTCAAAAAATTCGGGTTGGTATGTGGGAAAATAAGTAACCTGTTGTAAGAGATACAAAAGAATGTCAGGATCATCAAATATTGAATTTAAATTCTAAATTTCGAATAACATAAATCGTATAAATATATTTTTAGCCTTTAAATTAATATAGAGATAATAACAACAAAATATTTAAAATAAAGATAATAACAAATATTTCATAAATTTATAATGAAACCAAGGTGAACTAATTGAGGTTAAATTTAGCAATTTTTACCAAATGAGTGAAAAAAAAAAGGCGGAATTATGGTAAAATTTAAATAAATTTTATTTAAATTTAATTATTTTATGATACATGTGAGATGTTTTGGTTATATTCTTGCAAAATTTGTTATTTTTATAATTGAATATAATATCATTATTATTATTTTTTTAAAAATTTAATAACTAAAATTTCGTAAAAATTAAATATTAAATATTTACAAATCACAAACATCGTGTTGTTACGTACGTTAAAGACTCTTAATTTTTTAAAAGCGGGGTAGAGTTGAGTTCTGTTATAACCTTATTTTCATATTAGTCCGGTTGACTCGACAAAAAAAAAAAAATTCTAACCCAATCCAAATAAAAAAAAAAAAAAGTCTAACCTTTATAATTTGGGTTTGGTAGCTCGAGTTGGTTCGGATTATTAGGTCATATAAACACCTGTAGTTACTCGAGCGTTGTATATAAATAGAAACATAGATCTATAAAATAAAATAAAATAAAATAATAAATTAAGCGTGAATTTAGTTCAATAAATATAAATGATAGCATAATAATTAACATAGTACTTAATTAATTGATTTCATCTCGTTAATTAATATAACAAAAAGAAACAATTACTATAATTACACACAATTAATGTAAACCAACCACTATTTCATTAATTCAATAACACTCAAATAAGGACTAAATTCTCTAACTATATTTACCATTATCAAAATCAATTAAAAAAAAACGTTAGTTTCGAGTGGCGAAAAGCAGGTAAGAACACGTTTTTGGGAAGGAAACAATAGCTGAAAACCGCTACCAATACGTGAGGAATCTTTCTGGGCTCATAGCTGATCAAATGTTTACAAGACAATAACTTACTAAAATGATGATCAGTAATCATCCGAGAGGATGACCGAGTATCCTATTTAAACTGTTATGAATGAATATCAGACTTTCAATCCCACTTTGGTTTGTTTCTCATTTTTAACGTTTAGAAATATTATATTCGCACTTAATTTAATTTAATAAGAAGAAGAAAATAAACCCACCCACTAATTATTTTTTTTATTTTTATTTTTTTCTTAATGGTTAAAAAAAAAAGAAAAAAAAAAGGAAATATTTGAGGGGTAGAAATATAAATAGATTAAAAAGTAGGACCACAAATGCAAAAGCAGAATAGTTGGAAGAAAATGACAAATAGAGTGATACGAGCACCAAACCAACGATTGCTTGGAACCAATTAAAAATTTTCCGTCTTAAAAAAAATAAAAAAATAAAATGAATAAACAAATAAATAAATAATATATGGAGCAGTAAAAAACCAGAGCCTCCATGCTCGTGGGATGAGAGAGAAAGAAAGGGAAGGGTAGAGAGAGAAAGGGTTTTTTGGGGTTTAAGAAGAAGAAGAAGAAGAAGAAGAAGAAGCCATGGGTCCGTCCAGCAACTGGTAGTTAGGGATTAAGCTTCTTAACCAAACGCGGCGTTATCGGCCAAGAAGAAGATGCAGAAGACGAAGGAGACGAAGAAGAAACAGCGGCGGATTTGAATTTGTTGAAGCAGAGGAGCAAAGAAAAGCAATCCACAGCCACAAAAAGAGAGGGCTCTTTTTTGGGGGATGGAGAAAAGGGAATTAAAGTCATCATTTAGAGAGAGAAATCAAGAAAAAAATCGGTGTTACTCTCACGTGGGAATTGATGCAAATTATAGATAAGAATCGTATGGTTTTAAATTTTTAGATCGTCTTCAAAATCGAAGTCCATACACTTCTCTCTCTCTCTCTCTCTCTCTCTCTCTCTCTGTGTCTCGCTTTTTTCTGTTGATTCTTCTGGATTTTCCCCCTCCTGTTCTTTCTTTAAGATCCATTGATGTTCTTGTGTTCTTCTTTCTGGTGTTTGGAATTTTTCCATGAAAAGTAAGATTTGGTGTTTTGTTGGTGTTTGGGATTTACTTGGGATTCAGATTTTATGCTCCGCCGATCGGGTGCCGTTTTCGAGCTTTTTTGTTCCCTTCCACGGCGGCAACCGTCGCGGATTTCTGGGTATTTATATTATCTTAATCTATACTTTTCTTTCTTTATTCATCTATGAACTTAAAATATTCTATTCTTAGTCTCTCTCAATATGCTTACTACACTCTGCTTGAGTAATTAGTTCTGCATGCAGGTTATGAGTAGCTCTATGTTGTTTCTTTGTTTGTTTTCGTTTTTTTCTTGTGATTGTTCTTGTGGGATTAGGGAAATTTTTTGTGAAGGACTGTGGAATTAAGAACCCTAGAAATTTTCGATTGGTTGAGTTTTGTTTTTTTGTTGTTTGTTGTTATTCAAGTGAGGTTTGATTCATTGATGGCTGAAAATTGTGTTAGGTGACTACACTACTTGGTTTCACTACGAAGTTCTGAATTGAGAGGGGAAATCCATGGCTACTTACTATTCTAGTTCGAGTAATGGAAGGGATGCTACTCCTATCCTCTACTCAAGAGGAGCTTTGATCGGTTCGTATGAAGACTCGTCGATTCTTCCCCGGAATATGATGATGCATAATTCTGGGATGTACATGGATTCATGTCCTTCACAGGGAGACAATGGTTGTGGTCAGATAACGTCGGTTGGAGCAGCGGGAACGAGCCAACAACAGCAGGAGTTTTTGTCGAATCTCGGTGGTTCGGAGATTGCTGAGCATGATTTCAATACATGGAGAGGAGAGGGAAGGAGTGAAATGGTCGGTGCGAGCTCGATGCGTGGCCCGACCAATGTTCTTCATGGTGGGCAGAATTTGCAGGGTCAGGGGTTATCCCTTACTCTTAGTACACAAATTCCATCTGGAATTCAAATGCCTTCCATTCCTTATAGGAATTCAGATATGGGTTTAGCTTCGTTCTTGAGTCCGAATCCGACTAGTTCAGGCAACGATGGCTGCAGAAATGGCAGTTCTAGAGACGAGCAGTTGGCAAAGGGCGAATTATCTCAATACAGTATGTCTACGATTGCACGAACGATGCCGAACTCGAAGTACCTTAAGGCAGCACAACAACTCCTTGATGAAGCTGTTAATGTCAGGAAAGCTTTGAAGCGACCTAATAATGAGAGAAACCAGAGCTCACATGAGCATGAAACTAGAAGTGGAAAGAATGGTGATGCAGGAACCAAAAACGACGGTTCGATGCTCACTGCAAGCGGAGCGTCTTCGAACCCTCAAGAAACTGGAAGCAATTCAACTTGTGAGCTCTCTCATGCTGAAAAGCAAGATTTGCAGAACAAGTTGACAAAGCTTTTATACATGTTGGATGAGGTAATATACTCTCTTATATTCTCTAGATTAGATGAACACATTCGATTCGATTTTCCGTTGAAATGGTTTGTGACACCGACTTGTTCCGAAGTACGAGCTCAAGGTGAACTCTTGATCTTGTTTTGTAGGTTGATAGAAGGTACAATCAGTATTACCATCAGATGCAGATTGTGGTATCATCGTTTGATGTTATAGCAGGATGTGGGGCGTCTAAGCCATATACTGCACTTGCACTCCAGACTATATCTCGTCATTTTCGGTGCTTGCGGGATGCAATAGCTGGTCAAGTTCGAGCTACCCGTAAAAGCCTGGGAGAGCATGAGAATTCTGGAAATGACAAAGGAGTTGGAATCACCCGTCTCCGGTACGTCGACCAGCAGTTAAGGCAACAAAGGGCTCTTCAGCAGCTTGGTATGATACAGCAGCATGCATGGAGGCCTCAAAGAGGGTTGCCTGAGAACTCTGTTTCGATTCTTCGTGCTTGGCTGTTTGAGCATTTCCTTCATCCGTAAGTCTCGAACATTAGTATTTCGTTTTATGTTCTCTCTGTCGAACCAAAATTAAACCTAGTACTACATTTCCAGGTATCCAAAGGACTCTGATAAGATCATGTTGGCAAGGCAAACAGGATTGACAAGAAGTCAGGTAAAAACTCCATAACTGGGGAAGTAGAAACATGGCACTAGAAAGATTTTGGATAATATTTTGAATCAATTTGTTTGATATGTTGGAAAAGACCAAACCTTGTATGTCTGAAAAGATGTGTCTGCTGGAAGTAGGTACATGTCGTGGAGGCTGCCGATTTAGCTCCAAAATCATCGTCTTCACATTTTATTTCTCCACCATGTCTATATTTACCTCGAGTTTTGTTGTACTGACATGTGTATCGATATTAAATTTGATGTCGTCGATGGGCTTGTGCAGGTCTCTAATTGGTTTATCAATGCACGCGTGCGTCTTTGGAAACCTATGGTAGAGGAAATGTACAAGGAAGAGGCAGGCAGTGCAGAAATGGACTCTATATCTTCATCTGAAAATGTTGGCAAGGGAACAAAAGGAGATAACAGGACCTTTGAGGATAATAAGGAGGAGGATCTGCAACAAAGTACAAGTTCAACAGCCACCGAAAGATGTAGCGCCGGAGACATTATCGACTTAAAATCCGATCAAGCCTCTAATCTTGTAAATTCAGGTTCCACCAGACTAGCTAGTTTCCAAAATGGTGCTCACATCGAAGCTCAAAACGAGCTGGTAAAGTCGAGGGAGGAGCTAAGGCCTAATGTAAATAACTCTAATTTCTTTCCTGATGCAATTGTCCAGTCTCAGGCAGGAAGTGACAGGTTTATGGCTGCCGCTGCTGCCTATCACATGTCTGAACTGGGAAGGTTTGGGGCGGTTAGCGGGGTATCGCTTACACTGGGCTTGCAGCATTGTGAGGGTGGTGGCATACCTATGCCCACTGGGACACATCATGGTTTTGCAGCCATGAGAGGAGACGAAATGTACAATGCTGCAGCGTCTTCTCTTGGGGACACAGGCCATTTTGAATGCGTAAACGCTGGTAATCCGCAACCGAGGTTCGGCCCTTCTCATCTTTACCATGATTTTGTTGTGTAAAAGTGCAACTGTACAAGATTGCTGGTCTGCATCATATACTAGATGATATATATGTACCACTGAAGGAGCAAAGGAACATAGATTTTTCTGCATTAGAACATAGGCTGTTCCTTGTAGCATTTCCTTGCTTGCAGATAAAAAGAATGATTTGTGTCCTCCATATATGATATATGGAAAGCAGCAAAAAACATATTTGTTATATATATCATGTGTAGTTGATTGGAAGGTTAGCCATATTTTGTCTGTCCGCATATGATTCAGTCACTGCCAAACTTTGGTTTCCACAGGAAATATCATCATTTGAATAAATGTTAAGTGATTTTGAATTTAAACCTTCTATTACATATCTTTTTAAATCTCCAATTTTTATGCTTTTTGTCTATTTTATTGTAATCTTCCTGTTTTTACAAGTGTACTAGTAGAATCAAGAAAGTAACAATTAGTCATTTTGAGCCTAGCTCAATTGATAAAAACATTATATTTTCGACCAAGATTTGAATCTCGATAAACTGACTAAAATGTGTATGCTTCAAACCGACTCGATTCAGTTGGTTCAATCCGGGTTTTCAGTTTTAACAAACCTCCATTACTCGAATAACTAAGGAAGTAATCAACATAAGTAGACAACTTCGGCTAATATTCTACAGATTATAATGGGTATAGAGCCTTTACCTTTGAGTCCTTCAAATTGGAAGTCCCGCATTCAGTTCATAAGTTCTTTCATTCTTATTAGCTCCCCAAGTGTAACCTGTAGCTCCATGATTCAAACTTATAAAGATAGGTAGCATAAAAGGCAAGCCGTAACTGGAATTAACAGTACCAAGATTTTGTTACCAAAAAACCTAGACCAGTGGGATCTATAGGAGGAGTTAGTTGAGGTTTCAAACTCCATTTGCCGTGAACAATATTCAGGCACGGCGGTGGTCATGCTATACAAGTCAATAAAGAAAGCCAACTAACACCACCATGGCTATCTGCCCATGCTCTTTACAAAAACAAGAAAAAGGATCAAAATGGTCTGATGAAGGGCTTTGATCAGACAATTATTATGCAGGGTCTACCTGAAAATAGTAAAGAACACAATGTCAGGAGATTCTAGAAGTAAAGTAGCTCAACTGAGAAGATATAGCGTACGGACCTTCTGTACAGAACTCTGACATCTTGATTTAGAAGTGGGGTTTCTAGAAAATTATCGCCACAATCTTTCACGTCAACAGTCGTCACTTCAAAGTCATGATAGCCACAATACTCGTTCCACTCGAACCACATCTTAGCAATCAGTTCCTTCTTGAAGCAAGCGCTATGATCCCCCTCTTCAGGAGAGTCAGCAGCCACCAATCTATAAGCAAAGACTTTCTTAGTTTGGCCAGGACGGAAAGCACGACCAATTGCTTGGCGGGTCACTGATGGATTCAGATGAACATCCAAAATAATGATACGTGATGCCCCTACTAGAGATATGCCTTCCCCACAGGCCTTAATGGAACCAAAGAAGACTCGAGCATCGGGCGAGTTGTTGAAGCGTTCCATCGACCATTCCCGATGCTCAGAAGTTGTTTCACCAGATATCATGAAGGTTTCTTTTCCTGGACTCCAACCTTTCTTCTGCACAACCAATCTCTCCATGAATTTCAAAGGGAGCAGGTATTGGCTGAAAACCAGCAGCTTCTCCCCGGTAGTGGCACACAAATTCAGCATGTTAAGAAAGAATTTTGCCTTGACTCCATCTTTAACGTCCAGCTTATCAATGACCTCATCTATTTTGTCATCCGTTACAACAGCATTCACAGAGAAAACATTCAACTTTGGGTGTAAATAAACAGCACTGCCGGCAGAGCTTATTTTGAACTTCCTATTAAACTTTTTAACCTTTTCTCCTTCATGCTTCTGTTTAGAGGTGAGATTCAACACCACGGTAAAGTCGACCAATCCAGGGAGCTCGTCGAGAAAATCCCCTTTATAGTAATGCAAAATCTTGCTGGTCATTTCACGTAAATCATGGATGACACTCACTTTCCTCCTGAAATCTTTATCCTTTTGAAGTGTATGTTCCACCAAATCATAAAAAGCAGAATCAACACCTGCTTTGAACTGCTTCCTCACACCAGGTATATCCACTCTTGACATGATGCGCTTGATGATAGGTCGAGAAGTTTCGGATCTCATGAACTTCGGTCGAACAAGATTCACTATATTGAATACCTCTTTAACATGGTTCTGATAAAGGGTTCCTGAAAGAACCACTTTTCGTGGAGTTCTGACTTTGGCAAGAGCTTGCAAAATATCAGTGTTCTCATTTCTTGGAGTATGCCCCTCATCTAGAATAAGAATGGTAGGAACCTTGAGCAATATATTTTGACATGCAGTTGATGATGAACTGGTTTCAACCTCACAGACGATTGTGGAAAATTGTTTGTATCCTAAGAACAGAATACTCTTGTGCTCGACCCACTGATTCAGTACTGTCAGCTGTTGAGCCCTATTATCTGCTTTAACAGAATAGAAATCATAGAGTGGAATGTCTTCCACTTGCCAAATCTGAAACTCTTTTTTCCATGTAGCCAAGATTCCTTTGGGAAGCACAACCAATGGTCTGGCCTGTGGATACTTGGCTAAAAAACTTTGCATAAAACTGATTATCATAAAGGTTTTTCCAGATCCAGGAGCGTGAGCCAAAATGCAGCCTCCAGGATTGTCAGTTACCAAGTTGCTTATAAGAAAATTGAAACCTTCCATTTGATGAGGCTTCATTTGCTTCATATGCCTAGGGTGTGCAGAAATTTCAGTTACAGTCAAATCATCTTCTGAAATTTTAACTTCAACGTCACCTGAATCTTTGTTACGAGATTCAGACATGTATGTTCTTGTGCTCTTCTTACCCTGGAAAAGAAATATGAATCATTGCAAGATTAAGTTCACAGAAGATGATAGAGCTGATAACAAATGTAGATCAGAAACTATTCAGGATTTTTCAAAATTATATCACTCGACATGACATAGCTAGTAATGTCGATCCAAATTCACAAACAACCTACTATCACTTGACATGACAGTGACATTTAATAAGGATCCTATAATTAGTGAAAAACTAACAAAACAATCTACTATTCAATTCAAATAAGCTCAAGGAATCAGACAAGTTTAAAATTCAATATTACAGCCAAAAAAACGAAGAAAAACCGGGTCTAGCTTTTGTTCGTAGTGTGGAAATTGTAGTTGTGACTTCTTTTTCCAACGCACGAATTGTTCGCGCTTATTATCCGAGTATAAACTCGATAAAAGCTTCATTCAAGTATGTATCTATCGCATCCTCAGATGTTACATTTGAGACTCAAAATCAACATATACCAATGCTACATTCAGAGGGCGACAACAAAAACTGCTACCCACGAGCTTATGGACCACAATTTAAATTATTCTGCCCCGCTTTTGGCACGTATAAATTCATATAACAAAGGCAAGGAAACATGGTTTTCACACAATTGAGATGCCATGTTGCATACCTGCTAATTTTAATAAAAATATCACCCTCAACAGAGATCCTTGAATTACAATCCTATCTCAAGAACATGAGGAGCGAGCCAAAACCACTCAACTGTTTAACTTTACATGTAAGCACACTAATATGCAATAAGCTACATAAATCGGCAACAGAGACACAAACCTTGTTGTACTGAAACTCAAAAATGGTCTCAATTCCTCTGTCAATAACCCCACAAATGCGACAAACATAACCAAGATCCTCCTTCAAGAGAAAAGAATGATCACAGTCCGTAGTATCATCTGTAGTTTGTTGATTAGATGATGAATCTACAGCGACATCCAAGTCCTAGAAGAAGTTAGAATTGCAAGAATTATAAGTTTTACAAAAACAAGTTAAGTTGTTGAAAAGGGCAATGACAATAAAGGAGTAAAATTCTACTTTAACACAACATGCACAAAACTAGGATTTTTCTTTAAACAAGTAAAAAAAAAAAAAAAAAAAAAAAAAAAATCAATAATATTTGATAAGCTACAGAAATATTCAATATACAGATTAGCACATTAACCCAAATAAGATGCACTCATTGTCTTAGAAACTAAGGGTATATAATTAGGAATTAATACATTGCAGACAAAAAACCAGAACTGAAGGAAACTGTAGGCACAGAGACCTATATATATAACAACAATACCTTGGAACATTCCAATGCCATTTTCATATCGTTCCAAATATCTTCAAGACCATCTTCTTCACTGTTAGCCTGTTCGCTGACCTCATCTTCCTCTACACCGACGTAAACACCTCTGTCTTTCTTACTTATAGTTTCACTTTCACCAATAGGAGTTGCTTCCTCCCCATTTGAAGCCCGGCGTCCCTAACAAGAGAAATCCATCCTTAGAACATACATAAATTATCTTCAACTCTAAACTTCAATAATATAATTTCATAAGGCACTACTTTTAGACACTGATCAATAGGAGTAATCAATGAACAATATTGAGATTATAAAATGCTGTAGAAATTTCCATCATGCTATCAGTTTTCATTCCACATTCAGAATTAGTTCTAGAACACGTACCAAGAGCCTGAATTAACTAAATTTTTCATTGGTTATGAGGTGAAATTTCTTGTGGAAGATGTTCGGATTGGTATTCATCCTTTAAGATTTTATTTCATAAAAAAATTTACTTAATCAGATTGAAGTGCTCTCAATTGCCTCTTTCATTTCTGATCCACACAAAATTGGCATTTTCTTCTGGAAGAATTTCGGTAATATGGATTAGGAATTGTTTCATGCTCTGCCAAAAGAAAGAGAGAAAAAGGAAAACACAAACAAACAACAACAATATGGAATTAGGTATGATGTCCTCAATGCCTATTCTCCAAACTTTTTGGAGTAGAGAGGTAGCCAACTTATTTCATCTTTTGCTAATCTGCATTGTAGATGGAGTTCATCCTCGTAATTGCCTATCATTTCATAAGTTCTTAAGAATGTATAGTCCTCTTAACAATTTGGTTGTATCAATTTTTTTTCAAATTAAATATTCTTGTTCTATTAAAAAAGAAAAAAATTGAAGCTACTACATAGATGTTGTGTGAGATCCCACATCGATTGGGGAGGAGAACAAAGCATTCTTTATAAAGGTGTGGAAACCTCTCCCTAGCAAACACGTTTTAAAAACCTTGAGGGGAAGCCCGAAAGGGAAAGCTTGAAGAGGACAATATCTACTAGCGGTGGGCTTGGACCGTTACATGTTGGCTATTTATTTTTAACAGTGGATGTGTCACAATATTCAATTTCATATATATGTTTAAATTTACAGTTACATAGATGTCTAGAAAGCTTACCACTGCCACTTTGTCCTTGAAGAGACTTTGTCCAGGTGGTCTAGGCAGAACAACCTCTTGAAAAGGATGTATACGCCTCGGAACATAGCTTTCTTCCTCATCAGAATCAATTATTACAATAGGCAATCGTGATTTCTCAACATCGTTGTCACGAACGTCAATGGCAGAATCATCCTCCAAATCAATGAGATTATTATGAACCAATTGGGAAGCTTGATGATTCATTGCCTCTGTACACTCTTTACTTCTCCCCAGACCAAATAACATACTCGACAGCGTAGGATACTTGGCAATGTAAGGACTTAGAATTTGCATCTTACACGAAACAAGGACTTCAATCTCTTTAGTGACACTTCCAAACTGACCACAATCCAAGCTATCGATCAAATTATTAATGGCGAACGGATCAGAGTAATCAATTACTTTCGCCGAGTTCTTCATTTTGTTTTGTCTCGGTATGTCATCTTTTTGGGCAGAAATGGTGGCAGTGCCAGGGAAATCTTTTCCATCAGTAGATAATTTTAGTCTCTTACGTCTCTCGTAAAACAGTCCTGACCACAACGGATCGCACATTATCAGTATCTAACAGTAGCAATTCAACGAACTTAACAGAATAGGAACAAACATCCTTCCATGGTCAGATATTCAGGCTTAGCAAACAAAAACTAAATTCAAGTGTTCTTCATTAGAAAACAATAGAAAACTAAATTCAACAATATTGCACCAGGAGAAAGGAAAAGGAAAATATTAGACGAAAAAGGCTATAATGAAAGAAAATAAGATCAGTATCAAATAAAGCTATAACTTGAAGTGTGATGACCCACGTTGGTTGGGGAGGAGAACAAACCACCATTTATAAGGGTGTGGAAACCTTCCCCTAGCAGACGCGTTTTAAAGCCTTGAGGGAAGCCCGAAAGGGAAGACCCAAAGAGGACAATATCTGCTAGCGGTGGGCCTGGGTCGTTACATGAAGTGTGGAGTATATAAAGCAAAAGTTCCTAAACAATATATCCGATATTCATTACAAAGCACATTAAATCAACAAAACAAAGACTATTTTTCCACAGATAATTCTAGTTTAAACAACAAATGCCTAACATAATCTTCCACATGATTTTAAAACGAAGAATGAAATAAATTACAAAACAAAAGTGCTTCAATCTCTTGAAACCAACAAAGTATGCCCAATTATTTTGTTTGTTCGAAGAACCTTACCGTACATTCTGAAACAGCAACAGTATCAGATAATACTCAACAATTCTTCACACTTCACACACATATATCCCTTCTCTAACGTCCTGGGTTCATCAACAAACAATTTCCACCGATACCATTGCCAAACAAGTCATATTCACACAAGAACAGCACAACCCCTGCAATAAAAATCGACGTAAAGAACATGCAACATTGCGCTAGACATAACCAAGAGATTAGAAATAACCAGAACACTAAAAGAATCAGCATCGTGAAGAACATTCCGGATAAACACAACCCACATGGGAAACCAAAAAAAGAAACCCCCATTTGTGGAAGAGGAAAGGGTACCATTTGGAGTGGCGGAGATATTATGGGAGAAGTCGATGGTCGCATCCATGATACGTTCAAGTATTGCAAACACTGAGCATTTCCACAAACACACAGAAGCAAAGATTACATTACAGAAAGAAATATAAAACAACCGAACAGAATCCGCCGAGTAAGTGCATACAACAACAACTGACCGCGAGGAAAACGGAGGCTAACAAATTTGATCAATCCGAGCAGAAGAAGAAACTGAGAACAGAGTTAGAAAACCCCGATTTCAACGATTTAGGGTCCGATTGAAAGCGGAATCAACTCACATTTTGATTCAACTCGATGAGGAGCTTTCTCGTTGAACTTGACAATGGAGACAGAGAGAGAGAGAGAGAGAGAGAGAGAGAGAGAATCAAAGCATGCGTGAGATGAAGGAAATGGGAGAACGAAGGGCCTGCTCCGCTCTGCTGCTCGGACTGAGGGCGTTTCCGACTGTACCAAAACGGCGGCGTTTCCGCGGTGACGAGGGAGAATGCGATATTGTGAACCAATCAAAATTCAAGAAGATTGCGACGGATCAAGTACACGTGGCTTGCCGAGTCAGTCCTTATTACGTCAGCTTTCTGACTCAGACGACACGCCAGCAGAGATTAACATTTAATTTTTTTTTTCTTTGGTTAAATAATTGCAAATTTGGAATTTTCAACGTTGGGTATAAATGTTTTCTTAATATAATATATCATTTATAATTTATTTTAAATATGATATAATATATTTAAATATCTAATGTATAATAATATATATTTTATTATATTTGGATATCATAAAATATTTAAATATATATTCCACTCAAATCTCATTATTTTTTAATATTTCAAATTAATATTTTTTCTCATTTATATTTAATATATAAAATATTTATGTAAACAATTCAACCCGTCTTTTAAGGTTACTCTCAACTAGTAATGAGATCTAAAGTTGTATTCTTATGCATTGTAGAACAAGTCGTGTCCATAAATATAATCAGACAAGTCAATCATTTACAAGCGATTTGTAATTACAAATGGGTCAAGCTTATTTTACCTGTGTAATTATTGTTGGATGATGAAAGTCCCACATCAGCTAATTTAGAGAATGATCATCGGTTTATAATCAAATAATACTCTCTCCATTCGTGTGAGGCCTTTTGGGGGAAGCCCAAAGCAAAGCACGAAAGCTTATATTCGAAGTAGACAATATTATACAATTTTGGAGAGTCATGTTCATCTGACATGGTATCAGAACCATGCCCTAAACTTAATCGTACCAATAAATTGGTAAATTCTCAAATGTCGAACAAAGGACTCCAAAAGAAAAAGGAGTTGAGCCTCGATTAAGAGGATACGTACTTTGTTCGAGGGGAGGTGTTGGACTTGAGACACCTAAGAAGTGAAAAACTGGCCCTAAAGAGGGTGGAACCTCTCCCTAACGGTGGGCTTGAGACACCCAACGGGTGAAAAAAAAAACATTTTTCTGACAGACTCATTTTAAAACCTTGAAAGGAAGCCGAGAGAGAACAATATATGCTAACAGTGAACTTGAGGCCCCCAAGGGAAGAAAGCTGAAATAGGACAATATTTACTACCGGTGGGAGCGAGCTAGCTAAAGGTCTTTTGACTTTGGTTTGTGCCATGGCGGCCAATACTCCTTGCACGTGGAATATAAGTGCAGTCAAAGACGAGAACATTTCGTGAGTAGCGTACTTGGGTAAAAAAAAATCTAAGTTAAATTATAAACAGTAACTTTTTAAGTAGGTGAAAATTAAATTTAACTTTCCCATTTACCAAATTTGTAATTTAACAGAAAAAAAAAAGTTATATATATATATATATATAATTTTATTTTTTCCAAACAAGTTTACAAATTAAATTTAGAAAATAAATAATGCAAAAGAGGAAGAAACCGACAAGCAGTCGGTTGAAATTTGCTGAGCTCGACCAAACTTCGAATCCAAAATCCAAACACCATCGATGAAAAAAAAAAAAAAAAAAAAAAAAATTTAGCGAAAGCTTCAGAGATCGAGAGTTCAATGCTGACTTCTTTTTATATATCGTTTCCATTTACTATTTGGCGCTTCCTTCAGCCGCCCCTCTCTGCGAGAACCCCCCATTTGGGCTCACCACTTGGGCGATTCTTTACAGTTTTCCACTGCTTCCGCCTTCGATTCTTCCCCAACCCCCTCAAAACCCTTCTGTAATTTATGTTATTTCTCACTTCTTTTCGTCTTCTCTAACCCAATTTTCCATTGGACTCTCAATTCCCTCCTCCAATGGCTTCCCAGCAGCACTTATCCACCATTAAGGTCTTACCCTTCAACCATTTCTCTTTTGAATCTCTTTTTTCCGCTTAATTCCACTGTTTTCTTGTCATATCTCACCTGGGTTTTTGTTTTTGTAGGGCGCCAAAGTGCTCATGGTTGGCGCGGGAGGAATCGGATGCGAGCTTTTGAAGACTCTTGCTCTCTCGGGGTTTCAGGACATTCATATTGTAATTTGGTTTCTTCTTCCTCCTTGTTTTGTTGTTGGAATTCATTGTTTGTGGATCACTGTTCTTGGGTTTTGTTTTGCTCATGATTTTGGTTCGTTTTTGCTGAGAAATTTGAAGAACTTGGGTGGGTTAGGGCTTAAATGGGTTAATGTGATTGCACGTCTCTTTTGGCTGAGTGATGTTTATGGATGAAATGAACTTTGTTATTCGTTTTCGCCATCCTTGTCTTTTGTTTTGCTCGTCCCCCGCAGGGATGCTCAACCATTACTGTATTGTAAATTAGTAATTTCAGGTTGGTATAGAATATTTCATTTTCCCCCTCCTCCAAAAGATATAGGGGGTGGAAAGAAGTAATTCTTCCACTCCTAGAAGCATTAAGTTTTTGTTGTTATGGTGCTTCAACGCGTTGTTAAGTTTTTTAATCCAATGGCCGATAGCTACTGAACTTGGCTGATTTTGTAACCGTTCAAACTCATCACTGATAGATATTGTCCTTGTTGGGTTTTCTCTTCTGACTTTTCGTCAAAATTTTAAAACGTGTCTGCTAGGGAGAGGTTTTCACACCCTTATAAGGAATGTTTCGTTTCCCCTCCAATCAATGTGGGATCTCCCACCCCCCTTGGGGGCACACCGCCTAGTGCGTGGCTCTAATACCATTTGTAATAGCCCAAGCCCACCGCTAGCAAATATTGTCCTCTTTAGACTTTCCCTTTCGGGCTTCACCTCAAGGTTTTTAAAATGCGTCTGTTAGGGAGAGGTTTCCACACCCTTATAAAGAATGTTTTGTTTCCCTCTCAATCGATGTGGGATCTCACAATCCACCCCTCGTGGGGGCCCAACGTCCTCGTTGACACACCACCTAGTACTTGACTCTGATACTATTTGTAACAGCTCAGGCCCGCCGCTAGCAGATATTGTCTTCTTTGGGCTTTCTCTTTCGGGCTTCCCCTCAAAGTTTTAAAATGTGCTGCTAGGGAGAGGTTTCCACAGCCTTATAAGGAATGTTTCGTTCTCATCTCCAATCGATGTGGGATCTCACAAATTTTCTCCTCTTTTCATATATAGTAATCTTCATTCTTGGAGATTCTTGAGATGTTCTTCTCTTGATGGTTGATGCATTCAGGTTTATATGTGACTACTTGATATTTGTATTCTAATAATGACGGGTTTTCTATGCTTCATAAATGTTATTTCGGTATTTTATGTCGTGCAAGTGAAGCTTTGTTGGTACCTCTAATGATTGTCTATGCAATTTTCTTTAAATTTAAAGGATTGATATATATTAAATGTTTTCTAGTGTGCATTGAAATTGTTTAAGCTCACTTTGAGAGGGTCAATAGTGATATTGAATATGGCCTACAGTGGTTGATCAACTGTGGGTTTGAGTGTGTTTTTGTTTTTTGCTATGCACTCATGTGCATTACTTAATACTCATTTTCAGATTGACATGGACACCATAGAAGTCAGCAACTTAAATCGACAATTTTTATTCCGAAAATCTCACGTAGGGCAATCAAAGGCTAAGGTAAGGAAATTTTCATTTTTCGTCTCACGGTGGCAATGCAGTTTCTGTTTCTGAACGTCTTACATATGTTTAATTTTTTTATGTTAGGTCGCTCGAGATGCTGTCTTAAGATTTAGACCTCATGTTAGCATAACCTCGTATCATGCAAATGTCAAGAATCAAGAGTTTAATGTAGATTTCTTTAAGCAATTTAGTGTTGTTTTGAATGGACTTGACAACTTAGATGCGAGGCGACATGTGAATCGTCTATGCTTGGCAGCTGATATTCCCTTAGTCGAAAGTGGGACCACTGGATTCCTCGGACAGGTGTTCTGTTTTTTCAAATTTTTTTTACAAGAAACTTTATATTGTGAATATTTATGCTCGTAAAGCGTATCAGGTCCTTATGCATTTGTTTTACTTTAAGTCTTCCCCTGGAAACACTGGCACGGCAATGTTTAAAGCGGTGAAAACTGAAAAGAGTGGAATATGTATCTCTTGTGGATCTGCCTTGCTAGTCCTTGAACTATAATGATATAAAGTACGAACGCTCATCCAAATTCATTATAACTAATGTTTAAAGAAACGAATATGAGTTGGTACAATCATTGGAAAGTGAGCACTAGGTGATTGAAATGTTGAAACTATGTCAAGAATTAAGAACCGTCTTGTAAGACGTTTATTGTGAGACTAGTTGAGGTGGATATGTGTCTCGAATACCAATGGTTATAGTTAAATATTAAAAAAAGTTGAGTAGAGTCATAAGTATGGGTACTCATAAGGCTTGTTTGCTCGTTCATCTCTATTGGCTAATTTTGAATGTGTTCTTGGTCGGCGCAGGTCACAGTTCATGTCAAGGGAAAAACAGAGTGTTACGAGTGCCAGCCGAAACCGGCCCCAAAAACATATCCTGTCTGTACGATTACTAGTACTCCGTCAAAGGTACTAACAAGGGGTTATGATCTCTATGTTGTTCTCTTAAGTAGTCTTCTCCGAGACCGTACATTAACCATTTATTTTCTTGCTTGTACTACTTGGGGGTGAAATCATTGTTATGTCTGATGTAGGTGTTACACATGTTTGAACTTTTGGTAATAACGTCTCGAAAATAGAGAGAACTAATAGAATAATGGCTGACGACTCAGGTTACGTATTTATATATAACATCCCGCCTCTGTAACGAACTACTGCTAATACAATTATACAACTAAAACAGCCTAATAGTATCATTAGCTTATTCAACCATGGATTAACTCATTTACTACACTCAATAATTGGGTAGTTGAATATTTAAGGAATGCATGATCATAACTTGATTCACTGTTAAGTCTCAGCTCATTGAGCGACGGATTCGTTGTTCGATCGCATATTCTTTCCTCAGGTTGTGCAGTTAGTCCTTATCTTTTACTATTTGTTTAACCATGAAGTTCGATACTATGAGTTTCTGCTTTTGTTATGTAGTCTAATTTGGTTGCGTGAACTTTTCAGTTCGTTCACTGTATCGTTTGGGCGAAGGATCTACTTTTTGCGAAGTTATTTGGAGATAAGAATCAAGAAAACGATCTAAACGTGCGTTCAAGTGATCCAGCAAGTTCGTCTGACCATGCCGAAGATGTTTTTGAACTTAGAAAAGATGAAACTATTGAGCAGTATGGAAGAAGAGTGTTTGATCATGTATTTGGGTACAATATTGAAGTAGCTTTATCGAATGAAGATACTTGGAAAAATCGCAATAAACCGAGGCCTATTTATATTAGGGATATCCTGCCTGAGGAACCAACTAATCAGAATGGAAACATGGACAAAATCTGTGCCACTGATGAACAATCCTTAATTTCTGCTATGACATCTATTGGGATGAAAAATCCTCAGGAGATATGGAGTCTTATGGAAAATTCGAGAATCTTCATTGAAGCTATCGTACTTTTCTTCACGAAAAGGAAAAAGGTTTCGTTTTGACTCCTTGTTTTGTGATTAAAATCTTTAGATTTCTTGTTTGTGAGATCCCACATCGGTTGGGGAGGAGAACGAAACACCCTCTATAAGGGTGTGGAAACCTCTCCCTAGCAGACACTTTTTAAAAAGGGAAAGCCTAAAGAGGATAATATCTGCTAGTGGTGGGTCTGGGCCGTTACAAATGGTATCAGAGCCAGACACGAGGCGATGTGCCAGCGAGGAGGCTGAGCCCTGAAGGGGAGTGGACATGAGGTGATGTGTCATCAAAGACGCTAGTCCCGAGGGGGGTGGATTTGGTGGGGGTCCCACATCGATTGGAGAAAGGAATAAGTGCCAGCGAGAACGCTGGGCCCCGAAGGGGGGTGGATTTGGTGGGGGTCCCACATCGATTGGAGAAAGGAATAAGTGCCAGCGAGAACGCTGGGCCCCGAAGGGGGGTGGATTGTGAGATCCCATGTCGGTTGGGGAGGAGAACGGAACACCCTTTTGAAGGGTTTGGAAACCTCTCCCTAGCAGACTCGTTTTAAAAATCTTGATAGAAAGCCCAAAGAGGACAATATCTACTAGCGGTAGTCCTAGGCCGTTATTCTGGTAGACTTTTTGAACTTCATTTGGGATGTACCATGCAGGATGTTGGGAACTTGAGTTTTGATAAAGATGATCAGTTAGCTGTGGAGTTCGTCACGGCGGCTGCGAACATTAGAGCTGCATCTTTTGGTATTCCTATGCATAGCCTTTTCGAGTCTAAAGGTATTGCTGGTAATATTGTGCATGCTGTTGCAACGACGAATGCCATTATTGCTGGATTGATTGTTATCGAGGCGATTAAGGTGCTACAAAATGATTTAAACAAATACAGGTGTGTGTGGAGTTTCTTCATGTTGCTCTAAACAAAAAAATGGGATATCTTTTTATGGTCTGTTTTAATCTTTTAGGTATTGTGCTTCAGAGATATTATGTTTTTGTAGATGCTTTATATTCCTGTCATCTGGTTTATTGTTCTGTGCGTGTTCATCATTTTACACGTCTCGATATTGTTATTTCATTTTTGTGGTGTGTTAATTCTGCTTATAACTTTTGCTTGTGACACCATATTATGTGGAGTTCGATGTTCCATGGAACATGTTGTGAGATCCCACATCGGTTGGAGAGGGGAACGAAGTATTTCTTGTAAAGATGTGGAAACCTCCCCCTAGTAGATGCGTTTTAGAAACCTTGAGAGAAAGCCTCAAAGAGGACTTGGGCTGTTACAAATGGTATCAGAGCCAGACACCGGGCGGTGTGCCAGTGAGGACGCTGGGCCTCCAAGAGGGGTAGATCGTGAGATCCCATATCGGTTGGAGAGGGGAATGAAGCATTCCTTGTAAGGGTTGTGGAAACCTCTCCCTAGTAGACATGTTCTAAAAACTTTGAGGGGAAGCCTAAAAGGGAAAACCTAAACAGGACAATATCTGGGTGGGCTTGGGCTGTTACAAATGGTATTAGAGCCAGACATCGGGCTATGGGCCAATGAGGACACTAGGCCCCAAGCGGGTGTATTGTGAGATCCCACATCGGTTGGAGAGAGAAACGAAGTATTCCTTGTAAGGGTGTGGAAATCTCTCCATAGTAGAAGTGTTTTAAAAACTTTGAGAGGAATCCCAGAAAGGAAAACCCAAAGAGGACAATATCTACTAGTGGTCGACTTGAGATGTTATAAATAGTATCAAAGCCAGACGCGGTGTGCCAGCGAGGACGTTGGGCTCCCAAGGGGGGTGAACTGTGAGATCCCACATCAGTTGAAGAGGGGAACGAAACATTCCTTGTAAGGGTGTGAAAACCTCTTCCTAGTAGATACGTTTTAAAAGCCTTGAGGGGAAGCTCGGAAGGTAAAGCCTGAAAAGGACAATATCCCTAGCGGTGGGCTTGGGCTGTTACTCATGTTCTATTTTGGTGGTATTTTGAGGAGGCAAGAGAGACTATATTGAACTTGTTGTTTGTCTTCGGGTTCCCTTGAATCGAGCCTTAACTTGAATATGCATGTAGGATGACGTATTGCCTCGAACACCCTTCGAGGAAGATGCTGCTCATGCCAGTGGAACCTTTTGAACCTAATAAATCCTGCTATGTTTGTTCTGAGGTACATTCAATAGTTATCACTCTCAAGTGCGTTATTCGTTTATTTTGCGGAAGTTCACTGCAGATTTATACTTTCGTGCATATATTATGATGAAAACAGACACCGTTATCGCTCGAGATAAATACACGTCATGCAAAGCTGCGGGACTTTGTTGAGAAGATAGTTAAGGCCAAGCTTGGGATGAACTTTCCACTTATTATGCATGGAGCTTCCCTTCTTTATGAAGTTGGCGACGATCTTGACGAGGACATGGTGGCAAATTACGCTGCAAACCTCGAGAAGGTGTGATTTTATCGTGAAATGGATTAATCATTGGTCTTTGCTGTATGAAAATTCGAGTCCTTTCACACGTATTTCAGGTACTGTCTGAGCTTCCTTCACCTGTCGTTAGCGGGACGATATTATCCGTTGAGGATCTCCAGCAAGAGCTTAGCTGCAGTATCAACATCAAACATAGGTATTTCTGGATTTCGGATTAAATCATGCTGTGAAAGAAATGCAGATTACAAGAATCATATATATATATATATACACCATGCAGAGACGAATTTGACGAGGAGAAGGAACCAGACAGTATGGTTCTATCTGGATGGCAGCAAACGACACTGGAAAAGGGTGATAGCAGCAAGACATCGTTGGGCAATGGAGAAAGCACCTCGAAGGCGTTGCCCTCGACAGCAGATGCTAATAAGAACGATGACGCAGACATCGTTGCTTCTGGAATGAAAAGAAAACTGGACGAGGCGTCTTCAGGTGTCGATGCATCAAGTTCAGCTAATGAAGCTAATAGCTTGAAGAAACTTGAAGTGCTCGACGACGACGATGACCTTGTCGTGCTCGATGATGATGGGGATTTGGTAACCAACAAGAAGAAAAGATTGCAGTAACAGGATCTTGGATTTAACCGAGGAATGCTAACATAATTTTGTTCTGTTAGGAAGAAATGGTGAGATTCATAGATCTTTGTGTAATCTTTTTGGAGTTAGATGAGCCTTCAATTGTGAGTTCAGATGTGTACCAAACTGATAGAATGTTATATTTCCAAGCATCAAATTTAGAAGCTCAAGTGATTGTAACACTAAACACAAGCCTCAAACTTGATAGTAAATCAATTAAATATAACTCAACGATTTCTTTGAGCGGTTGTTGTCTGGAAAGCTCCAAGTCCAAGATTCATATCAGGATTTGAAATTCAAATTTAGTATCTTATGAATTTCACTTGTCTTAAACCAACGGATATCCTTTCAGTGGACGGAGTGAAGCAATGCTAGGACAGGGAAGGACAGAAAATATAATCTCGGTTCCTTGCTCTGTTTAGCTTACGGGAGAAATTTCTTCCGACTCTTCCGACTTTCTCCTAATTGTCAATGTAAACAAAGATTATCTACTAGTTTGGAACAATTCTTTACAAAGCCTCCAAGTTAAATGGACAAATTATCAGGATTTGAATCTCACAAATGCACGACACATCTTATAGCTTGAATCTCGGGTCGGTGTTAATTTTGGCAAACACCCAAGAACAAAATACAACAATCAAGAACCATTTTGGCAAACAACCAAGACACCCAAGAACAAAATACAACAATCAAGAACCAAACTTCCAAGAAGACAGTAAGACGAACATCTTCATCTAAATCATAAAAATACACAAACACAGAACCAGACAACACAACATTGTGCAAAATAAAGCTCCCACAATAATGGGACAACAGAAAATCTCCTAAACTTCTTACTCAAGAGCTTGAGCAGGTAGATGACGACGAGGTGATCGGTCGTGTTCCCAAATGAGCTGCGTCCGGCCAATGTCACCAGCACATGGGGTTGCCTAATTGATCAGTCAACTGACCTGGGTCGAGAGTGTTGAGCTTCTATGATATGACCGATTCAATCTTTGTTGCTCCACACCTGCCAACAGGAAGTTCTAACTAGTTTTGAAACGTTGAAGCTTCAAAATATAAAATATATGCTTGTGATCATAAATAATGACAAACAAATGGGTGAAGAATGCAGCTCAGAGATCATAGGAAGATTTTATATTGGAATCAGTTTTACTCAAATGAGATCGTGTATAAACAAGAATCCAAAACAAAGAATTTCAACTCATTAACATTTATATATCATATCTTTGATATGTATACAGACATTCAAACTGGAGTTATGAAGTTGACTGGCAATTCCTGTTTTCATGAGACTTTCAACAAGATCACAAACAATTTCTGGAAGGCATCCGGATTGAAGGAACTGCAGCAGCAATCGTCAGCTGCAGTGGACGAGGGAACAGAACTTCTTATGGCGACGTTTCCATTGACGAGGCACAGAAGTTGATGGTTCCTGTTTCATGAAACATGACTTCCCAATGTGACACGACTGGGATGTTAAAATCTCTCATATTTTGCTAGATTTTGTCCAGAAGAATCCTTTCCTTCTCGTGGAGTGGTTATCGGACATCATTCTAGACGACCCCTTTGAGCCAAAGGAGAAGTGCCGTTTCAAGAAAGGCTTTCCTGAGGAGCTTCTCATGCTAGAACTGGCAGACATTTTGGAACCTCTTTCAAGACGTGGATTGTTTTTGAAAGGATCGTTTGCAGTATAATCACCATCAAAACCACTATCTGCAATACAGTTTTTGGATCTCTTGTATAGACTCTTCCAGTCCATTTCAGCTTTAAGCGCCTTCTCGGATAACTTCTGCGTATGCTTCTCCCCGAAGGTACAAACTGGACAAGCGGGGTCGTACTTGTGAATTTCAGGTGTCATACTCTCCAAGCAATCGGCATGATAAACATGTCCACAGGTTAGTATAGCAGCAACAGAAAGTTCATTGTTAGCAATAATCCTTTGGCTACTCCACGAGGATTTCTCGGTCAACAGCTTCAAGCAAACTCCGCAAGTTTGCAAATCAACTGAGGAAGTTGAAAATTGACTACTAGATCTGCCTATTTTTTCACCGTTAAACCCAAACGAGTCACTATCGAAAGACCACCTTTCTCTATGAGAAGTGGCCATGAGTTCTGGGAAAGCATGTACAGACCAACAATCTGAAGACCCTCCATGTGATTCCCGGACCGATTCATTGCTCCAAGAGGGAAGCCTTGGTCTATCGTCGAAAGCTAAATAGCTACTTGGGGATTTTAATCCTCGGATTCGGCCGTCAGAAACTTGACGCAACAGCTGATGTCCTGGAGATCGATGGGAACACCTTGTTAGGGATGAATTAGTTGGAGGCAGATATCTCTGTGATGACAAAGGAGATGTTGACAAAGATGAAGCTGAAGGCAATGAAAGTGACAAATTTGCCGGAGACTTATATGAAGCTGCGGGAGATTCTGTAGCCTCCTTCACCTGCTTGGAACAGAGAAAATTCATCTCGTGGACTAGGATTATGGGTCTAGAAAACCAGGAAACGCACAAAAAGCTCAACTGGAATAGACCTTATTTTACCTGTTCTAGACTCACATCTATCGATAAATTCCTTGAATTTGATTGACCTGCCAGGAACAAATAGATCATGTGAGACATGAATATAATAAATAGTGGAGGCGCGTGGTGCTGAAACAAAGAATGAGGGTGGAGAGTGAGAGGGAGAATGGAGGTAATAATGGGATAGGGTAGGGCTTATAGGAAGAATGAGAGGGAGAATTAGTTGAAAGAGAGTAAGTGAAAAGGTGAGATTGAAAAAGAAGAAAAATAGCAATGCATCAAAGAGGGATTTCAGTTGGTCGTCAGGCTTTCGAACTTAACAAGGGACACCAACCAACCGATCAGTTTTTCTACAAGACTATAACTGATTTCATTTAATCACTCCTCAGAATGAACTACTGCTGTCATATCTTCATTTATGTTCATGCTTCAATCATTTTAAACAATAACACAGATCTAAATTCTTCGACTAATGAGATCGAAAATAAACTTTAGATAACAGAGGTTGATAATAAACTAACGAAGAGCTCAGTGCATAGAGCAATTGTGATGCAATAATGATAAAAACAGGAGACTGAAAAAGGGAAAATCAAATCAAGAATGTTAGGGGAACAAAATTGAGCTCATTATATTCTCAAATTAGAATTTAAGGATTTTCAAATCCTGACCTGAACTAGGAGTTCTTAAACTATTAGTTGTGCCTTCTGGCGGTGGGGACTTTTGCCATGTACGTCGTCTACGGAGATGTTCAAGTGGACTTCCATCCTCAGACGCATATGCTGACTCACACTTCGGTTCCACTCTATCATTGCGGCTAACACTATCAGAAAACCAACTTATCGAAGTCTCTTCACCTGCTACCCGTCCACGATTATCCCATCGAAAGCTCCAATTAGGCGAATACCTTATATTCCTACATAAGGTTTCACTTCCAGATCCACTAACTATAGTCTTGTCCCTAGCAGCAACACAACAAACAGACCCCATGCTGGAGAAGGACCAAGACTCAGGTTTTTATGACGTCGCCACACGAGTTCCCAAAGCTCTTCAAAATTAGAACTCTGAGAATAACCCCAGCACCATGCCTCTCAAAAAAATACCAAAACTGTATTGTGTCTAAATTCATGATAAACAGAACAGAGTTATCATAAGATAAGATTATAAGGCCAAGGACATTTCAACATACAAAAATCTACCCACAAACTATAGAGAACCAACCAATATTGTCAATGCAATAACATTCGATAAAAAAGCTCAAGTCCAAAATAACAATACGAACCTTTTCGAGCTAGAATAGAATAAAAACTAACGTGCTTCAGAGTTCAGAAAAGAACTCGAGCACAGAATGAATAAGAACACTTAACGAACAACACAAAAGAGCATCTTCGAAACTGCAGGCATAAAACACAGATACCCAAAAGTTACCCGATAGAGAATGCATTCTGGGATTTTCATTTCCAAACAATAATACGATCACCACAACACAAGAATGTCGAAGTTCAGATTGAAATCCTAAACTTCTCCTAGTTCCTTAAGAAAACCTTCCAATAAAACAATCCTCCATTATAACGCATCAACTTTTTAGCTTCCACAAAATGAGTTTTGGAACTAATTAATCACAGTGACTGAAAAACACAACCGCACAAAACCAATGGACACGGATTCGGTTCAATCTGCGAAATTTGTGGAAGCTATGAGTAAGTCTAAATCAAAAACCCTAAAATTAGAATCCAAAAAAGAAACACAGAGAATCAATCACTTACACAAGTCAGCGAGATCCGAAAAATTAGCCAAAAATACGCAAATAAATCCAACCAAATGTCACCAAAGAATTAAAGCCAAATCCAAAGAACAAAAACACAAGAATCACACCAAAAAAAAAAAAAAAAAAAAAAAAAAAAATGCAAAACCCCAAACTAATCGAAACAAACAAACAAAACCCTCATTAGATTCCGAAACTCAATTAGTTCAAACAAAAGCAATCAATGCACCGAAATGATCTAAAACCGTACCTTCAGAGAGAGCCCAATCTCGAACTTGAAAGAGAGAGAAAAAGAGGAGAGAGAAAGGGTTTTAGAGGGAGAAAGTGGAAGTGAACCTGAAGCTGGGTTTTCTTCATGACACAGAAAGACTGAGAGGGGCTGGTTCCAAACGGTTTAATTAACGACGTTAGGTCATTTGGGGGAATCTTCCACTACAGTGACGTTGGATGTTAACGGTGCTTTAACTTTCCGTTTTGATGTACGGTCGTTACTTAGTGGGCTTTTTTCCCCTAATTATTATTTTATTATTATTCTTTTTTTTTTTTAATAAAAATTCTTAAAAAGTATGCTTTAATAGCTGTGTACTGAAGCACTATTGCTAGTACGTACATTAGGAAATTTCCATTTTAATAATTAAATTAAAAAAAAGTTTGTTCAATCATAAACATTAAAATTTTAGCTTAATAATTATATCCGTTTAAATTATAATCTCTCGTAAATTAATTAGTAAACAACTTGACTATCTTGGACTACTCAACCTAAACGGGTTAGATTTTTATTCGGTTTGGGTTGGGTTGGGTTGGGTTGAGTTGAACAGACCGAGAATTCGAGTTGGTTTCTAAGTTGACTTTTTTTTTTTTTTGTCAGACAATGCTGACCCAACTAACCAAATGTTTGATATTTAAATTTTATGAGATTTGGTTATTAATGTAACATGTATTATGCCCAGTGGAATTTTTAAAAATAATTAAAAAAAAAAAAAAAACTCGACAACTCAACCTAACATGAAAATTGAGTGTTGGGTTAGGTTGTGAATTTTATTCGGTTTAATCCAAAAGATTGCTCCAACCCAACCTTACCCAACCCGTGTAGACTCCTCGATAAGGGTAGGATTCGGTTAAAAAATCATTTTCCATAGTTATGAGTAGCTCATGCGTCTTAGTCTTTAGGGCTTTCATAGTTGTAAAGGCTCGGTCAGAGTCTTTCCTCTAGTTCAATTCTATCAGCTCGTTTGAGCTCATCATAAACATAAGGGAGCTCAATTATTTGGTTCAGATAGTATAGCTTATTTGAGTTTATCTCAACCGATCTAATGGATATAATGATTAAGAATGTTTAAAAGAATCGATAGTTATTACTTATACAAATCAGACGTGTCTTTTTTTTCGGAGACTCAATCATAAGAACTCGAAAGTTAAGCGAGCATAAGACTTTTTCTAAGAAACACGTGAATGAGAACAAACAAGCAGTTCGAGACACATAGACAATGTTGTCCGGTCGCAGAGAATGTCGGGACAATCAAGTGTCAAATCTAAACTTAAATCTCAACGACCAGATATAATAGACGTTACAAAGCTTTATATTCATATATATGTGACGATTATACACTATATTATATAATATGACAATACATTATACTTATATATATATACTTATACTATGAAACACATGATATATTTGTGATTATTTATTTATAAGCTAAGGTTTTTGATATCAGTTGGGGATGAGCTTGAAAGGAGGCTTCACAAAAGCTGGAGCTGGATCATACCTTCCATAGTCCCTGGTGTTTACCCTCAAAACCCTTTCATGGATGATTTCCTCCATCTTCTTCTTCCCATCCTAATATAATTATAATAAAGTTCAAAACTTTATTCAAAATCACTTATTAAAAATACTCGTATGCTCGTTTTAGGGTTTTAATTCTCGGGTTTATTGCTTCTACCCATGAGTTGGGTGTTTTCAAAACCCGAGCTAAGTTTTGAAGACTAAAGATAAGTAGTTCCTTAACCTCGATGCGTTTAAAACTATGAGGGTAAGCCTGGAAGGGAAAGCCCAAAGATGACAATATCTACTAGCGGTGAACTTAGACTGTTACAAATGGGTATCAGAGCCAGACAGCAAAGGTGTGCCAACGAGGACGCTGGACCTCTAAGAAGGTGAATTGTGAGATCCCACATCGGTTGGAGAGGGGAACAGAGCATTTCTTATAAGGGTGTGGAAACTTCGACGCATTTTAAAACCATGAGGGGTAGTCTGGCCCAAAGATGACAATATCTACTAGCGGTGAACTTGGACTGTTACAAATGGGTATCAGAGCCAGACAGCGATGGTGTGCCAACGAGGACGCTGGACCTCTAAGGAGGTGGATTGTGAGATCCCACATCGGTTGGAGAGGGGAACAGAACATTTCTTATAAGAGTGTGGAAACTTCCACGTGTTTTAAAACCATGAGGGGTAGTCTGGCCCAAAGATGACAATATCTACTAGCGGTGAACTTGGACTGTGACAAATGGGTATCAGAGCCAGACAACGACGGTGTGCCAACGAGGACGCTGGACCCCTAAGGAGGTGGATTGTGAGATCCCACATCGGTTGGAGAGGGGAACAGAACATTTCTTGTAAGGATGTGGAAACCTCTTCATAGTAGACATGTTTTTTAAAACCTTAAAATCCAAAAAGAACAATATCTACTGGTAGTGAACTTGGACGGTTACATTTTCAAATATAGGTGAGAATTCAAATATTTTTATAAGAGAGATAAAAATCATTACCGACCCAATTTGATTACTCGTAACAAAAGGGTTGTAAAAACCTAGTGAGGAAACCGACCCACCGACCCATTTTAATAACTCGTAATGAAAAAATTAACGAGAACAATAAAGATTATTGTGAAAAAGTTTCGTGTAAATTTTCAACGAAATACGAGCACGTTGAGATTATATGAACCATCGAAACAATTTTATTAACGTATCTAATCAGTTGAGTTATATTTACGTTAGCTAAGATCGAACGAAAATACAAACCTCATGCACGACTCTACCATAACCGCCCTGATGAACCGGCTGATCAGCTCGACCTTCAACCACAAAGACAGCACATCAGAAAAGCAGCCAGCTAACCCAAAAAGCACTGACGAACAGCTCAGTTACCAATGAAAAAAAAAAGAACAGAACCCTTAATTTGCACCATTAACATGTTACGCATGCAAAGAAGATTCTCTTTAGTTGTGTTTTTTTTTTTCATTAATAAGGTTATCTTTAGTTGTCGGAAAAAAACATGTTCGAATAATTAGTGTTTTTTTAAAAGTGTTCTAATGCTCTTTAGAACACTTTTCATTTGACGAGCTAGCTTTCAAAAACATCTTTGTCAAAAGATACGTTTTGATAGTTGAGTAATTCTATCACTAACGACTTAAAAAGACAATACAGAACGACAAGTACGAGTGACATACACAACGTGTTTACCTACACGAGTATGACTCAACTAGTTAAGACATGTATTCTTTACTAAGAGGTCAGAAGTTTGAATTTCTTACGTTTTAAAAGACATATATAGACAAAGAACGTGATCGTAACATAATTTTAAAGAACGATTAGGTTAAACTATTAAATCCCGTAATGAATCTAGAAGCTTAGATTGATAAGTTAGACCTGCTGAGCAAATGGTGGATAAAAACGAGGCCGAAACGAGGAGGAGGACGAGGATGAAGTTGAGCTTATACTTGAGAAGCATGACTCCGATACAAAAGAAACAAGCTTATGATCGTGTTTTTCTTCTTCTTCTTCTCTTGTTTCTCGAGCATAGACCCGAATGAAGCTCGCTTAGGTATGATTTATGGGACAATGAATTGGACAAAGTGATGGGGTCTTATAGATAAGCTAAAGGATGGCTAGTAATTATAAACAATATCATTTGTGCACTTGCTTTAATGCTTTTGAGTTTAAAATTCAAATGAAAAGGGAGAAAGAAACCACTTTTGTTTTGTTGGTGCACTAAGTCCTAACAAGCTTTAGTGGATTTTAAGATATGTATAATAGGGTATTAGCTCCACTTGAAATTATCCCATTGCCCTTTCAAGTGTTTGAGAAAACAAAATTTAGGGTTTGGAACAAAAGTGTAAGTGGCTCTTAAGAGCGGAAATACGTTTGAGCTAGTCTAAGCTCACTGCGGGTGGATATTGTCTTCTTTGGGCTTTCCCTTTCGGGCTTCCCCGGTACGTTTGAGCTAGTCTAAGCTCAGGGTTTTCCCTTTCGAGCTTCGAGAGAGGTTTCCACACCCATATAAAGAATGCTTTTTGGCCCAGCGTCCTCACTGGCACACCGTATGGTGTCCACCCCCCTTTGAGGCTAACCTACTCGCTGGCACACCGCCTGATATCTGACTCTGATATCATTTGTAACAGCCAAAGCTCACTGCTAGCTGATATTATCCTCTTTAGGCTTTCCCTTTCGGGTTTCCCCTCAAAGTTTTTAAAGCGTCTGCTAGAGGAGAGGTTTCCACTCCCTTATAAAGAATGCTTCGTTCCCCTCTCTAACCGATGTGGGATCTCACAGTTGGAACAATTGAGATAGAAGCTGGTGAGTATGTGACGTCTGAGTAAACAAAAAATACATCACCGCTAACGAATATTGTCATTTTTGGGTTTTCCCTTTCGGGTTTCCCCTTAAAAGTTAAAACGTGAGGGAGAGGTTTCCACGCTCTTATAAAGAATGTTTTGTTCCTCTCACTAACCGATGTGAGTTCTCACAGTTGGAACCATCGAGATAGAAGTTGGTGGGTATGTGGCGTCCGAGTAAACAAAAAATATATAAATGAATCGAGATCACATCCAAATGAGAGTGATCTAGCTACACGATCAACCATTAAAGCTCAATTTTTCCTCCGACCCATGTTCAAGAAAGTCAAAAAGATGGTTAAATTTGTGGTAAAACAAAATTAGGGCAAACCCCATTGGGATTTGGGAATATTGTTGGGTTGTGTAATAAAAAGGGAATTTAAGGAGTGTAATGGAAAATGTTGGAGCTTATGCAGATGGGCATTAGTGGATTACTTAGTTTAATGAGAAAGTGGCTCAAAAAGAGAAGGGTTAGGTTGGGTTATAAAGCAACTTTTAACTTTGTGGAAATCATAGTGCCATTATTTATCCTTAAAGACAAAGACAACACACCAAATACCACTAAACACCATACAACTTCATCATGGACCATAAACAGATGCTCTTAGCTTGAGTATCTAATATCTTAATATTTTTCAAATGGGTATGTTCTTAGCTGCAATTGTGCTTGTTCTAGCTTCAAATGATACTCGTTCTTATTAAATACATACTCGTTCTAGCTTCAAATGATACTCGTTCTTATTAAATACATACTCGTTCTAGCTTCAAATGATACTCGTTCTTATCAAACACATACTCATTCTAGCTTCAACTGATACTCGTTCTTATCAAACACATACTCATTCTAGCTTCAATTGATACTCGTTCTTATCAAACACATACTCGTTCTAGCTTCAAATGATACTCGTTCTTATCAAACACATACACGTTGTTGAACACATGCACGTGGAGAATGTTGGGGTGTAACCGCCCAAGCCTACTGCTAGCAGATATTGTCTGCTTTGGCTCATTATGTATCGCAATCAGTCTCACAATTTTAAAACGTGTCTACTACGGAGAGGGTCTAGTTCTACTTTGACCACCGTCTGGCAACTGGCTCTGATACCATTTTGTAACAGCTTAAGCCCAACGCTAGTAGATATTATCTGTTTTATCACGTTTACGTATCGCCTTCAGCATCACGGTTTTAAAACGTGTCTACTATTAAGAGGGTTTAGCCCTATTTTGACCAGTGCCTTGCACCATCCGGTGACTGGACCTGAAACCATTTGTAATAACTCAAGCCCACCACTAGTAGATATTGTCCGTCTCGACACGTTACATATCACCGTCAGCTTCACGATTTTAAAACGCATCTATTAGGGAGAAGTTTTCACACCGTTATAAGAAATGTTTCGTTCCCCTCTCTAACCAATGTGGAATCTCACACAGGGGCATTAGCTATCAATCCCGAATTTCATATCCTGATGGAATCCTAGGCATGGAGCGTTATATAAACCAATAACAATACAAAATGAACACAAGATCTATTCACTACTCATGAGAAAGAGAGAACAAATTCATGGAAGTTTGCATTACAATAAAGGGCAATTGGTAACATAAAGCAAAAGAGGGTTGATTGGACAATGACCTCAAAAGATCTCACTTTCATATTCATCTTCTTCATCATTCATGTCTCTCTGTTACTATTATTATTTTTTTTAATCAAATGGGTTTTTTTTAATTAAAAAAAAAAAAGAGGAAAAGCATGCAATTGCAAAGTTTCTGAAATGGGGGACCAATGGTGCAATAATTGAAAATAAAAATTTTATTTATTTATTTATTTATTTATTGAATGAGAGTTGACAAAGCAAAGTTTGGTTAAAATTTGGTAAGCAAAACAACTCCCACTAACGACCATTCCCTTTATATCTTCTCGATTTGACACATCTCATAAGTCAACACAAATCTTACATGAATGGTTAATACGAAGATAATATGAACATAATACGAACATACCTCAATAATTTATACAATTTCAAAAAAAATTATTACCGTTAATATACATCTCATAAATTATCTACAAAAGCATGTTATTTTGAAAAGTTCATGAATATTTATCTACAAAAGTATGTTATTTTGAAAAGTTCATGAATATTTTTAAAGTGGTATTAACGATAAATGTATTTTTTTAATTTAAAAAAAAAAGTTTAAAGAAAGCTTTTGAAGTTTTAAAATTTTTGTAAAGGTGTTTTGAAGTTTTTTTTAAAAAAAAAAAATTAAGAGCATATTGAATTAAATACCTTTTATTCAAAACTAAACATAAAGATTTTTTTTTAATTTAAAAATATAATTAAAACTTTTAAAAGTTTAAAGGATATTTTTGAGAAGTTCTCGAACTATAAGACTAAATTAAAAATTTTATAACGATAATAAGAATAAAATTAACTTAAAAATCAGAGACCAGTGGCGAGTTATTAAAAAATTTGTAGCAAGAAATGAAACTAAATCAAAAGATTTTAAAGTTTTAGGTGTTAAAATAAAACAAAATAAACAAATAATGTTTAAATAAATAATTATTAAGAAACCCAATTCATCTATAGGGTATTTACAACAAAAATTGCAGATTCTAAGCTAAAAATTTCAAATTAAGACCCCAAAAGTTTAAAAAAATGAAGGCATTCTCAGAAAAAGATACAAAATACAAGAAGATTCACTCAATTTAAATATATAAAGAACAACGAAGAACATCAGCAGATCACCATCCTTGAGCAGAGAAAGTGAGGAGGCTACCAGTTTCCATGGAAGTGTGCGAGATCATGAACTTGAAGCACTGCCCAGTGATCTCTCAGTTTCATGCCTCAGGCTGTTTTCTCTGCTGTAAGCTGACTTTGCACCCTGAAAAGTTAGCAACACATGGTTCAATCAACACACATTTGTAATGTAACGTAACGTACCCAAACCGTTTTTCTTATGGCTTTTACTTGCAGGATTGCTCCGAACATCTTCAGTGCTCTCGCTCGTAGCTTCAGTTCGTCCTTCGACACACTTGGGTCCCTAAGAACCTAATACACAACAGATAGTTCGTCAAAGATGCGCTTGTGTGAATCGAGATGACTTGATGTTTGTTTATGTCATGTTCGTTTTCATTGATGTCCTTTTTTTTCGGACTTTAAGAAAGGTGGGAGGGGGGTTGAGAAGAGTAGTTAAAATGAGAAGAATTCGTTTATGTATATGAGAGAATACTAAAGTTGATGCTTTTCCAATCTACGTAAATGCTCGGGTAACCCGTAAACAACAATTTTCTTCCTATACATGGGAGAATACTAAAGTTGATGCTTTTCCAATCTACGTAAATGCTCGGGTGACCCGTAAACAATGATTTTCTTTCTATACATGAGAGAATACTGAAGTTGATGCTTTTCCAATCTACGTAAATGCTCGGGTGACTCGTAAACAATGATTTTCTTTCTATACATGAGAGAATACTGAAGTTGATGCTATCCAATATACGTAAATGCTCGGGTGACCCGTAAACAATGATTTTCTAGTTCTCATTTATGTAAAAGCATTGATCAGAAGTGCAAAATATATAGCCAGCCTCACAATGCTGAGTTCAACAATCCTAGGCTGGTTAGAAAGTATGATATTGCGACTCACCATGTGGCAGACGTGTGACAGAGTAGATTCGATGTCGACCACATTAATCTGCCAAAGCGAGTTAAGAACAGCACCTTTCTTCTCTTCAATGGCTTTTGCCACGTTCCCGTCTCTGTCGTCTCCTTCATTCAACCTCTTCAACTCTTCCTGTAACTGAATCAAAGAAACAGCACCTGCATAGAAGTGCACAAGTTAGGATCAAAATTAAAGGTTTGAAAGTTTTAGAACCAAGAGAGAATGATACCTGAAGCTGCTATAACTTGTGATTTTATCTGGTGTCCTTTATCTCGCACCCACTCGGCTAGAAACGGAACGTTCATATAACGTCTGTCCTTCCCGAGTTCCTTAGAAGCTCTCCTTGTGTATATGTATCCAATTGTGTGCAGCATAGTCTCACCAAAAGCTGATTGCAAATAAGAAGCATTATAGAAAGTGCACAAACTAGAATGTTTTTTATAGAGAAAATAATGTAACGGTTATACATACCGGCATTTGAGAGTCGTCGTGCTTCTGAACTTGCCCACGCCACAAACTCGTCAATGTGACCATCGACATATGGCTGGAGGCGCTCTTTCAAAATATTTACAAGTCTTTCTTCCCTTTCCCTTTGAAACAGCTGTATTTTTACTAGTATGGGTAAATGTCATGGAAAAGACTGCTTTAACATCTGAATCACTGAACTCGAGGGAAAAGCGTACCTGCATCTTTTCCTGAATTTTTTGTCTGCGTATCTCGGAGTCTTGGGAATCATCCTCCATTTCCAGAGTTGATAGTACAGCCAAAGCAAGCTTACCAACATACACTTCAAAGAATTCACTTCCAAAAATCATACCGAACACAGCTGCAGGATCCACCATGCCGTCCCTAAGAAAAACAAGGGGAAAAAAGTAAGGGGATTACCCTATCCATCCTTTTTCCGTAAGAAGGAATGAACCAATAAGTGAGAAAAGAATGTAATAGCCAAGCCCACCGCTAGTAGATATGGTCCTCTCTAGTCTTTCCTTTTAGGCTTCCTCTCACGGTTTTTAAAATACCTCTACTAGGGAGAGGTTTCCACACCCTTACAAGGAATGCTTCGTTGCTCTCTCCAACCGATGTGGGATCTCACAATTCATCCCTCTTGGGGACCCAGCATCCTTGCTGGTACACCGCCCAGTGTCTAGCTCTAATACCATTAATAACAGCTCAACCCCACCGCTAGCAGATATTGTCCTCTTTGGGCTTTCCCTTTCGGGCTTCTCCTCAAGGTTTTTAAAACGCGTCTGCTAGGGAGAGGTTTCTACACCCTTATAAGGAACGTTTTGTTTCCCTCTCCAACCGATGTAGGATCTCACAATCTACCCCCCTTGGGGACCCAACATCCTCACTAGCCCACCACTTGGTGTCTAGCTCTGATAACATTTGTAACAGCCCAAGCCCACCGATAGCAGATATTGTCCTCTTTAGGCTTTCCCTTTCGGGCTTTCCCTCAAAGCTTTTTAAAACACGTCTACTAGGGAGAGGTTTCCACACCCTTATAAGGAATGCTTCGTTCTCCTTTCCAACCAACGTGAAATCTCAAAGAAAAAACCAGTGAAACATAATTTTTAGACTCATAGCGTCACTTTCAACATGCAAAACTTACTACTTGATATTGTTTCTTCAAGTTGTAGTTCTTATTAGAAAGCACAAATTTTTTCAATTTATAATATATATATATGTAAGCTTAAACATCCTAAACCTATAAACTAAAGATTTTAGGTTCCATGGAACTTTAATATGGTATTAGCGCCAAAGGCCTTATCTTATTTCCTCCTCTCGAAGTACATCGATGTCCATGTTTAGTTTCGTACCAATAACTTTTTAACCTATCATTAAAGGAGAGTGTTTAAGAAATATCTAGGTGATTTAATACCCGAACCTATTAGCTTAAGCTTTTGGACGTTAGTGGTAATTTGATCATTTCCGAACTTGCAACAGAAAAACAGATATGCATCCATACGCACACCACATTCTCGATTTAAGAAACTTACTGTTGTACTCCTGCCTTCCCATAAATGTTATACGCATCACGCTTCTCGGGATCACTCAATACCTGATAAGCCTCTCCAAGTACCTTCACGAGAACCATTACAAGCAATTGCATAAAGAATCACACGTCGGATTTACTGTTTGACTATAAAACTAACAGGTAGTGCCAACAAAATAGGAATTCACCTGAAAATTTTCTGCAGCTTTCGGATCTCCTTGATTCTTATCTGGATGAACTAACCTTGCCTGAAAAGTGGACATTAAGGTTATAAGATGGCACTCCCAACATTAACAAAGTTCCCACTCCATGACATCCTGTGCTAAGAGCCTAAGACTTGGAATATTTAGAGATACACTCCCGAATGTTCTCGAGCTGTCCGGCTTCGAACAGCCAAAGGCCGAAGCCTTCTTGAAGACTCACGGGTGGACCAAGCATAACGGAAAGAATGGACCAATACTCCATTATAGAAAGAAACCATTAACAAAGCTTCCTATCCAGATCATTATACTTCCTCAACATTGACAACAAGAAATGAATCTAAAACTAAGAGGCAACATATGTTTCTCAGAAATTCCGGCAAAATGAACATTATTAATGAGATTCATTAATCATCAAAGCCATGAAAAATCACCTTGACGTAGTAAGCTTTTTTAATTTCTGCAGGGGTAGCATCAAAGCTGACGCCCAATACCTCATAATAACCAGTTTCCATCACCATATTTTTTGAATCTCAAGGCTTTTCAATGAAATCGACCAAATCACTATCCTGAGTGAAGAAAAATCAAACTACATAAATCAAATGCACACCATCATGATAATTCCGATCATATTCAACGATCATCAAAGAACATCGAAATCAAATACAAAATTGAACGAAAAATGAAGTTACAAGCTATTGATGGAATCAAACGGGAACCGACTTACAAGATATTGATGGAATCAGATCCGAGGGGCAAATAATAACCTAAAATTGAGAAGCAAATGTTAGAGATAAGCAAAATGAAGAATGATTTTGAAGGAACATACACAAAATTGCTGAAGAATCTGAGAAGATGGGGCGCGAGGGAATCGGTGGAAAAGGAAGGAAATCGGCAGGAACGCGAGGGAATCGCCTCGATGGCCATTAATTTGAAAGAAGGGAAGCTTAATTTAGATGATCTGATGGATTCTTTTACGCGGCTGCATGGAAATTGGTTGGTTTCCCACATGATTTTTCTCACGACGAGTCTGTTACGATGTTCGTCCTTCATCCAAGTGTCGTTTGATGATGAAATCGTGAAGGTTTCTTCATTCAATGGGATTTAATCGAATTTTACCCATTTAATCCTTAAATTTTAAGTTTTGTTTTAAAACTAAAAAATTATTAGATATAAATTTTAATTAAATTCTAAAGATTCGAACTTTTAATATTAATGTTGAAATATGTTTAGGTCGGTCGGTGTTTAGTTATCATGATCTTTAGATTTTGAAGTTTTTAAGGATACATTTTAGACAATTCAATACAATTATAACGGACGGAAGGAAATTAGGGTCGAACAAGGATTGATCCAAACCGAGACGAACAAGGGTCCAAATAATGAAGCAAGAGAGTAAAAAAAAAAAACACTCATACGTTGGACTCGACTTGTCAATTCGATACAACTGAAACAACTTGACTTGATTTGATCTAAATCGCTCGAGCTCATTGGTCATGCAACCTAAGGACGCGTCTATTAGGGGAAGGTTCTTCCCTTACTAGCACGTCGTCTCATGTCTACCCCCTTCAGAGAACAGCCTCCTCTCGTTGGCACATATTCCAGTGTCTGGCTCTGACACCATTTGTAATGGGACGTTGCATTGAGAGACCTTGGCCTAGCGTAGAGGCAAGTCGGATGTGTCGTAGACTATTGAACATGCACGCGCAGGCGGCGTGTGTGGTTGAACAAGCTTGGGTTCCGCACAAGCGAGGTTCGATTGGCGAAGACAAACCTCGCCTAAGGTCCGACGAACCCTCAAAGCCGGGGCGAAAAATATATATGGGGCTTAATTCCCCTCAAGGCTAATCGTGAGCGTATCAAGATCACGATGCCACACGGTAAAAAATGTAGGACCGTGACAGTTGGTTCAGCACACTGCTAGCATATATTGTCCTCATTATGCTTTTTCTTCGGGCTTTAAAATGTATGTATTAGGGGAAGGTTTCCACACCTTTATAGGTGTTTCTCGCACCAATATATTTTATTTGTTTATTTTATATTTGTATAAAATTAATGAGTAAAAGTAATATATAATACATTAAATATATCAATTAATCTTTAATGATTATTAATTTGCTATTTCTGTTTTAAAAATATTAATGAGATTATTTCATTGAAAAAGAAAATACAATTTTGTTATTATTTTAATAATGTATTTAGACACGTCAGCATATTTATATACTAGGTCTCTCTCAAATTAGAGTTTTTATATTATACATTTATTATGCTTCACTTTGAGTAGCATGGGCGAAGCCCTGTAGCTTCATGCACGAGTTTTCAAATCTGGAAGCCCAATTCGAAAAGAATCTGGTTCGTATTCCCATCTTCTTCCCGGATATGAAGTTAGGTATGGCATTGGATTTCTTTGAGCAAAACTCGTTGATTCGGTTGTGCTTGATGTTTGGCGATTTGGGTCTTGCATATGAAGTGTTTGATGAAATGTTTGTGAGAGATTTAGGTTCAAATTGTGTTCTATGATTGATGGGTTAGGTGAGTGTTTTCTGTATGGTCCGTTTGCTTGGTTTGTTATTGTTTTGATGTACGCTTCTTGAAAGAATATCATTTACTTTCTCGGTCTGTTGAGGCTATTAGGCTGTTTGTGCTAATGCTGGAAGCTGGGGTTTAGATTAAACGATGCCACAGCTGTGTCAAGTCCAAGGACATGGTTTGACACTGGGGCGTTAATGGTGGAAGACGAGTGCATAAGATTGTTGAGAAGAATATAAGTGATTGTGGGGGATATGGTTGGTAAATGGCATGATAATTAAGGAAAAGGTTAAGGATTGATAAATGTAAAAGTATTAGTAAAATCAGCACCATTCACTATAATATCATTTCCTCAATTTGTCTTGCTTATAGTAGTTCAGGGTGGGTGGGACTACTCTTCCGTGTAGGACACTTTGTTGAAACTATGTTGGATTGGATTCAAAATATACTGAATCTAGTGGCATAAAGCTTTCACCCCAGTTCGTCTTTCTCACACAGCTTAAATTCCACCGCTAGCAGATATTGTTCTCTTTGGATTTTCTCTTATGGGCTTCCCCTCAAGGTTTTAAAACGCGTCTACTAGGGAGTGGTTTCCACACCTTTAGAAGGGATCCTTCATTCTTATCTCCAACCAATATGGGATCTCACAATCCACCCCCTTGGGGGCCACCGCCCAGTGTCTGGCTCTGATACCATTTGTAACAGTCCAAGCCCACCGCTGGCACATATTGTCCGCTTTGACCAACTATGTATTGCCGTCAACCTCACAGTTTTTAAGACACGTCTTTCAGGGGAGAGATTTTCATACCCTTATAAGGAATGTTTCGTTCTTCTCTTCAACCAATGTAAGGATCTCACAATCCACCACCCTTGGGGCCCAGCATCCTCGATGGCACACCGCTTGATGTATAGCTCTAATACCATTCGTAACAACTCAAGCCCACCACTAGCAAATAGTGTCCTCTTTAGGCTTTCCATTATAAACTTCCCCTCAAGGTTTTAAAACGCGTTTACTAGGGAGAGGTTTCCACACCCTTACAAGGAATGCTTCGTTCCCCTCTCCAACCGATGTGGGATCTCACAGTCTACCCCCTTGGGGGCAAACGTTCTCGCTGGCACACCACTCGATGTCTCTGTTACCATTTGTAACAGTTCAAGTCCACCACTAGCAGATATTGTCCTCTTTGGGCTTTCCCTTCCGAGCTTTCCCTCAAGGATTTAAAACACGTTAATTAGAGAAAGCTTTCCACACCCTTATAAGGGATGTTTCGTTCTCCTCTCCAATCAATGTGGGATCTCACAATACTACTAAATCTAGTTACTGATTGCTTTGCTTTATGCAACTACTCACCGTAAAGTCTTCACTTCAATTCATCCTGCTAGTAGCACGCACTCATACAGCTAAACTAAGTAGGCTTGGATTGAAATGCTCTACCCCTACCTGTTGAAATCTCAATTGACCATTATCTATGGCTCCATTCCATCTGCTCTTGTATTTATACACCTAGGATATATCTTACCTTCAGTGCAAGTATTGAATATTTCCTATTCCTAGAAGTTGCTTGGCAGGACTGCCCTCATATGCTCACATGTCAAGCCACAGATTATGGAGAAAGGTTTCTTTACAGCCCACAGTCTGGTTTTGGAGATTCCCCCTCCCCCACCATAGCCGAATGGTTTGATAGTTTGATTTAGTGAAAATTTTGAGGCCAAAACCAGTGCTCCAGAGAATATTTTTCTTTTTTGCATTGTTCATCTACTTTTCTTGGACTGACTTGTTTATCACCATCACTGCAAAGTCTGACCCTCTTCTGTCTTGTAGGTCATATACTAAAGCATCAGTTTTTTTAAAGGTAAACCACTTCTTGTGTGTTGGTAGTGTAGTAAGAAATAACATGTATATTTGGGTGTCCTTAAAATCAGATCTCATTCCCAATTTCTTACTTTTTTTTTTTTTTTTTTTTAATTAGTTTTTGTTCGTGAACTTTCATGAAACTAACATCTTTGTGAGATCCCATATCAGTTGGAGAGGGAAACGAAACATTCTTTATAAGGGTGTAGAAACCTCTCCCTAGTAGACACGTTATAAAACCGTGAGGCTGATGACGATACGTAACAGGCCAAAATAGACAATATCTACTAGCGATGGGCTTGGGTTGTTACAAATGATATTAAAGCCAGATACCAAGTGGTATGCCAGCGAGGACGCCGCACCTCTAAAGGGGGTGGATTGTGAGATCTCTCACATCGGTTGGAGAGCGAAATGAAGCATTCCTTATAAGGGTGTGGAAACCTCTCCCTAGTAGACGTGTTTTAAGATCGTGAGACTAACGACAATATGAAACGGGCCAAAGTAGACAATATCTGTTAGCGGTGGGCTTGGGTTGTTACAAATAGTATCAAAGTCAGACACCGGGCGGTGTGCTGGCGAGGACGTTACCCCCAAGGGGGGTGGATTGTGAGATCTCACATTGGTTTGAAAGGAGAACGAAGCATTTCTTATAAGGGTGTGAAAACCTCTCCTTAGTATACATATTTTAAAACCATGAGGCTGACGGCGATACAGAACAGGCCAAAGCTAACAATATCTACTAGCGGTGGGTTTAGATTATTACAAAACTAATCTAATCAACTTCTATTAAAGGAGATAATATAAAAGTCGAAGAAAAGAAAAGAAAAGAAAAATCCTCCAACTTCTAAGCAACACCACACCATATGAGACTCATTAAAAGAACTCATTGTTGGTCCAATGAAGTCATTAAGAGCATGGCTGAGCATATTCCAATATCCCAAACTGATGAAGTCACCACCAACACCAAGCTTTTCTTTCCTTCAAAATGCTATCAGATCAAAAGGGGAAAGCCAAAATATATGTATAAACAAAGAAGGTTTGGTTTGTTTTTGGCTCTTCTTTTAGGTTATGGGCAAACTTTTGTAACTTTTTTTTTTTTTTTTAAGTGGAAGCCACCATGCCTAACTTTCTTTACCTCTCACCAATCAAAATAACTTTTCTCCCTTTTTAACTTGAATGACTTGGTAAAGTCAAAGTCGAGCAAACTTTATTGGAATTTTTTGGAATGTTGTCGTTCATTTTAGAAACTTGATCGTAAATAATCTCGTTCGAATCTTAGTTTGGTTCTTGAACTTTGTATGTATCGTCTTATCAGGAATAAAAGAGTTATGCTAGAGAAACTTGCACATTGTGCTTGCAGATGAGCAAGATTATGAAAAAGATAGATCGTATTCTTGCAATCTTCCTTCCCGTGATGAAGTCATCTCGGCCTTATCCAAATGAGAGAAAGTCCAAGGACGAGACGATGGAAATTGATTTAAGAAGCGTAAATATGTGGAAAACACAATAAGAAACTTTGTCTTAGACATACATTGAGGTTGAGATCGAGGAAAATAGTTCGACAGTGGACAGCAAAATTATAGAAGATTCAGATCGAGTAAGGTTACATCCAAAGAAGTATGCACAAGGTAAAAGACGTGTGATATCCTCAGAATTGCTCTCATTCGAATGTAGTATTGGTGCATTCATGTACCTCTCTTTTACTCGAGTGTCACACATTACTTACTCATCGCATCTAAAAGTGAAGACTATTTCCACAAACCGACACGAGTCCTTATCTCACGAGTTCTTATGATTAACTCAATTCTTTTAAGTCTTTGTTAGTCATCTTATCTTCTAGATTACTCTCCTCAATCGATTCATTCATGTACTTATACTTTACTCAAGTGTCATATTGACTATCCTCAAAAGATCTTATTATAATAATAAAGATAATACTTTAAAGATGATTAATGCCATTATCTCATATAATAAAATATAATCCAATCTTTTTATCTAATTATTAAATAATTAGCGACAACAAATAAGAAATGCTTACGGAATCTTCAAACTATATTTTAAAATCATATAATATGATTGAAATTTGACAATTATGTACCCAAAACAATGTGTTTGCTTCGTTGATTAGAAAAAAAATAAACGACAGAATTTATTAAAAACTTTATCTTCTATTAAATTATTCCCTTTTGTTTGTCTTATATATATATATATATTTGTAATTTAAAAAATAAATAAATATAGATAATATTCCTTTAATATAAAAACTTACTAATTTACTTTTTTTTTTTTTTTTTTATATTTATATTTTTATATTGCGACGAATAATTTATTGTTGTGTATTAATTAATGATCGCAATTTATTTATATTTCTTAAATTACTATCATTATAATATTTTAATTTAATAACGTTATAGATCGCTGCAACTCTCCGTTTTTATTAATAATTTCTTTATTTTAAATTCGATAAAAAAAATTCCCATTTCATAATATTTTCATTTTAATCCAAAAAAATGTAAATGAATAATAATAATAATAAATAAATAAACAAAATGAACTAAGAAACTAAACTATTTAAAATATTTTCCTTTGAAAAAACTATTTATTTATTTATAATAATAATAATAATAACAATTAATTTTATTATTATTATTAATTTTATGAATAAATGAAATATATTCATCAACTTGTTGCACTGTGATTGGAAGCTATGATAATCTTCATTGATTGATTCCTTTATTATTTATGGGAGAAAGGATAACATTGTTGTTCTTATCCCTTCATTGATTGATTATTTTTTCAAATATTTATTTTATGTATATAAAATATCCCTTTATTTATTTTAATCATTCAATTAAAATTCACTATTTAATTTCAATATATATTTTTTTAAAAAATCCCTTTTAGGAGAACCGAAAGAACAAATATGATGCATGAAGTATTCGTTTAGCTAATCCAAATAATTCGATAATTCAATTTATACATACGGGTTCAGCTGAGTTGATCGGATCTTTCAGATCATCATATTTATTAAACACATGGGGAGAGGGCGGTTTTAAATAATTTTTAAATTATTTTTTAAAGCATTCTTCATTAAATTCTTAAAAAAAAAAAAAGATTATTATAATTAATAAATATTACACCTAACATATATCATGTATAATACTGAAAATTTAAAAAATAATTTAATTTTACGTGAAAGTTTCATTAATATTTTTAAATTAAAATTTAGATATATATAATTCTCGAATTAATTTAATGATAATTTTCTTTATAAAAAAAATAATTTAAAGGTTTTGTAGCTTGCACGTGTTTCATCGATAAACACATCTCTTTTGACTTTCTAAAAGTAAATTAAAAAGATTAGTCTAATTTATCTTTTTAAATAAAAAAATTTAGCGCCTAATTACAATATTATCTTATAATTAATTTAAATACGACGAATCTCTACCTAAATTTCTAGATGAAAATAATTATTACGCGTGATTATGATGCCTTAAATAAGTATCAAAATTTATCCGATATTATTTGCATATTAAATAATAATTAAATTAAATTATCAAAATAAAAATTTGGGTTATCGTCGATCGGGTTTATTTCTTTATTAATTAGCATAACTTTAATTAAATAATATTAAAAAAATGTAAAAATTAATATTAAAAAAAAACTTAAACTTTGTATTTTTTAAGAGTAACGTACGAATACGAATCTCGTGATGTCATCTCGTGCTAAGTTTTAGCTGTTTAAGTAGAAGACTCGAGCTTCAATTTTATTTCGTTTTATACTATCGAACTTAAACGAAAAAATAAACTTCTGGGTCCAGAGATAAAGTGATTAATATCTTAACCGTAAAGTTACGTTCGTGTGTCGATTAGTTAAGTAAAATTACATCATTCATTGCTTTTAATTCATAAAGTTTTACAAAAGAGAAAACCCTAAATCTTATTCGTGACATAATCGACACCCCCAAATCAATACTCTTCAAACACGTCTGCAGAAGCCATTAGAGGCTGGCTCCGGCAGAAACCCATTTTCAGAGGAGTAAAAAACCCATCGCCGCCGCCGCCGCCGCCGCCAATATCAATCGGATCAGCACAGAAGAACCCACTTCCATCGGCACCGCCGTCGCCGTTGTAGGAATTACAGGCATCTTCAACCCCATCACAGGGATTCAGGAACGCAAGGATTTCCGTCAAGGATTGCAGACGGTGAGCCAACTCCACCGCCTGAGCTCTGAGAATCGAATTCACAGTCTCCACGGCGGCGTAATTCTGCGCCGTCATGTCAAGATTCGCCACGATTTGTTGTTTCTCCTCGCTCAACTTCCGCACCATCGTTATTAAATCTTCCAAATGCTTCTGCTTCCTCATCCTCGATCTCCTCGCCGATTCCCGATTCGAAATCATCCTTTTCCGTTTCCTCTGCTCCATCAACGCCGCGAATTCACCCTCCTCCATTGACGAACAAGTCGAAGATGTCACACAAGACGACGCCATTAAAACCCCCCCAAAACAGAGCAAAAACAGAGCAAAAAAACAGAGCAAAAACAGAGCAAAACAGAGCGAAAAAACAGAGCAAATTACTAACAACGATCAGTTCTTTCGTAATTTGGATTTGTGGGTTTTGTTTTTTGGATTAAAAATCATGAAACGTAGTAGAACCAGTAGAGAAAAACAACGGAGAAGGATTGAACAAGGTGATGGCGGCGGAATGTGGAGTTTATAATCATACAAGCAGAACCCAAAGTTTTTTCACTGAGAATTAGATGCATGAATTTCAAACATCAAGAACAGAGTGATGAACATCAAGAAGAACAAAGCTTTAACTCAGAGCAGAGTTTAAGCAATGGCGATTGGAGAAGAAGGGAAGGGGGAAGAAACTTAGGAGGGATTGGGCTGTAATTTATAGCAAATTTGAGGGCTTCACAACAAAAATCTATAATATTTTTAAATAAATAAATAAATAAATAAAATAGGAATCTAAATGAAAAAGCTGACTGTCACGTGTGGACACGTACAGCTGTGAAGCAATGACACTAAATTAATTAATTAAATAATTTATTTGTAAATACGACTCGTGACCTGAAAAGTATCATCGATTTAACTCAATTAGTACGATTTTTGTTTTCGATTCAAGTAGTCGGTTAATAGGTTCGTTAGAGCTAATTCGAGTTGAATCGAATTAATTTGAATTTATTGTCAATTTTAAAAAATAATTATTTTTTTCGACCGTTTTTATTTAATTTTTATTTAATTAGTTGTGTGTGTTTTTTTTTTATTTAATTTTTATTAAGGTTTAAGGTTATGAAATAAGAGAATGAAAATTTGGGGAAAAAATAATTTAATTAAATAAATGTGAAAAAAAATCAGAAATTGGAGAGAGAAAAAAGAGGCTTTTCTATTAAAGCTATTTATTAATGCTTTTTTTCAAAAAGTTTAATATTTATAATAATCATTTTTAATGTAATTTATGAATTTATTTGAATATTCACTCATTATATTTTTAATTTTAAAAAAATTAAAATGTATGGAAATTTTGATTTGTTTTATTATCTTTTTTATATTATGATAAAAGAATAACACCTTGACTTACAACTTAAGAAACGCTTTTTAAAAGTTGAAAATTTTAAATAAAATTAATATATTATAATTCAAATTATATATATATATATATATATATATATATATAAAGAACTTAGGTACGAGATTAAACCTAGTCGAACTGTAGAAGGATTAACCTAGCAAACTAGACTAAACCCATTGGTCGATCCTTAAGGGTTAGCCAAATAGCTTAATTGGCTGATCCTTTGAAGAGTTAATATAGGTTAGTTTGAATTTTGGACGGCTGCTTGAAGGGTTGGCTTAGACCAGTTTGATCGAGGTTTCATTTTGTCCAATAATGTAATTCATCCTCTTAGTAGGCTCTGAGGGTTAGGTAAATGACCTAATTGGTCGACATCTTGAAGTGTCAATCTATGTCAACGTGGGCAACCGCTTGAAAGGTTGGCATAGATCGATTTGATCGAGAATTTATTTTATCGGATAGTGTCGTCAATCCACTCAATAGGTGTGAGATCACGTCGGTTGAAGGGGGACAAAACATTCTCTATAAGGGTGTGGAAATCTCTTTCTCGTATACGCATTTTAAAAAACTTGAGGGGAAGCCCAAAGAAGACAATGTCTGCTAGCGGTGGGCTTGAGCTGTTACAATAGGTCTTAAGGATTAGCCTAATGACGTAATTGGTCGACATCTTGAGGGGTCAATCTATGTCAACATGGGCAACTACTTGAAGGGTTGGCCTAGACCGGTTTGATCGAAGCTTCATTTTGTCGAACAATGTAGTCGATCCCTCAAAAGGTCATCCTAGTTTGCTCGACCAAGCCTCTAAGGTCAAGCAAGGCTTCAACCGAGGGATTCTTGATGAACTTTGAAGTGAAACTCACCTTACAAATACGAGAAAAGGTCACGTATTAGTATTAAGTGAAACTAATCGAGAATTTGAATTACTGACCATACAAGTAAAATGGTTTATAACAAAATAACTCGAGACCTCGAGAGCTTTTTCGAAAAGAGAAAATGAGATGGCGAGGGGCCAAGTGGGGAGGGGACCACTTAAATAAAATAAATAATGATATTTGAACTATAGATTCTATTACGACAATTTTAGTATTTAAAAAAAAAATAAAAATAAAAAATACAGATCTTGTTCTTGTGTTATCAGCTCAACTCTATTGCACCTTTTAAATTATTACCGTTGCAAATTCCCCAAAATGCCCTTTGTTTTTCCATCATTTTTGGGGGTTTTATATGGTTTAGATGTCATTTTTTTTTTTTTTACTGATACATCAATTCAACGAGCATTGTGACATTTCTCGATCCCAATGGACCACTACAACATTACATCTAAATTTAGGGGCATTTTAGTCATTTATAGAAAAAGTTCGGTTCATATTAATAAATTGAATTAGCGAAATGTTTTCTTTAAGTATAGTTTAGCTAGCCTATTGTCTTATCCTATTGTCTACTTTGACCCGTTACATATCGTCATCAGCCTCACGATTTTAAAACGCATATACTAGGGAGAAGTTTCCACACCCTTATAAGAAATGTTTCGTTCCCCTCTCCAATCGATGTGGGATCTCACAATCCACCCCCTTAGGGGCCCAACGTCGCACAACGCCCAATATCCAACTCTAATATCATTTGCAACAGCTCCAAAGTCACACTAGTAGACATCATCCACTTTAGCCCGTTACATATTGTTATCAATCTCACAATTTTAAAACGCATCTACTAGGAAGAAGTTTCCACACCCTTATAAGAAATGTTTCGTTCCCATCTCCAATCAACGTGGGATCTCACATTCTCGACCTCAACATTTATGCTTTATTTATTTATGTAATCACGATACGAGCGCTCCGGATTGAAGATCTATATATATATATATATATTTATTTATTTATTATGTACGGAGTATATCTTTGTTGTAAAGGAAAAAGGAATAAAAAGCAATATTGAAAAGAAAAAGAAAAAAAAATTAAAAATATATTTGAAAGGAGAAAAAGTGAAGAGCCTAGTAGGAATCAACATGGGTATTGTAATTCCATCAACGTCAAATCAATAAGCCTTTAAATACATTTTTCCTTTTAGAATCAAATTCATATACTAAAGTTCGGGATCTACCATATCCTCTCGCCTTTTCGTATTTTCCCGTTTTCTTTAAATTCTTTTACGTTCGGTTCGGTTGAGAATTTCGACTTTGTCCGTAAATAAGCAAAGATTCTCTTTCAGTGTGATACTTAAGTAAAGAAGAGGTGTATGAATGAACCGAGACTATATCTGAATGAGAGCGGTCTTGAGAATAGCATGACTAAGAAAGACTCAAGGGGTCGTTTGGTTCAAGGTTTTGTTTCGTATTTTCCCGTTTTCTCTAAATTATTTTATGTTCGGTTCGGTTGAGAGAATTTTCTAGACCATCCCAAAAGCTCGGGTAGGTTTGATTGGTAACTCAACCCAACCCAACGACCTAAAATGTTATTTATGTGTGTGAAATCTTTAACAAAAATATTTAAATTTGTGACGGGTAATTAACCCAATTAAAGAAAATATCTCATTTTAAAATAGTCAACAATCTCATAAAAACGTGCACGATACGTTTCTTCTTTATTTAAACTCTAAACAGCAAACTCCATTTCCCCGATCGTACCTAATTTACCCTTTATTTTCCCGAAACTCCCGTTTCATTCTCGATTGAAAATCGAAAATTCTTCGTCCTTTAGATCCGATGAAGATTTGAATGGCTGCTTTTATTTAGATTGAAATATTGCACATTGCCTTCATGAGGAAGAAAATGAATAAATAATTAAAGTGAAAAAAAGAGGCAAATTTTACAGTTTGGTTGTTCTAAATTCCAATGGTGTCGGCTGAAAAATCATATATTTCCCCAAAAGAAAAAGAAAAGGAACAGAAAGTGTTTGGTTTTGTGGTTGTGATGTTCTTATTATCACACACACTAACCTCCCTTTGTCTTTGTCCTTTCGGGTCGGTTTTCGGTCTTTTTCGGGTTGATGCCAAATTTTGGTCGGGAGAAATAAATTTCACTATGTTCGTGAATTTGTAACTCGAGGAAAAGAGATAACCTTAAACAATACACTGATCATACTAGCTCGACTATACGTTAAAGAAGTTGAAGTTGAACTCTCGGCCTGTTTGTCGGATCTTTTACATAGGTTTTTCATATTCTTTTTATGATAAAGTTGAAAATCGGGTTTTCACTAAATATGAACCGTTCATTAAATTTCTATAATTCATTCATTTTCATATTTAAATATTTCCTAGGTTGGTGGGTCCCACCCATCACGTCAAACACATTCCCTTCATTTCTATATCGGTAAGTGTTCAGACTAGTTCGAGAAGATAATTCTGGATGACTGTCGTAATATAGTTTTCTTTTTCTATTTTTAGTTAAATTATAAATTTAGTGTCGTTAAGTATTTTGCAAGATCCCACGTTGGTCAGAGGGGAACGAAGCATTCTTTAACAGAGTGTGGAAACCTCTCCTTAATAGATACGTTTTAAAACCTTGAGACTGACGATGCTACGTAACGGGCAAAAACAGATAATATCTGCTAGCGGTAGACTTAAGTTATTACACTTTCACTCGAATGGCTAAGAAATCTTTAAACTTTCACTCGAGACAAAATCAATGTTCGGCCTACATCAGGCGATTCCTTACTGCACCATACTCCTCTCAACAAGATGGCATGGTTGAGTGCAACCCTCGTGTTTAGTTGTCAATATAATATTAATTTATTCAACATTTTATACGTTACATGTTACAACATGTCAAAATTATTTTTACGCTACAATTTTTACCTTTTTCTTTTCGCCTTCTCGACTCTTATTATTTTAGGTCTTATTTGATAATAATTTTAATTACTATGGTTGAAAGTTATGGATCACTTGCTTTTGAAGATATTTTATTTTATTAGCTTCAAAATCACTTTTGATTACCTAACTACAACCGTCATTAATTTTTAAAATAATGATTTCTTTGTAATTAATTTATTAAAATTACCTTCAAAATTAATTTTAAAATAAAGTTTCAAATAGAAAAAATATAATTAACTTTTTTTTAATTTCATAATTACATGTAAATTAAACTATTTTAATACTTTTGAAAATTTTGGAGATATGGGCCGAACTAGGGTTTTCAAAATGGGCCTTAGATTTGGGAAAGATGGCCCGATAAGTAAATGGGCCGAACTACACTCCCAATATCATCAAGGCCCATGATTGAGCTTGGACTCAACGTTTTAAAGCCCAATTAGAAACATTATATCACTAAAATAATAATTTAATTTATTATTAATAATTATTAAATTCAAAAAGTCAAATTGGTTTGAGATATTTTTTTTATAAATTCAAATCTTTCAATTTTATATTTATTGTTTAAAAGAAAATTTTTGCAATTATTATTATTATTTTCAATATATTTATTAGTTTTTTATTGAAAAAAAATAAAAAAAATTGACTTTGTGAGAAAGCACCCTTGAGGTGTTCTTCGCTGTCACGTTGACCTAACCTTCCCAAGTTATGATTAATTTGACCTTCTAATGTCGAATTATTAGAATAATAAAACTTTATTTAGATAAGAATAATTATAATTTTTTCTTTTCTCAAAATCAATAAATAAATAAATAAATAAATTTATTAAATAATAAACTATTAATTTTTTTAATTGATAATACGAGCCTAACTGAATAGATAAGACATCAGTCAAAAATATTGATTTTTATTTCTTTTAGTGACTAACTTTCAATCTAAACCGCTCCTAAAATACTTGAATATTATAAAATGCATAAAAAGGAGCATATAAGCTTTCAACGACTTTATCAATTATGTCTAAAATTTCTCGTTTTTCTTTTTTACTTCTTTCCGCTCTCATTTTTTTAAACCCTTTCTTCTATCAACTTTCAAAACGAACATCATCGGTTTCTATAATTTTTTCGAAACCTTGAAATTAAAACATAAAAAAATAGTGGTGTTCGTGGGTTAGGTTGAGACATTTTCTAGACTCAATCCAATTATTCGAGTTATAAATTTTTTCAATCTAAATAACTCCTGTTATATATCGAACCTAACCTAACTGAACCCTAAATTTTTTGGAGTGAGTTGGTTCTCGTTGTTCGGGTCACTCACTCAAAATTACTTTTCATAAAAATTAAGACATTTAATTAAAATTAACCACTCAATTTTAATATTTATTTTAGAAAAATACCTTCTAATAATTAAAATTATTTTAAATAATGATTGAAAAATAGATATTAAAAAAATTATAAAATTAAATAAATATACATTTTAAAATTAATGATAAATTAAGATCGGTTCGATTTAACCCAATATAGTTTTAAGAGAGTCCACGAACCAACCCAATCGATAAAAAAATCATTTATTTAAACCTAACCCAACCGAGATCGTATCAGTTGAGTTGGGTTCATCGAATTTTTCAAATTATCGGGTTTTTTTACAAATTCTTTTTTTTTTTTTTTCTCAATTTTATATGTGTTCATTATAGAACAAAAATTTAAGACATTACATGACACTCTCTCCTTTCTTGTCCCTTATTGTTTGTTGGAATTTCAAATGGGTTTTAGGTAAGCAATGGCTAATCACATGCTCCATGTCTCATGTCTCCTCCAACACCTTATTATTACAACAACCAAAATCATTCACGCTATCTCTTTCCCGACTTTTTACCGCTCTATCATAGTCCAAAAATCTCGTTTCAGCTAATTTTGCAATGTTGTCGGTAAACATATGAAAATCTCGATTATGTAGAGACGTTAATGGAGGTTGTTGAAAGTATGGACGTTGAAGAAATGTTTTACATCTTCTCTGACTTTTTATCGCTCTATTATAGCCCTAAAATTTCGTTTCAGCTCATTTCGTTATGTTAGTCGATAAAATCTTGATTAGAGACATTAATGGAAGTTGTAGAAACTATGGACGTTGAAAAGACGTTTTCTTTTAATTTTTTTTTTAAATCTCTATAAATAAACTAATTTGAATTAAAATACATAAATTAACTCATAATAATCTAGTCAAAATATTTATTAATTTTATAAAATTACAAATAAAAATGAAATGACACATTTACCCAATAATAATAATAATAATAATTATTTATTTATTTATTTATTTATGGAATTTTTTATTAAAAAGAAAATAAAGAGTGGAATCAGCCACTTTATACGGCTGGCGTGCAATGCACCTTTCATGCCTAAACTTAAGCGGCTACTTTCTAGTTTCCCAATATCCTATAATAATAATTATTAATTTATTTTAATGCTTTTCATTATTTTTTTATTTCAAAACTAATTTAAATTTTAAATACAAAATTTATCTAAATATTACCCCAAATTTATAAACAAAAACATGTTTTTATTTTTTAAAATTAAGTTTATAAAAACATTATTTTATTATCTAATATGATACAAGTGAAAATAATATTTATAAAGTTAATTTTAAAAATTAGTTAGTTACGAAAAAGAAATTTAAAATTTCAATATTTAAAATATAAACAACGAATTAAATTGACTGACTTATTACAATAATAATAATAAAAGTTAAATAAAATTATAATTAATTAAATTTTAATAACGGTGGAAATAAATGAATATATAGCAAATCTATTATTAGTTGCCAAGTGGCAGGTTGAAATTCTTTTCTAAAAAAAATTATCCGGTAACCAGTTACTCATCCTCGAAAATAAATTAATTTTATATATTTGGTCAATATATATATTATTTATTATTTCATGAAAAAAAATATAATTATTAGGTTACCGGTTTTTTTTAATATATATTTTTATTCTATTATATAAACACTTGTGTGGCAATATAATTATTAAAATAACTTTATTTATTTTATTTATTTATCAAAATCAATTAAACATTAAATAAATTGTCAATAATTAAATAATAAAATCGTGAAGTGACGGTAAAAGTAAAAATAAAATAATAATAATAATTTACTTTAGTTTATATATCGAAAATCTCTTTTACCAAATCAATTTTGAAAATGTAATAAATTATTATTAGATATTAAAAATCTTATAATAACAATTTTTTAAATATATAAAAAATTATTAAATATGACTCGAGGATGATAATTATGGTAATTTGTTTCATATTTTTTTAATAAATAAACAAATATATGATAATTATTCCTTTATCATTATTTATTATTTATTTTGAAAAAAAAACATTAATTTAAATTCTTATTTTCATTTTAGTCTTTCAACTTTTAAAAAATACTGATAATTATTAAAAATTTATAATTTTTTTTATAGGACCAAAATAAATTATTTAAAAAAATTAAAAATTATGGATCATAAATTAAAATTTTCATGTTCGAACAAGATAATAATTTTTTTTTTTTTTTTTTTTGTGAGAAAAAGCTTTAGAAATTAGTTATTATTTTCTCACATTATTTATGTTTCGATAAATATATAACTAATATGTAAGTACGATAATGGACGCGTACCATTGACCAAAAAGTCAAATATTTAAATTTTCGGTGATATAAAAAATAAAATAATAATAATAATTATTATTGTATAATTTAGGTGTGGTGGGTCTAAAAATTGGATAATTTTCAAATGGGAGAAATGTGACAACTATCTCTCTCTTACCTGTTTTTATTTATTTATTTATTTTTAAATCTAAAGAAACAAATTTGAATAATTATTTTTATTCAGTCTTTAAACCTAAGTTATGATTTTATTATTTAACCTTTGACGAATTCTCTAGTCCCGATGTTTGAAATTTTATATCTAACGTATAAAATACGTATGTATATAGATAATTACTATCGTTCAAAATCACCAAGTAGCTGTATAATATTTGAATAAAATAAGGATAATATTTAAAAACCGGGGACTGGGAAATCTTTTTCTATCTCCATCTTCATCACTCGTTCAATCTCAATCCCTACAAACTTTTTAATTTATTTTCATGGGCCTCGGGAAGATAGGTAAGTTGGATGGAGACGGGGACGAGGAAGATAATAATCTCCATTCTCGTACATTCCCACCTCATTCGGGGCAAGTCTCCAGTTGGTTAAATGAATATTTTTATAAGAAATAAAATAGATAGTTGTAAAAACTCTAGACCCTCGAGAAGCTAGTAATCCTCCTCGTCATGCCCTCGACGATAGTAAAAATACTATTAAAGAAATGAGTATAGATATATACTAAACCGTGTATGATAAAGTCGTGAAACCTAAAACTAGTAAAAATAGCTACCACGTTATAAGAATAATATTTCAAAAGTATTTAATATTAATAAAAATAAATTTTTTTAACTAAATTAATAAAAATATTCATAAACTTATTTTTTAAAAAGAAAATAACACCGTTAAACCGAAGAAAAAAAAAAGTCACTCGAAAATCATTAAAATTTTATTTTAATAAGACTCTTCAACTTTAAAAATTATTAATTATTTGTAATATATTTAAAATATATATTTATAACAAAAAAAAAATATGAACGAAAATCATCTCTCACTACTATTAAATTTTTTAGTGTTACTTCAAAAAAATATATGAATATTTTTGAAATATGATATTAACGGTAAAAAAATATTTTAAAACTTTTAAAAAAGTTTAAATGCAAATATTTTTAAATAAAAGGTATTTATTTTAAGATTAAAAGTATTTTTGACAATTTTAAAAAGTTTGTATTTAAATAAAATAAAAGAGATATTTTAACTAATTAATTAATTAAAAAAAAGGAAATAAGAGCAGAAGGCGGGGGGGCCGGTGTGGGCTCGGCGTGCGCGGCGGTGCGACCAAATAATTGACGGAGTAATTCAAAGCACTCCTCCTTGATGAACGCCGCCAGGTGTTTGTGTGGGCCATCCCTCCCACCAGATCCATATCCCCTCTCCCAAGGAATTATTATAACAACCCAAACATTTATTTAGTAAATTCCGAAAATAACATTAATTTTTTTTTTTTTAATGTTTTTAAGTTAGTTATTTTTTTTTTAATTTTAAAATTTGAAATTTTACTAAAAAAATACTAAACAAAAACTCTAAATTACAATTTAATACTTATAATTTCAAAAAAAAAAATTATAATTTTTAATTTTTTTTCAAATTTACCATTTTAACCAATAATTTAAATTTAAGATAATTATAATTAATTATAAAGTGGAATTATTCATGAGGTGGATTAAATGTCACATCATTTATAAAATAGATGGGAGGATTTGTCTATGTATTAATTCATATGGACCAAATGGATAAATTTTCATATAATAAGGTCGAAATTAAATTAAATAAAAATTATTTATTTAAATTTCCTATGTTTTTGTCGCCGTTTTTTTTAATTTTCTAATCGGCGTTTTATTCAACGTATAAAAAACGATTAATTCATTTATTTAATTATTATTTTTTTGGGTGGGGTTTATTTGTCTTATTATTTTTATTATTAATTACTGATTCATTACTGCAGCTGGATCCTTCGTCATCTTCTTCTTCCTCTTCTGCCGACGCGTTCTTGGCTTGTTTGCAATCTCTCTTCATTCGCCATTTTTTTTTTTTGTTTTTTTCTTTTTCAATTTCTTGGCGAGGGTTCATCCGGACGCTAAGCCCAGCTCTCACATTTGTTTTACTTGCTTTTCACTTTGAACGGAGTGGGTGTTCGGATCGGTTTTTTAGGGCTTTGTTTCTGGACCTGAATGTAAGGGGGATTTTGATCCTTACAGAGCTTGTGTGATTTCTTTTTCGGTTTGACATAGATCTATCGGAGGGAGATTCTGTTTGTGTTCTTGATTTTGTGTGGGATTGCTGAGAATGTCTGGACCCTTGGATCGATTTGCCAGACCATGTGAGTTTTCCTTTCATGATTGCTTTGATTTTTCCTTCTTTTGACCATGTGGTTTGCAATGGATTTGGTTTGGTGCTCGTGTTTGCTCCTAATTTGGGGCTTCTTGGCAGAGAAATGGATTTAAGAGAAATGGAGTTGCGTTAATTCAGGAAGGGCTTTTTTTGGAGGGGTTATTTTATGTAATTTTACTCCTGGGTTCTGTTCTTGAACTGAAATAGTCTTAGATCGTTATTGTTTCGTCAAACTATTTAGCTTTGTCTCTGATCGGAGATAGTTTTATTAGAATGATAGAATTTTTACTCTTAGGTTTGGTTCTTTTGAAGTTTGACTGTTTAAGTCACAAGGAATTTCTTGGTCTACCTAGCTGCCTTCATTGGGATTTAGATAATTTCGGACATATTATATGACAATCCATCTTAGTTGTTCAGTTTAAAGGGCACAATTGGATGGAAATTATGTCTTCTTGGTTGTGGATAACTCCACTGTGTGTATAGTTGCTAGATGATGAAACTTTGTTGTGTTAATTCCGGGAGTTTCATTTCCCTCGTTCTGTAAAGGATCGTGTCGTAACCTGCTTACGCCGTGCATTTTGGATCACCTTGCTAACGTAGTGCTGCTTGCCATCCCTGAGATGATATTTGTGCTCTTGTTTTGGTTTGTTCTTAGTTTCTCTGTTATTATTATTAAATCATCATGAGATTTAGATCTCACGGTCAATCATCTGTTGGATATTGGAAAAAAATTTCTTTCATGTGTTAGGTTAGGTAGGAAGGTCAGAGTTGGTATTTGAAGTAGCTAATTGTTCGGAGGTCCTCTAGCAACGTTTTTTTTTTTCCTTTTCAGTCTCATAAATTATTTATGCATTGTTGTAAATGGTAGGCTTTGAAGGGTTCTCTGGAAGTGATGAAAGAAAAGAAAGGAAATCTGATTTTGAAAACTCGGAGGATGAAAGGAGGACGAGAATTGGATCTATAAAGATGAAAGCGTTAAATGCATCCTCCAAATTCAAACATTCCCTAAAGAAGAAGAGCAGTAGGAGAAAAAGTGACGGTCGGGTCAGTTCCGTTTCTATTGAGGATGTTAGGGATGTTGAGGAGCTGCGGGCTGTTGATGCATTTCGTCAAGCACTAATAATGGAAGAATTGCTGCCAGAAAAACATGATGATTATCACATGATGTTGAGGTGTGTAACCTTTCAGAAGGTCCTTTCTTCATTTTATTGCTAATACATGGTTAAATGAACAAAAATCTATTACTGCTTTGAATTTCTTGGAGATTGGTTTTATTCCGATTGGATTTTGTATAATGGTTCAATAACAAAAGCAAAAAGCGAACGTCCTTCTGAAAAAAGACAGCTTCACTCATGCTAGATCGTTAGCAAATTTGGAGTGCAGTTGCAGCCTTTATACACATTTTTCTTCATCTTCTTGTTATGCCTCAAATTACTGCCCTTTGACTCTTTTTCCCACCCCTGCTTTAAGAGGTGCGTGGAGGCCTACGTAGCCTTGCCTATCTGACTCGGTTACAGGTATCACATTAGCTTTGGCCTTTGATCTAGTAAAAATCAGATTATTTTTGGTAGCAACTTTATATTAAAGATCTTTTGTAGTCCATATGATTCATAAGTTCAAAAGAATTCTTTTAATTATATTTGTGCCCTTTGTCTCACATAGGCTTATAAGAGCTTTGTGCTCAGTATCCATGGAGCTTTCGTGCCTTCGAAAAGCATTGTTTCAACTTCATGATATCCTGACTTCTCGAAGTTCTATTCTTTCGATAAGCTGCACAATTTTAACATATTGTTTTAGATGATATGCTGGTAATATCCCGATTGTCTTTTTAGGTTTTTAAAAGCTCGGAAATTTGATATCGAGAAAGCTAAACATATGTGGGCTGATATGCTTCAGTGGAGGAAGGAGTTTGGGGTTGACACAATCGGTGAAGTAAGTACAGGTTAATCCGAACTTTAGTTTTCTTAAAAGAAAAGAAACTTTTTAAACCTTATTATGCTAATCATTCCCCCCAGGACTTTGACTTCGTGGAGAAAAATGAAGTTCTGAGGTATTATCCTCATGGTTATCACGGGGTGGATAAAGAAGGAAGGCCTATTTACATCGAAAGGTTGGGGAAAGTGGATCCAAACAAACTTATGCAAGTGACAACTATGGATCGATATATAAAGTACCACATACAAGAGTTCGAGAAGAGTTTTGCTATGAAGTTTCCAGCCTGTTCTATTGCTGCAAAGAGGCACATAGATTCAAGCACCACAATTTTAGATGTCCAAGGCGTGGTATGCTGGTTTTAAACGTTAGTGTTTTTTTATTATCTGATTGGTTCGTGATCAAATCATTCAAATTAATTTTACCTTTCCCTTTTTCGACTTAGGGCCTCAAGAATTTCACCAAGTCTGCTCGGGAACTAATCATGCGGCTGCAGAAAGTTGATGGCGACAATTACCCAGAAGTAAGCAACTTCACCCTTTTGTAATGACAACATAAGAAACCTATATATTATTTCCAATCTCCATCCATCACTTGCGGTTGATGCTTTTGTGGGGTATGGTAAATGTAGCTTTAGATTGACGTATATTATTTATTGGATTATACAGACGCTCAGCCAAATGTACATTATCAATGCCGGTCCTGGATTCCGGATGCTGTGGAACACCGTGAAGTCTTTCCTTGACCCCCGAACGACATCTAAAATTCATGTATGTGGTAAATTTCTTTTTCGTCTATTTTGTAGTTGTTATCTATCTGCTTCAGATTATGACCTCTTTTATTTAAATTTGTGTTAGGTTCTCGGAAACAAGTACCAAAGTAAGTTACTTGAAATAATTGATTCCAGGTAATTGGAGTTTATTTATTTTCTAGATACCATATACCAAGTTCTTATCCTTTTCTCATTCATTAAATGCATGCATTGTGCAGTGAGTTGCCCGAATTTCTGGGTGGAAGTTGTACCTGCGCCGATGTGGGGGGATGTCTTCGTTCAGACAAGGGGCCATGGAGAAACCCAGAAATTGAAAAGGTTGATTGTGGTATTCTAACCTTTGATCTTTTATAATTAGTTTTAATTTTTGGGACAGCAGTTGAATGTGCATTTTTGGCAGATGATTCTTAATGGTGAAGCGCGACGGGCCAGACAGGTCGTAAAAGTTCTAAATAGTGAAGGGAAGGTTGTTGCATATGCCAAGCCACATTACCCAATGGTAACTTTCTATTTTTTGAAAAACTATTCTAATTGGACCTATTTCTATTCTCTCTTTTCTAATTTCTATAAAAAAGCGTGAAAATGTTCTCATTTGAACCGTCTTGTCAAAGGTGAAAGGTAGCGATACATCCACTGCCGAGTCAGGATCCGAAGCTGAAGAGATCGCTTCGCCTAAAGCAATGAAGAGCTATTCTCATCTTCGGTTGACCCCTGTTCGGGAAGAAGTAAGTTTCGCTTGTTAATTGATGTTTGTGGTTGCTAGGGAACAAGTGTTGTTTTGAGTGCTATTAGATATTCGAGTTTATGTGACACTACCTCGAGTTTTAAGATTGGCTTTTGAGTAGACTGCAGGTTTAGCCTTAGATTTTCTTAACGTTATTCATTGGTTGTTGCAGGCAAGAGTCGGCGGGAAAGGAGGCTTTGCCGCTACCTTCTCCGGGTATGATGAGTATGTTCCCATGGTTGACAAAGCTGTCGATGCTGAATGGAAGAAGCAGGTTTCACTCCAACGACCTAATGCCTTGAAAGGTTAGCAGTTACCCGATCCATTGCAACTTCTGTGAACCATGTCAGCCAATAACTTTGGACATATTTGACGTATCGATCGAATCATGTCCGCATAGCATGATTGTTACAAGCAATGCTGATTGTTGCTGAACACACTTCACTGGTTAGGTCCATAGAGTTAGATTATAGTTTGTCAATGATTTTAAAGTCTCTTTATTTATTGCAGGGGTTCTTCCACTGCTCGACACCCAAAAAACATCCGAAGCGCTTCGCACTCGAATGTTGGTAGTATTCATGGGCTTCTTCATAGCCATTTTGGCGTTCCTCCGTTCACTAGCATGCCGGATAAGCGGGAAGAAGTTGTGTACCGGTAGTCAAAACACCACTCCAGACTTGTCCCATGACAAAACAGGAACGAAGGAGAATTGCCCCCCTTCACCAATTGCTAAAGTTACAGAAGCAGAACTCCTCTCTAATGTGATGAAGAGGTTGGGTGAGCTGGAGGAGAAGGTCGACACGCTCCAATCAAAACCATCCAAAATGCCATATGAGAAAGAGGAACTATTGAACGCTGCCGTCTGCCGTGTGGATGCGTTAGAAGCAGAGCTTATTGCTACCAAGAAGGTATACATACTGCTATACTCGGATCTTTTCAGCTTTTTTGGAGTCTCGAACTTGTGATATGTGAACGTGTTTAACTCGTATTTCCATTAGCTTGCCACGATATTCTTATATGGGTCGTTTTGTGTACCCGTGACCTCTGTTCCTACAGTCGGCCATTTGTCTTGTTGGGTCGTCTGAAAATGTCGTCTAAGTCGCGTTATAACTTGTCTGTGTAGGCTTTGCATGAAGCATTGATGAGGCAGGAAGAACTACTTGCTTACATTGATAGCCAAGAGGAAGCAAAGTTGCGGGTAAGCTAAGCTAATACAGCTATGTTTTTGCTCATGTTTCTGCAACGAAACACAGTTTTCTGATTGATGTATATGTTCTTCCATTCACTAGAAAAAGAAATTTTGCTGGTAATATGCATCTTGGTCGTGGAAAAGAGGAGGATTCGTCGTCGCTAAGCACAGCGGGCTCTCGTGTCGTGTATCGGCTATGACTTGGAGTTTGAAGGTCCGCTGCTTGTCGTTGATCGTACTGACTTTATATTTGAATGATGTGATTATGTCTCCAATAAGGAGAGGAAAAACACATACGCATAGTTTGTGTGAAGAAATTACAGTATGAAGTTTACATGTTTCCATAAGAATTATCTATTTATACACTAAGTTTTTTGTTCTATGTTATTTATTTATTTTGCTTTTTCCCACCCTTTTCTTAGTTCCTATCTTTACGAAATTCTTTATTTACGTTAAAATTTCAATATTACAACCCACTCGAAAAAATTTCGAAGATTCAAACAAATATGGAAGCATGCTTGTATATATTGTAACAGTTTAAGCTTACTATTAGCAGATATTTTTTCTTTGGGTTTTGGTTTTTTTCTCAAGCTACCACTAGCGAATTATCCTCTTTGGACTTTTTCTTATGGATTTTCCTTCAAGATTTTAATGTTTGTGAATGGAAGAGATTTTCACGCCCTTATAAGAAATGTCTTGTGTACGCGGCGCGTTTGTGAGAGAGGTTTTCACACCCTAATAAGAAATGCTTTGTTCCTCCTTCCAATGTGAGATCTCACAATCCACCCCTTTTGGAGGCCAACGTCCTTGCTGGCATACCGTTCGGTGTCTGGCTCTGAGGTTTTCACACCCTAATAAGAAATGCTCCGTTCCCCTCTTCAACTGATGTGAGATCTCACAATCCACCCCGTGGGCCAACATCCTCACTGACACACCGCTCAGTGTCTAGCTCTTTTATCATTTTTAACGGCCTAAGCCCACTACTAAAAAAATGTGTCTGTTAAGGAGAATGTGTCTAGTGTCTAGCTCTTTTATCATTTTTAACGGCCTAAGCCCACTACTAAAAAAATGTGTCTGTTAAGGAGAATGTGTCTGTTGAGGAGATGTTTCTATTCTCACAATAATACCTTATCAAGTAATTGCCTTCAATTAGGCAACGACATTTATTTATATATTTATTTAATCGAAATAAGATGACAATTAGTTCTTGAAACTTTTTAAAACAATTAAAACATGTTAAAGTACTAAATATTAATAACGTTTTAACAAATATTAAATAGAAAAACATACATTTACATTAAGAAAAAGCATAAACTTTTTTTTTAGACGAGTTTAACAAATGTGGGTTCGGATCAAGGTAACAAGTGTCCAATCCATCGAATTATATTCTCGAGAAATACAAACTTTCAGCTTCTAAAAGATAACAAGTACCTAGTCTTTATAAAAACTTTCAACTTTTTAAAGATAACAAGTATTTGGTTCATCGAGCTATGCTCGAAAAACACAAACTTCCAACTTCCAAAAGATAACAGGTATATCGTCCATTGAGCTATATGCTCGACAAATACAAACCTTCAACATCCAAAACATAACAAAACGCCCCATTCACACAAGCCGTAACACATAAACTTTCAACTTCATAAAGATAATAATTTCTCAATCCATTGAAGTATATGTTCGAATCGACATCCTATATAACAACACAACAAGATGAAAATGAAAAAAAAAAACATGTTTTAATATACAAAAGAACATTGATTGATGTAATAATACCAAGTAATCAATGTCTCAAATATATTCCAACATACAACCAATGGGAGAGAGAGAGAGAGAGAAAGAGAGGAGGGAGAAACCCTTTCTCTGTAATTATATGTTTCTTTTTTATTATGAACTTTTTTTGGAGTTATTTCTCCAAGCTCCTATATTTCACATTCACCAGCGGAATGGGTTCTGCAAAATTACAACATTAATCAATTACAGCTTTCCTTTTACCATGTCTTTGTAAAGAGATGATATAGCTTCCTTACCACCATCTTCTTCTTCTTCTTCTTCTCGATGTAGTCGGTCAGCTCGGCTTCACGAGCAAGAGATTCCTCGAGTGCCTACAAAAGGTAATTCGACAAAGAATATGATAAACGATTGAGTTTACTGTCATCTATCAACTTAAGCTTCGTGTTTTTGGCTTGTGAGGAAGGACAACGTTTCGAGTTTTTGGATTTAGTAATGATTTTTAGCTCGGTATCCAAGTAAAGGTACGGTTTTCAAACCCATGTGTGAGAGGGAACGTTAAAGAGAACGAGAATGAGAGATTAAATGCATTGTAATGTATCGGTTTTTTGTTTGGGCTTATCGATGATTTAAATGGGTTTAACAGAATGAAAATGTAACAGCCTAAGCCCACCGCCAGGGGTTATTGTCCTCTTTGGACTTTCCCTCAAGGTTTTTAGAACGCGTATGCTAAGGAAAGGTTTCCACACGCTTATAAAGAATGTTTCGTTCTCCTCCCCAACCGATGTGGGATCTCACGATCCACCCCTTCAGGGCCCAGTGTCCTCACTGACACTCGTTGCCTTCTCCAATCGATGTGGGACCCCCCAATCCAACACCCTTTCGGGGCCAGTGTCCTTATTGACACACCGCCTCATGTCCACCCCTTTCAGGTCTCAGTCTCCTCGCTAGCACATCGCTCGATGTCTGGCTCTGATACCATTTGTAATAGTCTAAGCCCACCACTAGCAGATATAGTTCTCTTTGGACTTTCCCTTTCGAGCTTCCCCTCAAGATTTTTAAAACACGTCTACTAGGGAGAGGTTTCCACACTCTTATAAAGAATGCTTCGTTCTCCTCCCCAACCGATGTGGGATCTCACGTAAAAGAATTATTAGTACGGTGTTTCAAGTGAGGATGAGTAGGAAAGTTTTGGTTCACCTTCTTGGTTGTGTCTAGCTCTTGTTCCAAAGTTTCAACTTTCCCTAAAGCAATGTTGAGCATTTCCTCCTTATCAGCTGGCATCACTGCCGGCTGCATGTTGAGAACATTGATCCTCTCTTCTAGCTCCGCCATACGTTTCATCATCGTCATGTAATCGCTCAGAGGCACCGCGGCGGGGGACGGTAATGCTGGACGGTTCACCATCGAACCGTCGTAGTAGACGGTGCTGCTATAGATGGCTGCCTCAGTGAGCTTCTTTGGCATGGTTCTTGTCAGCCGGACCATGGTCACTATTCCCATCACCAAAGCCATTATTCCTCCAACTATTTGGTTGCTGAACCCTTCTGGGACTTTGTAGTTTTCATGAGCAAATGGATCTGATACACACATGAAACAAAGAACAACAAGATCAGACAACTACACCACCACAAAAGTCTTGTTCGGGTCGTTACAATCATGTTCATGTTTCTCGTTTCTTGGATACAACGGAAACGAAAACGAAAACGTTATCAAACGAAAACGAAAACGGTTCATATACCTTTGGAAAGACCATATTTCTCACTTGAAAGTGCCCAACTTGGATCCACGGCTTTGTCCACCACTGGCATGAACTGACCATATTGTTGATACTCACCGCCATACTTTCTGGTTGATGGAACCTGAACATGATAAAGAAAAACAAGACCTTTGAAGAGTTTTCCTTTTCCTTTTTTCAAATGGGTTCTTCAAATTCTTGAGAGGAACTTACTTCTTGAATGATAGGGGTTGATTTTGATTGCTTTGGGGACATGCCTGATTCAACAGCTGGTGCTGCAGCTGCCACAGGAGCTGCTTCTGCCTTGAATGAACCACTTGCCTGCAAGTTTTAGTGAAAAAAATGAATCAAACAGGAAAAAAGTGAAGAAATGATGCAAATTTTGAAGGATTTAAAGAAGTAAATGGAGATGAAGGGGTTTGATTGAGCTTGGATAGGTGTTTTTATGATTATTGCCTTGGCTCCTGTGTTGTCATCTTCAGAGATGGTCTTCTCTTCAACGTTGGATAATGACCTTCTCCTGCATTTTCCTTCCCCGTTTTGAACCATCTGTTCTTTCATCAAACAAAAAAGTTCTAATTAGCAAATAAAAGAAAATCATGAATTCTTAGTTTCGTGTTTATCCGTTTAAGTATAGCTCAATGAATAAGATACATAAGGTCAATGTCATGTGAGCATTAAACGGACACAAATATTAAACGAACACAAGCACGAAGGTGGTAAACTAAATTGTGAGATCCTAGGTCGGTTGGAGAGGAGACCGAAGCCTCCTTTATAAGGGTGTGTAAACCTCTCCCTAGTAGACGTGTTTTAAAACCTTGAGGAGAAGTCCAAACGGGAAGCCTAAAGAGGGTAATATCTGCTAGTGGTGGACTTGTGCCGTTACACATGGTATCAGAGCCAAACACCGGGCGATTGCTAGTAAGGAGGCTGAGCCCTGAAAAGGAGTGGACACGAGGCAGTGTGCCAGCAAGGACGCTATACCCCGACGGGGAGTGGATTGGGGGTGGTCCCACATGAATTTGAAAAGGGAACGAGTGCCAGCGAGGACGCTGAAACTCGAAGGGAGGTGGATTGTGAGATCTCACATTGGTTGGGGAGGTGAATGAAGCTCCCTTTATAAGAGTGTGGAAACCTCTCCCTAGCAGACCTCAAAAAAGAAAGTTCAAAGAGGACAATATCTGTTAACGGTGGACTTGGACCCCGATGGGGTGGATTGAGGGTGGTCCCACATTGATTGGAGAAAAGAATGAGTGTCAGCAAGAATGCTAGGACCCGAAAGGGGTGGATTGTGAGATCCCACATCGGTTAGGAGGAGAACGAAGTCCCCTTAGTCCAAAAAGGGTTGGCCTTGGGCCGTTACATCAACAAAAAAACAGAACAGTGGAAGGGAAGTTTTAAGGTGACCTTGGCAATTTCTGGGTCGTTCCATGGTCCCTTGTCGGATCTCATGCAGCCACCCTTGTCAGCACAGGTGCAAGTACCTCCAATGAACTCTGGAAGTTCACTGATTTACAAACAAAACAAAACAAAACAAAAACAACCTTAAAATTCCAAGCTTTGTCGATTAATGAAAAAAGAAATGTTTTCATTTGAAAAAAACAAAAAAACATAAAACCCCACCTAGCATCAATGATCTCCAGCAACTTGGGCTGATACTTATTGCCAAGAACATGGATTTTGGCTGTCGTTTTTGGGTCAAGGAATGATTTCACAGTGTTCCACAGCAGCCTAAATCCAGATCCAGCGTTGATGATGAACATTCTGTTCAAAGTCTTTAAACCAACACAAAACAAAACAGCCAAACCAAGCCATTATCTTTTCAAATGGGTACCACCAAACTAGGCCATATGTTCAAAAACTTCAAACTTTTTCTAAATGGATACCTCTGGATAGTTGTCACCATCAATCTTCTGCAGCCTCTGGATAAGCTCCCTAGCAGATTTGTTGAAGTTTTTCAGTCCCTACAGGCAAATTCCGCCGTTACTGACGTTTCGAGAACAAAAAAAACAAAAACGTTACCAAACGAGCCAAGACGTACCACTCCTTGGACATCCAAGATGGTCGTGCTTTGATCAATGTGCTTCTTAGCTGCAATGGTGCAAGCTGGGAACTTCAAAACAAACGTCCTCTCGAACTCTCGGACATGGTAATTGATGTATCTATCCATGGTCGTCACCTCCAAGAGCTTGGTGGAATCGACTTGCCCGAGTCGTTCGATGTACACAGGCCGTCCATCCTTGTCGACTCCGTGATGCCCTTGTGGATAGTACTTCAACACTTCATCAACCTCCTTGAATTCAAACTCCTGTAATGAATACGAATCGAAACTACATAAGCTTTTGAGTTTAGTTATAGTTTAGGTCGAACGTTAAGAAGTTCGTAACCTCCATGATTGTGTCGGATCCGAACTCTTTCCTCCATTGAAGCATGTCAGTCCACATTTGCTTTGTCTTGTCAAAATCAAACTTTCTAGCCTTTAAGAATCTGAGCATCATGTGATGATCATCATGTCTGGCAGGGAGGAGCTCTTCCAATATCAGAGCTTGGCGGAAGGCATCAACTGCTTGTAATTCTTCTGCGTCGATGTCGTCTTCAATTGAGATAGACATCACTCTGCTGCTGTTTCTCCTACCTCGTTTCTTCATTGAAAGTTTGTACTTGTTTGAGGCACTGATCGCTTTCTGCTTAAGAGATGCAAGCCTTATCTTTCTATCTTCCTCCGACATCTCAGCTTCGTTGCCACCTATAAAAACACAATGACAACACACTTGACACTTCACTTAAGTTGAATTTGTTCTCAGCTCTATGAAACCAAACTGATACCCTTTGTTCTACTCAGTGGGGGGCATACACATAACCCTCCCGTCCCTCGTGCCATGGTTTCGGACGGATTAGGCCCTCTTTTCGATGTCATTACCTTTCTAGAGGTATGGAAACAAGATCACTAGAAATAGCTAAAGAATTAGGCCCGATATAAGGCCTAAAAGATCGTTTATACTATTGTGAGATCCTACATCAGATGGAGAGGAGAACGAAGAATTCCTTATAAGGGTGTGGAAACCTCTCCCTAGTAGACACGTTTTAAAATCGTGAGGCTGACGGCGATATGTAATAGGCAAAAACGGACAATATTTGCTAGTGGTGGGCTTGAGTTGTTACAAATGGAATCAGAGCCAATCACCGAGCGGTGTGCCAGCGAGAACACTGGGGTCTCAAGGAGGGTGGATTGTGAGATCCCACGTTAGTTGGAGAGGGGAACAGAACATTCCTTATAAGAGTGTGGAAATCTCTCCCTAGTAGACGCATTTTAAAACCGTGAGGCTGACGATGATACGTAACACGGGCCAAAACAGACAATATTTGCTAACAGTAGGCTTAGGCTATTACAACTATCCTAAGAAGACAAAACTTGGGATCTATTCAAAGACCCACCTATCCGTAATGGACCAAAACAAACAACATTTGATAGCAATAGGCTTAGGCTGTTACAACTATCTTAAGAAACGCGAAACGTGAGATCTGTTCAAGGACCTATCTATACGTAACAAGTTAAAGCAGACAATATTTGCTAAGGTGGACTTGTGCTCTTATAACTATCTTAAGAAAGGGTAAACGTGGGATCTGTTCAAAGATCTACCTACGGGTTTAGGTAAACATCTAATGCGCTTAGCTTCAAACGAAGAACGTACCTTTGGGCTGAGGGTCTGGCGCGGCGTCGGACATTGTTGCTATCCTAAGCTGGGCAGCTGGGTGAAGACAAGGATCAAAAGGGTGGGGGGAGAATCCAGCAGTTGTGTACGGCTATACAACTCCAAAAAACAGAGCCCTCTTTCTTTTGAGTGCCTACACCTTCCACATCAAACAAACTAAACCCACATCAGAAATCAAACAAATAATCAAACAAAGAAGATGCACAAGAACAATATAGAAAAACAGCTTTAAAATGTAATGAAACAACAATGGCCGTGTTCTTCGCTTTGTCTGTTCTTGAACAGAGCAAAACCCAGAAGAACATCAACAATAGAGGATCAGAGAAAATACCTTTTGACAAGAGTGCAGGAAGGAGAAAGAGGAGGATAAATGAAGAAATGTTTACTCAAAATAGGCCTCCAAAAGGGACAACCCAGAGACGGATTTCTGGTTCATCCACCATAGACAAAGTCTTGCAAGACAAGGAAACAAAACAGCTTGCATTTTTACCTCCCTCCTCTTTTCTTGGAGCCAATGCCGAAACCTAAGCTACTCCACTACCTTACCCATTGGTTTTTCCTACCACATTATTTTGTTCCAAAATTGTTAAATTCTCGATCATTAATTTTAACAACATTTTTTAATTTTTATTAAAAAGTTTAGAGCTTTGTTTCCGTGTTTACGAGCTTAAATAATCAAGTTATTCATGATGGGATGAAACCAAGAAATAACCCCTCACGTGCGGAATTATAGAAGATCAAAGAAGTCCATCGAATTGAGCAGGATCGTATGTATGATAGCATCTACTATACTAAGAATATCAATGAACTCAAGTATCGAAATTGCTCGGAATACCCTTTTAAGTTTAGCTTCTAGAATTTATTTTCGAGTTCAAGAAAATTTTTAAAAAAATTTAAGGATACTAATGAATCTTTTGAAAACTCGAGAGTATTTTTTAAACGCTTTTGATAATCAAAAAAGTATTTTTAAAACAAAGTATTATCGATTTTTATCCAAAACTAACGGTAAGAATATTTATATTAATTTAAGAATACAATGACAAAAAATGGCTTCTTTAATTAGGTTGTTGAGAACAACTACACAATTGATTATTATTATTCCTACAGCTTAGAGACATGTGTTTGTGACAACCATCCCATGATCCTTTCGGCGTCTTGTTTTGATTGATGTGTTTTTTTTTTTTGGGTTAGATATTAATTAACGTACGAGAGGATAATTATAAGGTCGCACATGTTTCTATTTCTAATACAGTTCAATGAGTGAATTTGGTGCGACTTCAAAATAGTGTTAAAATATTAGAAGTTCAAATTTTCAGCCTAAAATTTTAGATTGAATCTTCGTATGATAGTATTTTTTTTTAAGTCGTAATTAAATATAAGCGAAAATATGCAATATTTATGTCGGTCTAATGTTTAATTTGAGAAAATTCATCATTTAATATATTTTCTCAAAACTAAGTGATCAATCATCAGAATTTTAATTATTATTAATTAATTTGTTAATATATATTGCATTATAAACTTTACCTAATTATGTAAGCATGTTTTTAATTTTGGCTCTAATACCATTTGTAGCAGCTAAGTCCACTACTAGCAAATATTATCCTCTTTGATTGGAGAGGGCAACAAAACATTCTTTATAAGAGTGTGGAAGCTGGTGATGATACCTAACAGGCTAAAGCGGACAATGGCTAGCTGTGAGTGAATATAGAAGAGATCTTGTCGGTGAATATAGAAGAGATCTTCGTAACGAAAAGTGAAGCCAAGTAATCTATAACTTTTTTTGTTCGCCACTTGAGAATTTTATCGACATGACTACGTCATTAGTATGATTCTGATACCACTTGTTAAGAACAATAAAACCTCCACCCATCTTCGTAGTCATATAATATTGTCTACAATTGTCTACAGTAGACGTAATCTCTCGTTGTCATGCTATTAGTTCTACCTATAATATCTCATACCAATACAAATCGTTGTCTTCACTTATATACTCACAATCCAAGACTTCGATTGCTCTCTTTAACAAGTATCACATCTCGACTCAACCATCGAAGAAGCCTCTCTCACGACCTCACCGTTCACTCACCCAGTGCACCTTTTATCCAACCGAAAATAAAATTTCAATCAAACGAAGTTTTAATAAATCAATATATAATATCGAATTCAAACTCATAAATTCTAATCGAAATATATTAATCAACGTCCTGAAGATTTTGGAGGTCTAAATTTTAAGAGATTAAGAGAAAGTTTCAAACTTTGGTTAGAAAGTTAGGTAAAGAACGTGAAGAAACTATAGCTACACTCAACTCTCCAACATTCCCATTTGGATCATAGACGGCGGTAATCCGCAGGAAACTCGTCTTTGGATTTTCCTCCGCTTTCCTCTTCAAACATTTCCCATAGTACCCTCCAACATAACATTCAAGACGAAAAAGTTAAAACAACCTAAAAACGAAGCAGTTTTTCATCCAAAAAAGTCTCCCCCTGTTGAATTTCCCTCTCTCCCTCCCTTTTCCCCATTACTCTACCCGTTTTCAGAAATACCCATTTCGTAAAAACCCCAAAAATCCATAAACAACACCCACAACTTCACTCCCATTGCTCCAAAACTTATCTTAGACTTTTCCCAGGTGAAGATTTTCATCCCCTCGGTGAGTTGAGACGAATTCTCTCGTTTTTTTTCCTGTTTTGTTCTTGATTTTGTCGTACCATTTTGAAATTAGATTGCTGGGGACTGATTTTTTGGTATCTGTTCTTGTTTTTCTCTTCTGGGTTGGAGATTAAATGCTCTTTTTGATCGATTTCTCTTGATTGAATTTGCATTTGACCTGAAATAGTTCATTGCATGTATGCTTTTTGCTTAATATGATGCTTGTTTTATGCTGTCTCTGTGTTTTTCGACATCTTGTTCGTCTCTTTAGTACATTATCCCTTATCTTCAAACGAATTTGAGCTGTAAGGAATACGTTTTAATCATTTTGTATGCATTTTGTTAGGTAGGAAGAATCTGGAAGTTAGGTTAAGGGAAAAAGAAGAATGTGATTTGATGCTTGACCTTATCACAATGCAACAATTGTTTAACATCATTATCCTGTTCCTTTTGTTCTTTGATTTTGATTTTATAATGAATTCTTTTCATGTAAAACTATGGATTTGGAACTCTGTTTCATTTCTTAAGTTGATTTTGATTTGTTTGGAAGAATAATAGAATCCATTCATTGTCTTTTATAAATTAGGTAATGGTGTTCAGTTCTCTGTGAATCGAAAGATAGGTCAGTTCGAAATGTATGCCATAGACAGAATAACGTTCGATTTACTCCGTTTTCGTTTGGAAGTTTACCTTAACCTTTGTTCTTTGAACGGGGAACTCTATTTTTATTGAATATCCTTTTGCCTGAAATTAGATTAAACGTCGTAGAAGTCTTTGTTTTGAACGTTTTAAATTAAGGTAACATCCAATATATGCGTCGATTTGTTGCTTTTCAGTGTTTTTAAACCTCTGATCCAGTTTGAAAGAATCTATTTGGAAGGATTTAGTTTCTTCTTTAGTTGTTTTGGTTGTAATCGTCCACCTTCAATAATGTGAAGCAATAGTTTCGTTGGTTTCGGAATCATCTGGATTTGGTTTACGAGTCTTCGCTCTATCCCTTGGCATATGTATATGGAGAGTTTTTAAGCTAAGAAGTTTTTTATTTCAAGAAATGAGTCTTGAATGTTTACTCATTTGGATCATGTTCGATATAATTGATTTTGTTGTTCTTTTGGTTGTGTTCGATTTCAGGTTCTACCCCACTTCTGTGGAAGTCGGGTGTGCGGGGGAAGATCATTCAAGTTACCATCATTTAGGTTTGGTCGAGTTTTTAGTTCTAATATGGCTGGTGATCCTTTGACAAGCTCTGATGGCAATGCACAACCTGATCCGCGGAGGACGTATCAAGTTGTTGTGGCGGCTACTGAAAATATGGGTATTGGTAAGGATGGGCAACTACCATGGACGTTGCCGTCTGATCTCAAGTTTTTTAGAAACATAACCACGACAACATCGGATCCAGGGAAAAGGAATGCAATTCTAATGGGTCGAAGAACATGGGAGGGTATTCCTCCTGAGCGCCGACCACTACCTGGTCGTCTCAATGTTGTTCTGACTCGCTCGGGGAGTTTTGACATTGCCACTGTTGAAAATGTCATAATATGTGGTAGTATAACGTCTGCTTTGGAGCTATTAGCAGCTTCTCCGTACTGTTTGTCAATAGAGAAAGTGTTCGTTATAGGTGGTGGCGAGATATTAAGGTGTGTGTGCTTGTTTTCTCGATCTCTCTTAGTGTACTACTTGCTGTCTTTGTTCACTGATTGTGTTTTTAATGCAGGGAAGCTCTGAATGCCCCTGAATGTGATGCTATCCACATTACTGAAATTGAGGCAAATGTCGACTGTGATACCTTCATTCCAGCTATTGATAAGTCTATGTTTCAGCCATGGTACTCGTCGTTTCCTGTGGTGGAAAATAACTTTCGATATTCTTTCACTAGTTATGTTCGTGTGAGGAGCTCGATTGAACCACCTATTGATCAGAACAATGGCCCGACCGGTAATAACAAGCTTGATTTCTCTAACTTCGAGGCTAAGAAGTTCTCTTTCCTACCGAAGGAGATTTTTGAGAGGCACGAGGAGTACTTGTACTTAAAACTTGTTCAAGAAATTATCTCAAATGGTACCGCTAAGGAAGATAGAACAGGAACAGGTACTTTGTCAAGATTCGGGTGTCAGGTAATGTTCTCTTATTATTCGGGATATCTATTTTTCTCCTAGTAGATCTATTTTGAATGCTTATGTATGCACAAGTTCTTGTCTTGTTCTTGATATCTGTACAGATGCGGTACAACTTGCGCAAAACGTTTCCGCTGCTTACAACTAAGGCATGTGCTGATTTTCTCGTTTTGATTTCTTTTGTAGCTGTATTGTGAAAGCGAAACTCCCTCTTTTCTTGTCTTGTTTCACTTTTGCAATTTCTAAGAATCTGGTGCATCGTTTTCGGTCGTTGACATATATCCTTATCGTTTGATCCTTCAGAAAGTATTTTGGCGAGGGGTCGTTGAAGAACTTCTTTGGTTCATAAGTGGTTCGACGAATGCAAAGGTAAGATGCTATGCTATGCTATACTATGCTTTGCTAGCACTATCACTTTGAACTTTACTTTACTAGTAGGGCCTTGTAGCCTTAGATGGCTCAGTGGTTCTTCCCATCATCCATACTTCTTTGTCTTTGTTTCCGATCCTCGTCCGTTTTATCGGAAGGGGTAAACATTGGGAGGGGGGGACGAGGATGGGTTAGGAATTGGGAACTAAACAATTTAGTGAATTGCTAGCATGGCTTAGTGGTTATCGTGACTAAAGATACTTTTAGGAACTTAAAAGTGTTTTTAGAGATATTGTCCTCTTTGGGCTTTTTCTTTCAGGCTTCCTCTCAAGGTTTTTAAAACACGTATGCTAGGGAGAGGTTTCCACACCCTTATAAATAATGCTTCGTTCTCACCCTCCTCGGGGCCCAGCATCCTCGTTGGCACTCGTTCCCCTCTCCAATCGATGTGGGACCCCCCCCCCAATCCACCCCCTTCGGGACCTAGCGTCCTCGCTGGCACACCGCCTGCTGTCCACATCCCTTTAGGGCTCAGCCTTCTCGCTAACACATCGCCTAGTGTTAGGCTCTAATACCATTTGTAACGGTCCAAGCTCACCGTTAGCAGATATTGTTCTCTTTAGGCTTTCCCTTTCGGGCTTCCCCTCAAAGTTTTTAAAACGCGTCTACTAGGGAGAGGTTTTCACACCCTTACAAATAATGTTTCGTTCTCCTCCCCAACCGATGTGGGGTCTCACAATATGGATCAGACTTTGTGGAGAGACCGCTCGGTAAGGAAGTTGTTAGATAGGTCTCTGGAAACTTTTGGTAATTGTATGGCTTGGAGGAGGTGATGTTACTCTATGATGGAGAAGGCACTCTTTCATTCACTGTTTTGTGGCCGACGAAAAGTTCTCAGACCGATTGCTTTTTTTACTATTCCATATAATGTTCGGGTGGAAGGCGGTTTCCTAACGATCGCTTTTGGAGAGGTGGCTTCAAGTTTCCCATTTTAGTACGTCCTTTTAGGCGTCGACAGCCTAGCGTAGTGTGTGTGGTTTATCCTGTAGTGGTCATTCTCAACCATCAGAACCTCTTCTTCACAAACCTTTGTTTACTGAACAATTTGACTTGAATTATATCCTGAAGTTTCAATATCAACAGGTTCTTCAGGAGAAAGGCATTCATATTTGGGATGGCAATGCATCGAGAGATTACCTCGATAGGCAATTACTCGTACATTTTTTGAAATTTTAATTTTTCGATATATAGTTTAAGCCATAACCCGTTTTTCTTTTCTTTTCTGTAATATTTAGTATTGGTTTAAAAGAACGGGAGGAGGGCGACTTGGGACCTGTATACGGGTTCCAATGGCGACACTTCGGTTCTAGGTTCGTGGATTACTCTGAGAATGACTTTGAAAGTTTATCGCGGGATTTGAGGTTTAATGATTTCGACATTTCTTCTATAGGTATACTGACATGCATGCTGACTACACTGGTCAAGGATTTGATCAGTTGCTAGATGTTATTAACAAGATAAAGAACAATCCCGACGACCGGAGGATCGTTCTTTCTGCTTGGAATCCATCTGATCTCAAACTAATGGCACTTCCGCCTTGCCACATGTTCGCTCAGGTTGGATTAAAATGCACGATGCTAGGTTTAACGCTCATTCGCTTACTTTGTTTATTGGTCGTTTTTTGCAGTTTTATGTAGCGAACGGGGAATTATCGTGTCAAATGTATCAGCGCTCTGCTGACATGGGCCTTGGTGTTCCATTCAATATTGCATCATATGCTCTTCTGACGTGCATGATTGCTCATGTTTGTGGTATGCTACTCCATAATGACCAGTAGTTTACTTTAAATTACCTTGTTGAAGTTAAACTGTTATTTTGGAGCTGGCTGTTCAATGATATCTTGTTTTTTCTGTACGTATCTGTTTTTGATAGTCTTTTTGTAACCGCCCACGACCATTGTGCTTTTTGGACTTTCCCTTTCGGGCTTCCTCTCAAAGTTTGTAAAACGCGTTTGCTAGGGAGAGGTTTCTACACCCTTATAGAGAATGTTTCGTTCTCCTCCCCAACCGAACTGGGTTCTCACAATCCACCCCTCTTCAGAGCTAAGCATCCTTACTGGTACACTGCCTCGTGTCCACCCCTTCGGGGTGCAGCCTCCTCGCTGGCACATTGCCCGGTGTCTGGCTTTGATACCATTTGTAACGGCCTAAGACCACCGCTAGCCGATGTTGTCTTCTTTGGGCTTTCCCTTCTGGGCTTCCCTTCAAGGTTTTTAAAATGCGTCTGCTAGGCAGAAGTTTCCACACCCTTATAAAGAATGTTTCGTTCTCCTCTCTCACCAACGTGGAATCTCACAATCTTTTTGTCTCTCATCCCTTATTGTTTATGCATTCTTTGCGTGTAATTCTATGAGGCAATCTAGTAAGGTCATGAAATGAGGTTTATTTATCTTCAATATCGCCCAAGCACACCGCTATTAGATATTGTCCTCTTTAGGCCTTCCCTTTCAGGCTTACTCTCAAGGTTTTTAAAACGCGTCTATTAAGGAGAGGTTTCCACACTCTTATATAGGGTGCTTCGTTCCCCTCTCCAACCGATGTGGGATCTCACAGTCCATCTCCATTCGGGGCCAGCATCCTACTGGCACTCATTCCCCTCTTCAATCGATGTAACCCCCCCAATCCACCCATTTTTGGGGCCCAGCGTCCTCACTGGCACACTGCCTGATATCCACCCCCTTCGAGGTTCAGCTCCTTGCTGGCATATTGTTTGGTGTCTGCTCTGATACCATTTGTAACCACCCAAGCCCCCGCTAGCAGATATTGTCCTCTTTGGGCTTTCCCTTTCGGGCTTCCTCCCAAAGTTTTTAAGATGCGTAGAGAGAGGTTTCCACACCCTTAATAAGGAATGTTTCGTTCTCCTCTCCAACCGATGTGGGATCTCTCATTATGGCTCATAAAACATTCTTAACAAAAGCAATGTGCAGGTCTTGCTCGAGGCGACTTCGTACACGTGATTGGAGATGCTCATGTTTACCGTACTCACGTGAGGCCATTGCAGGAGCAGCTTCAAAAACTCCCCAAACCGTTCCCGGTAAGTAGGAAAACTATGATAACGTGGTTCTTCCATGTTAGCATTTAGTAACCAGCTGCGTTTAATCCGTCTTAACCTTATTATAGATTTTGAAGATTAACCCCGAGAAGAACGATATCGATTCTTTCGCGGCAGCTGATTTCGAATTAATCGGTTACGACCCTCATGAGAAGATAGCAATGAAAATGGCAGTGTAGAACTTGATCTAACTTGTTCAACAAACCAGGGGACTCGGTTCCTTTACCGTATATTATCCAAATTTTGAGGCAAGTGCAGTAAAATTACCATGAAAACGTTCTATGAGTTGTTTATAAGTCGGGTTCGTTCGCGCTGAAGCGGTTTTTTAGCAGGTACGAACATCGAAGGCGTTGGTTAATATGGTCTGCAAATAAACAGTGCTAATGGGATATATACTTTATACTTTACTATGTCTAGTGAGAATCCTTTAGTTCCTCTGGTTGGTTCTGAAGTGATTTAGTTCGGTTTTGTATTTGCTATAGTTTTTTTTATCGTTCTCATACAAATACACGGTCGCTGCTATTTTAATACCGTGCTACATACAAGTATAATGTAACCTCAATCGATCGGTTCTCGGACTTCATCTGGTTTTGAAATGATGGATTATGTTGTGTATACTTCCCATGTCCTGTTCTTGCAGCTTTATAAGATGGCTGATCTACCTTTGTATTTATGACGTTGGTTGGAGAGTGGAACGAAACATTCTTTATAAGGGTGTAGAATTCTCTCCCTAGTAGATGTGCTTTAAAATCGTGAGGCTGATGACGATACGCAACGAGTTAAAGCGGACAATATCTGCTCTGCTGACGTTAGGCTTGGGCTGTTACAAATGGTATTAGAATCAGATATCGGGCGGTGTGTCAGCGAAGATGTTAGGCCCCAAGGGGGTGGATTGTGAGATCCCACGTCAATTGGAGAGGGGAACGAAGCATTCCTTATAAGAGTGTGGAAACCTCTCCCTTGTAGTCGCGTTTTAAAACTGTGAGGCTGATGGTGATACGTAATGGGCCAAAATGGATAATATCTGTTAGCAGTGTGCTTGGACCCATTTAGACTATTACATTCATATTAGAAATACAGATCGATCACTTATGATTAGTCTCGACACTGGATCGAATATTTTACAGTTTATGTTGATGCCAAGAGATTTGATTCGATATCGTTTGAAAAATCATTTGGAGATAAAACCCGGTATCAGGGTTCATATGGTGATGTTGCCTTGAACATTAGTTCGATGATGAAAACGGGTTCTTGTTCGGATAGAGGAATTGGATGCCCCTATTCCAAGGACTGGTTGCCTTGAATTGAAAGGCATTATTAGTATAGGATAGAATTATTATTATTCAAATGCTTCTTCCCTTTATCCAATTAACACCTCATTTTGAATCAATTCCTCTTATCTTAACTTTTGCCTCGGTTTTAAACACGTAGTTGACCTAATATTGGTCTCACAGGCTAAAATCTTTAACATATTGGTATCATCAGTCGCTCATATTAACAAATAAATACCAATTGTCTCATGAGTCTGGTACAAATTTAAATCCAGTAACTCTTCAGATAATAGTATAATATTTTAATTAGTTGAGCTATGCTTAGATTGACAAAATTAAATTTTGATAAAGATAAATATGAGTCGATAATATCCAAAGAAAAATACATTGAGTTGACAAGGGTATATATGTAATAACGAATAATACACGTGTTACAATCTGAAAGGTATCGTGAATAATAAACCTATCAATTTTTATTCCATTAGACCAATGTCACATGCACTAGAATAAATATGGAATAATATGACAATTAAAGCCTATAACTATTTTAATTTTTAAAAAATGAAAATGATCTAAATATTCTATTTATCACAATAAAAATCATACCTTAATAAACTTTATGCTAAAGATTTTTTTAAAAATATAAAATATCATGCATGCATATAATTCCTTTATGATTCAAATAAAAATTAATTTTCTTATTTATATTATTTATACTTTTACGATTTTAATTTTAATATATTATATAATCTAATATGAAGATAAATATACATAAATTGAGTTATATACTCCTCTAGTTCATAATAATTAAAAAAATTATAACACTTACATTATATTTTATTATTATTTTCAACAAATTTATTAAATATAATTTCAATCTCCATTCCTACAAAATAATAATAATAATAATAATAATAAATAAATAAATAAATAATTCATTTATTTTTACCGTGATTCTCCTTATTTTTATTAAAAATATATATATTAATTTCAATTTTTCGGATGAGTTTCATTTTTCAATATAATTTATATTAAAAAATGTAAAATATTCTAATAGATTTATTAATATTTTATAAAAAAGAATATAATATAATATTCAAAAACTCAAATTTCAATATTATAACTAAATATTCTATAAATAAATAAATATTATATTAGTACATTTCAGTTTAATTAATAGAGAAAATTTTAAATTTTAATTATAAGTTTAAAAGTAAATAAATAAATATTTTACGTATTAATATTTACTTTTACTTTTACTTTTTAAAAAATATTAATAAATAATCGGAATAATTCTCCCAATCTAATATTTTATGTTTGGATAAAGAATTTATTATTTTATTAAAAGTTAACAGATTAATTAAATTATGTTTGGATAAAATTTTAGACTTACAACAGATTCATTTAGTAAGATCTAGAAAATTTTAACAGATTAATTAAATTATGTTTAATTCAAATTTGAAGTCCAAAAGTTTTTTTTGTTGTTTTTGTTTTTTTATTTTAAGATTAAGAAAAACAACAGTGTTACTGACACTGACTGTCTAATTTGAATACAAGCTCTCTGCCTTGTACTTTCAAAAATGTCTCAAACTAGATAGCATTCTTTGATTATAAACATGATTTTACTTTGGGCTTCCAAAAGTACTCGAGATAGTTTGTTTGATTTATAAACCCATAATCATTTTTTAAATTAGCTGAAGGGAGGGAGGGAGTAATTGGAAATTGGAATGAGTTACTTTCATTCAAACACTTCTCCAAATATGTAAAAAGGCAAAATTAAAATGGAGGGAAAAAGGCTGTACAGAAGGATATACGGAACTCATTACCATTGTCGAAGTTCTCTGTTTCTTCTTGAGAATTCGACCAGTTTGCCCTAATCACTTGCAGGATTAACGAGATGTGAAAGCTTTGATTTCTAAAATCCACAGAATTCTTCCTCTCTTCTCAACCTCTGCTGCCGCGCTATGAACGCCTCCACCATCTCCTGGAACTCCTCGTTGCTCATTCCATCTTCCGGATACGAGATTTGTTCTGTTCCTTCACTCAATCGGACGATTTTCTTGCTTTTTTCTGTTTCTGATCGGCTCAGTTTGCTGTGCGGATTCTCTCGCTGTACCACCGCTATTTTCTCTGACTGACTCCTACGATAATGTTTGATTTCTTCAGGATTACCGATTTTCTTTATCGTGATTGAGGCGTTGCCGCTTCCGCTATCGATCTGCTTGATTCGATACTTGATGGAGGCGTCGCCATGGACGTTTCCGCTTCCGCTATCGATCTGCTTGATTCGGTACTTGATGGAGGCGTCGCCATGGACGTTTCCGCTTCCGCTTCCGCTATCGATCTGCTTGATTCGATAATCGATGGAGGCGTCGCCTTGGACGTTGCCGCTGCCGCTATCGATCTGCTTGATTCGGTACTTGATCTCGGCGCGACGAGTTCTTTGATTCTTCTCGCTGTTTTGGATGAACTCCTCGTAAAGATCGGCAACCGAATTTTTCTTGCTCAGATCCGTACCAGAGAACTGTCCCGATTTAGCGAACAGAGTGATGACTATCGCGTTTCCGATCAGAAACACGAAGCGAGGACTAATCAAAGTCATCGACAAGCACCGGAAGTACTCTCCAGAATTCTTGAAGGCGCTCGGCAGATGGATAGATAATTTCGAGATCACGACGAGAATCAAACACAACTCGATGAACCGAAACAGGTTAGCAATTTTCCTGAGCTGTCGATACTTAAGAATCGCGTTCATCTTCTCCGTTCTTAGGTCGCAGAAACTGACAGACTCCATTTCCAGAAACAACAAAATCAATCCAGTGAAAACAACAACAACAACAACAGAATTTACAAAGACGATCAGGTAAAATCAAATCAATGTCACTGGTAAACAAATTCCTTCTCCGTCAAATTCGTCGATCCAACCGCAACAATCATCTCCAGTGGAATCACTTCCAGGAAACTGGACGGTGCTGCAAAGAAATTTGGCGATTGGAAGCATGGAAACAGAGAGAAAATCAACAAGACAAAATTTGAGGAACAAAGAAAAACAGAGTAATCTCCTCTTATTTTTTGTTCTCCTTTTTCTCTTCAAGTAGTTTTATTGTTCTTTTTTTTATAAACGCTTTAGTTTCAATGTGTTTTGATAGAAGTAGGACTGGTATTTATAGTCACATAAAATTAAATTTTCCTCTTTAATTAATATATATTCCAATTACTTTATTTTCTGTCTTTAAAAAATTATGCAATTCAGCCTTTTGTCTAGAACACCATTTTTAAATTATTTATTAAACATTATTAATGGAATAGAATAAATCCATGGCCATAAAAGGTAGACAGCCCAGTCCTTGGAGATTATATTTTAAAAAATAAATAATAATAATAAAAAATAAGTGTTCGTTGATATTAGGATAATAATTTTTTTCTTTACTTCTCTTTATTCCAAAAATATATATATATATATTGATTTCCTAGAATTATTAAAGTAAATTAGAATGTTATCCATTTTTTAATATTTGAACTCAATTCTGTAAAAAAAAACTATATTTTTTTTAAGTTGGTTTTTTAAAATTTCTATTGAAGTGAAATGTTTGATCAACAAAGTATGCATCCCCTTCATCGAGGCTCGACTTCTTTTTCTTTTGGAGTCTTAGTCATTTTTTACTATGCCTTCGAGGAGGCTGACTTCTTTTTTTTTTTTAGTCCTTTGTTCGACATTTGAAATTTTTTTTTTGTTCGAGAATTTTAATGGATTGTTCTAACTACTTGTTCGAGAATATTTTAAAATATTAATGGATGAATATATATATATATATAGTATAATTGCTGACTGGACAAACAGATATTAGTTGAAAAATGCCAAGTGGACAAAAGGTGAAGCAGTTGGAAATTGGAATCCAAGTGGAGATGCCACAGTCACTTTCTTACTCACTAAGGAAATGCCACGTGGCGCTTTCTTATTCAACCAATGAGTCCTTTTGGGAATTTCTTTTTTTCCTTTATTAGCCTTTTAATTGCCATTCAATTTACACTTATGTCCCGTCCGTCAGTCCCATCTGACATACGGTGACAACTAGTCGCTATCGTTTGTGGATGCCACGTGTTACGTATTGCCACTCTATTGTTAAATTAAAGAATAAAGTTAAAATATATATATATATACGCTAAATTAACAAACAACAAACATTAATTCTTATAAATAATTTTAAAAGTTTAAATAATTCTTTTTAATTTTCAAAATTATTTCAAATATACATTTAATACTCTTTAAGTCAAATTTTTAAAAACACCTTTAAACTTAAACTAAAAAAATCCTTACCATTAGCCATTTCTAACAATATTAAAAAATTTGAAGATAATCTATATAACTATTGATAAACGACTCTCGTCCATAATAACTGGTAAAGATTTCTCTCAACTATTTTTTATAACACTATATGATTTTTTTTAAATATGGTATACTGCCAAAGTATTTTTGAAATTTTGAAAGAGTATTAATAAAACTTTTTAAATTTCAAGGGTGTTTTTGAAACACTGTTAAAAATTCAAAAATATTTTTGAAATAAAATCCAATGATTTCTATCCAAAACTAACAGTAGAATATTTTTTAGACAAATATAAAAGTTAGCAATCCGACCCAAAATCAACGAGCAAACAGATTAGTACTGGATCAATAAGTGAATAGGACGATCCAAAAAAATCAACCAATAAAAACCCAAAACTTATATACTCGAGAGATAATCTAAGAATAAATATTAAATAACGTAATCGATGAAACAATGATTAAAATCATTGAAAATTCTAAACATTAGAAAATAACAACACCCATATATATAAAAAAATGTATTTGATAGATTTAATTTTTAAAAATTAAAGAAGTATGAAATAGAATTTAAATCTTCCTTAAATTATAATAAGATTTAAATAGTTATTTTTTATGGAGAGATTAAAAGGAAAAAGGGAAATGAGGACAAAAATAATAATGGTTAACCTTATCCATTTCTTTATCCATTAAAGAATTATAAAATAATTAAAAAGATAATTAATTATAATAATAATAATTTTGAGAGAAAAATCCAAATAGCAATAATTGAAGATATTGGACGGATGATTTAGCATTTGTATATCATTTTATTTTGTACTCATTTGGTTCCTTAAACAAATCTAACCTTTCACCGCTCAAACTTATCGCTATCAGATATTCTTTATTTTAATACATTACATATCATTGTCAGCATACGATTTTAAAATATATTTACTGGGGAGAAATTTTCACGCCCTTATAAGGAACGTTTCGTTCTCCTTTCTAATCAACGTAGGATTTTACAATAAAACAGACGATATCTACTAGCGGTGAGTTTGGGCTATTACATTACCTGTATTAAACCTTGCACCAAGAGATATCTACCAAAAGATCATCAACTTTCGTAGGGTCTCTTCCCTCACCTCTTGACTGCTTCAATTTTAGATTCGAATCGTCAATCTATTTCTTTAAAAACACATTGCCAACAGTATTTCCTACTATCGTAGGAGACACACCGTCCACGTAGAATCAACAATTTTTTTTGTGGGTCAGGTTGAGTCGAGTTGGATCTTTATAACCAAACCCATGTGAAAACGAGAAACCACATAAATCTAGGCCATCCTTGAAGCCAAACCCATCAAATACATGACCCAAGTTCGTGCGCGAAAGCCCAACAAAAGTAAGGTTCAACAGACAAATTCAAAAACGTCCCACGCAAAAAGATAAACTCGTGCTAAAAAAATAGGTCGTTACATTTAATAAAAATATGTTTACACTAAAAGTGTTCTTTTTTTCTTTTTCTTTTTGCATTTAAAGATATCAAGTAAAACCCTATTTTAAATAAATAAATAAATAAAAACATTAAAAAGTGACTACTTTTTTATAAAAGGATAATGTATTTCTCAACGTTTTTTTTTTAATAATATTCGAAAAAAAGGAATATATTTTAAAGGGTTTTGATGAATTTTGATAAAAGATAATAAATTGATAATCTTGAGAGAAAAAAACGTACACATTTTTCAATTTTTTTTTTTTTTTTTTTAATTATATATAACTTTTGATAAAAGATAATATACTTTATAAAAAATTATATATTTTCTTTTATAAAAAATCATACTTTATATATGAACAGAACCCGTCTATCCACATCTGATAGATTATCTCCAAAATTTTAAACGTTAATTTTTAAAATTTATAAATATTTTTGAAACATGGTATTAACGGTAAAAATATTTTTAAAATTTATTAAAAAAAAAATTAAAGGTATTTTTTAATATTTTTATTAAAAATTTAAGGGTATTAGTTAAACCATTTTGAAAATTAAAAAATATTTTTTAAAATATTTTCAAAATTTATGATTATTTTTTAAATAAAATATTAACGGTTTTCTTTTGATATATTTTTTTTATAATAAAATATGAAGAATAGTTGGTTGTGTGGGACAGGGTTTTGATGACATGGAATAAAACCATGACGTGGATGTTTGTAAGTTAATGCTTGTTTGGGAGTCCACCTGTCCCGAGAAAGATATTAAATCGCACTGCCGCCAACACACGTGGTCCACCATTTTGCCAACACGGAAAATAGGAGTAGTAATAATAATAATAATAATAATAATAATAATAATAATAATAATAATAATAATACATGAAAGCTAACCGTCTGTTTTTCGACACATGTACGGTTACTGATGAGCCTGGGTCCATCTACTTCCATTCTTTTTTGTTTTTTTATAATTAAAAAAAAAATCATTGAAATTAATTAAAAATAAAAAATGCGACTGCCAGCGTTCGTACGATTGTTTACCAATCCTTTTCATGCTCTTTTGGCGGCTTATTATTCATCACTATCAAATCTTAGCTTATATTTTATTTATTTTTCATTTTATAATTCATACGAAGTTTAACGACACGGCACGAGTTCAAACATATGGTTTGTTATATGTTTTTTTATTTAAAAATTATTTTAATGTTGTCTCGACAACTTGACCAAAAGACTCTATATCCACTGGTTTCGCTACTGTACAACCACGACATAAACCTCTGCTACTAGAGATGTTCACGGGATTGAGACAGGGGAGAGGAAAATTTGTATCTCCCTGTCTCCCGCCTCCTATTTCAATTCTTATCCCAACAAAATACTCAATTTATTTTTACAAGATTCGAGAAAATTCTAGAGGATCAGGTTCCCGCAATGATTTTTTTTTCATCTTTTTATATGTTTTTCTAAAAAATATTAATTTTAAACCATTTTTAATGGGTAATTTCTAATTTTCCATATACTTTCTATTAAACTTATAAAATACTCTAATAAATTTAATAATATTGTCTTATTATTACAAATTAAAGCCTATTTTAAGAAAAAAAAAATCAATTTTCATTAAAATACATATATATATATATATATATATATATATATATATATATATATATATATATATTATTTTTTTATTAATATATATATATATATATATATATATTAAAAAAATGGTAAATTAAAAGATATTTTTACAAATAATAAAATAAAACTCCCTAAAGATATATTAGAATACATATTGAGATTCGAAAAAAGAAAAGTGGTCTAAAAGTAAAAATAAACTTTTAAACAATTATAATAAAAAAAACATATTTATATATATATATATATATATATATATATATATATATATATATATATATATATATATAATATATATATTTTAATTAAATAATAATAATAATAATATCTGACTTAAATTTTATTTTGATTTTTTCATTTTTCATACTATTATTTTGACGGTTTAATTTTAGTTTGTTATTTTATTTTTAATAAATTAATGACGTGGTTTCGAATATTTTATAATAACTAGAGGTGCACGTGAATTGGGTTGAAGAAATCTTTTGAATTAACTCAAAATTTGAGATTGATTGAGTTAATGACCGGAGCAACCAAACCCAAACATTGGGTTGGGTTGGGTAGGGTTGGGTTGTCGAGTTGTTCTTTTTTTAATTATTTTTTAAAAAAATTATTTATCCACCGTACATATTATATCAATAACTATATTTTCATGACGATCAAACATTAAACACTCATAAGTCACAGCTCTATTTTTGGGTTGGTCGAGTTAGATTTAAAAAAATGTCAACTCGCGAGCAGACTCAAATTTCAGTTTTCTAAAGAATTTACCGAACTCAAACCGAAAAAATAATCTTAGATGGTTCGAGTCTGTCAGGTTATCGAGTCATTTGAATACTCTAATACTAACATGATTTCGAGACAGATAAATAATTCAACAAAAATAAAAATAATTATAATATTTCTCTCGCATATCTAATGGTGGCGTAGAGGTACGAAAAAGACTATATATATATATATATTCCCATAAATAAAAAAGAAAAAAGAAAAAAAAAAAAAGGGGTACAAGAGCAGCGCCAAATGTTCTTAAGTAATCCTTGTTTGCATGCGGCGTAGAAATCGGGGATGATGGTTAAAAATTGGGTGTTGGGGGAAATGCAAAGAAGGAAGAAGAAGAAGCCGTTGATCCATCGAGTTCATTTCCTTTTTTTAGTATAAAATCCTCCTGATTCACAGACCTCTTCTCACTCACATACATGCCCTTAATCCACCGCTTTCTTCGTAATCTCCCACGTTTTTCCCTTATTCTTGCCCCATTTCATTCCATCCCTCTGGCTTCTCCTCCTCCGATTGCTTCCCCTTTCAGTTTCTCAGGTGATTTCTTGCATTTTTTTCTTTTGTTTCTGTGATCTGTACGCTAAATGCTTGCTTTGATTTGGGGTTTTGCTTTATTGGGATTTGAATTTGATTGTATTTTGTGCCATTTCTGAGCGTTTGATTATTTGTATTTGGATTTGGATTTGGATTTTGTTTTTGTGTAGTGAGCTATGGATTCCTGCCTTTTGTCCTTCAAACCCAATTCCCATCTGTGTCTGAATCAGAATGGATTTTATGGGGAGAAAGTTAGAGGAAGTTTGGATAATAATGCTTTGTTGAATCGCTTAGCAAAGAGTTTGAAATCTGAGAATAAAGCTTTGAAGCTCACCTCTAATGGTGCTGCTTCTGTTGTTGCTACACTAAATATTACCAAGGAGGCTGCGGTGAGTTTAATAATTGTTATCTCTTGAAGTTTGATCAATACTCATCTTGATTTTGATTGATTCTTAACTGTTTGGATTGGATTGGATTGGATTGGATTTTGAAGAGCATTCAAGCTCCACCGTTTCATACAGTCAAAGTTAACCCCAAGAATGTTGCTTCGATCATATTGGGAGGAGGTGCTGGGACTCATCTGTTTCCCCTTACTAGAAGATTGGCCACACCTGCTGTAAGTTCTTACTAATGTTGGTGTGTTTCTTAGAACAAATGAAGTTATTTTTTTCTATCAAAATCATCGTGAGATCCCATGTCGATTGGAGAGAGGCACGAGTGCCTGTGAGGACCCTGCCTCCAAGGGGGTGGATTGTGAGATCCCACATTGGTTGGAGAGGAGAACGAGTGCCAGTGAAGACGCTGGCCCCCAAGGGAGTAGATTGTGAGATCCCCAGAGTGTCAGTAAGGACGCCGGACCCCCAAGGGTAGGGATCTTTGGTTGGAGAGGGGAACGAAACATTCTTTATAAAGGTGTGGAAACCTTTTCCTAATAGACGCCTTTTAAAATTATGAGGCTACGGCCCAAAGCAGACAATATTTGCTAGCTGTAGCTTTTGCCATTTTACCTGGTGTAATCATATAGTTCAAGTTATCTCGTTTATTAGACTAATCGGTTGGTTGAGTTATGCAATTTGATCGTCTACTCGTTTTTGTAGGTTCCAGTTGGAGGATGCTATAGGCTTATAGATATTCCAATGAGCAACTGCCTCAACAGTGGGATCAACAAAATTTTTGTGCTTACCCAGTTCAACTCTGCTTCGTTGAATCGTCATATTTCACGAACGTACTTCGGAAATGGTGTCAACTTTGGAGAAGGATTCGTGGAGGTATACTGATAAACTGTGAACTTAATGATAAAAAGAGGGAGCTAATCTTTTCCTAGCACGTCGATGATCGTTATGATCCTGAGCTTACTCTCGATATACAGGTTCTTGCAGCCACTCAAACACCGGGGAAATCCGGGATGTACTGGTTCCAAGGAACGGCAGATGCTGTGAGACAATTTATTTGGGTGTTCGAGGTACATAACAGAGTTATCTTCTTTTGTTCTGTCTGAACTTCTCTTTATCGATATCGTAAAGCTATTTGCGTATTAATTCTTGTAGGATGCCAAGAACAGAAATGTCGAAAACATTCTAATTTTGGCAGGGGATCACATGTACAGAATGGACTATATGGACTTTGTGCAGGTAACAACTTTATTTTTGAACGCTCGTGCTCATTAGTGATAATAGCTTCCGTTCTATATGTCGAAAATCATATCATATGCTACGATTGGACACAGAATCACGTGGATAGAAACGCTGATATTTCAATCTCATGCGCGCCTGTGGATGACAGGTCTTATCAACATACCTTTTTTTACCTTTTGATTCCTTTTTTACTTGGAATTTTAGAGCCCAACTCTCATACGTTATTTCATTTACTCCGCAACTTTGCAGCCGCGCATCGGACTATGGACTGGTGAAACTCGATAGTAGAGGTCGAATTATCCAGTTTTCGGAGAAGCCAAAGGGTGCCCATTTGAATGCAATGGTAAAATATTGAAGAACATATAGAATGGTTATAAACTATGAATCTAGCCATATATGGAAATGATCTTTCTTGGCTGAATAAGGCTCGTGCGTTTAACTGATCGGTTTTCTACAGCGAGTAGATACAACTTCATTAGGTTTGTCTCGGGAGGAAGCGTTGAAGTCACCTTACATTGCATCAATGGGCGTTTACGTTTTCAAAACGGACGTTTTGCTAAACCTTTTGAAGTGGAGATATCCTACATCTAACGACTTCGGCTCGGAAATCATTCCTGCAGCTGTAAAGGAGCACAACGTCCAAGTAAGAATCGAGTCCGACTGCTAGACATTAAAAGAACTTTTGAACCGACCGAGCTTTTTTATTTCGACTTCATTGATATATTCATATGTGAGTGTAACTTCTCTTTATTGCTTCCTTTTTCTCCAAGGCATTTGTATTTAGAGACTATTGGGAGGACATTGGAACAATCAGGACCTTCTATGAAGCAAACTTGGCCCTCACGGAAGAGGTAGCTTTCATTTACTGAATTTTTCACTTTAGTCGCCATTGATTGTCGATTTTTCACTTTTTTACAGTTTCCTAAGTTCGAATTTTACGACCCCAAGACGCCGTTCTATACATCGCCTCGATTTTTACCGCCAACCAAGATTGATAAATGTCAGGTATATCAATAAAACCAATCTGATTCTCAGCTCGTCTTAAGAACTCTGTTCTTAAGCTTCGACTGCGTTTTGCAGATTGTTGATGCCATAATCTCACATGGATGCTTTCTGAGAGAATGTAGTATCCAGCATTCGGTAATCGGTGAACGGTCAAGATTAGACTACGGTGTCGAACTTCAGGTGAAACAGAAAAAACCTGTAATGGTCTGACATGGCCGAGGTTAGACGAACACGAGAGTTTGTAACTCAGGTTGCTGTCTTCTTTCTTACAGGATACTATAATGATGGGTGCAGACAATTACCAAACTGAACTCGAAATTGCAGCTCTGCTAGCTGAGGGAAAAGTCCCTATTGGGATCGGACAAAACACGAAAATCAGGTAAGTCGTCGACTCGAACCTTGAAATACTGCACAACAAACATTTCAACAGTGTTCATGGCGGGCTTGGGTTTCCTGCAGGAACTGCATAATCGATAAGAACGTGAAGATTGGGAAAGACGTCGTCATCATGAACAAAGAAGTAAGCGCATCCAACCCGGTTCGACAAGCTGCATTCAATCCCAAAACCTCCAGGCATTCTTAATCTGTATCTTTGTCAATTTCAGGGCGTCGAAGAAGCAGATCGACCCGAACACGGATTCTATGTTCGGTCGGGAATCACCATTATAATGGAAAAGGCAACGATCAAGGACGGCACGGTCATATAAAGCGGTCTCGAGGTCTCAGTCTTGACATGTTTAGAGGGGAAGAACATGCTCTGTGAGAGCTGAAGAATGGCATTTGCAGCATTTAGGCTGAGAAGAAGAAGGATTATAGTGACAAAGATGAATTTATAGATAGGTTTGGAGCAAAGAAAGTTGCTTTTTAGTATAACATATAAGGGGAGATGTTAACTAGAGATTGTAAGTCTTTAGTGTAATTCTCTCTAAATAAGAGTGGCTACTACTACTCACCCAGATTCATAGATTATATTATGTACATACAAACTATCTTTATGTATTCTTCATAATTGTTGCCTTTTTTATCATTTCATTGATATTTGGTGACACTTTCATATTCAAATCAATATCAAAATTTTTGGTTAATGGCATGTCCATTCCTATCTTTGCTATATGTTTTGTATCATGTCGTGTTGAAAACACGACCTCTGGCATGACTATGGATTGGTCCTGCCTAAAGTGGGTGAGGCGAACAGTGAGTTAGTGAAAGAAGGGAAGGCTATGCACAAGGAGAGGAAGCTTAACAATTGGATATCTCAAACCCACTTGAGAAAGAGTTTCGGATATAGGAAAAGAGAGACAACATTAATGAGACTGATTTCGCTCTTTCACAAGACGGTTTGTGGGGGACGAGGACTAAATTAATAGAGACATCAAACACGAGTGTTGAGCTCATCGCACTATCTATGTCCACATTTTCAACGACTAAGCCAACAAATAGCCTTTCCAACAAAAAAAATATTAGGATCATGCACTCGTTTATAATCACGATCGTGTACCTATCCTAAGAGAATAGTTGTAATGTAAATTAGCTTGAAATACAAAAATGGGCCCAACAAGAAGAATGTCTGATAGAGTTACTCGATGTTGAATTGAGAATCGAACATTCTCGAACAATTATAAAAAAAAAATATATGGCTTAGCAAAGTGAAATGCTGATCTTTTAGGGGGAAAGTTTAATACTGCATACTTGCATAATGTGTCCCATTTTTTATTCTCTTTCTTTTCCTTTTTGGATGAATCTATTCTTTGTTGTCAGCAACTCGAACACCAACCTGTCGTTTTCACAGAAAAGGATTATGACACATGGCAGACAAAGATCCATTTCAGATCAACACGTGGCAGTCCAAGATCCATTTAAGATCGACACGTGGAGAAGAATATAGCCAATGCACACACTTCCTCTACCCCTGCAGTTAAAGATCTGGAGAACAACAACTAGAAACCAGAAGAAGAAGAAGAAGAAGACGCAACTGGATCAGAAAAATGGCGCAGCCTGAATCAAACCAATCCCAAAGCACCCCGGAGATCGATTCCGCCGCCGCTTTACAACAATATTTCGATCGCATCCCCGTCAGTTCCATCTCCGGCATCAAATCCGCCCTCGGTAACCCCATCTCCTTCACTATTTTCCTTCTGCACGCAACCTGTTTGTTTTAATGCCAATTCAGAAATTCCGCTCTCTGATCTGATCTAATCTGTTTCTTTCCACCACAAGTCTTGGAAGTGAAGACTGGGGACTGTGTTAAGGATGCAATAAGGGTTATGTTTAAGAAGAATGTGGATTGTGCTCTCATTGCCGATGTCACCAGTGAGGGATTTCCCGATCGGTTCATAGGCTTTGTTCATCTCTCAAGCTTGCTTCTATGGTGTATTCAGGTAGTTTAAATTTCATTGGTTGTCTTTAAGGGTTTTGATCTTGAATGGCTCAATGTTGAACTGGTTTAGGAGATTGGGAAGTTGGAGAATGAAATCAAATGCATTGAATCAGAGGAAACACAAGAGAATGTCAGTGGGATTCTGAGTTTTCTTGAGCAGAATCCACATATTGGCCAAACCAAGGTGTTTCTTTCTTGTTTGATTGTTGCATTCCATGGTTTGTCACTGTTTTGATGGGTTTTTGGGGTAATTTCAGGTGGGTGAGTTAGGGAAGACATTTTTGTGGGATCCTTATTTCCCTGTAGGGATGAGGGATACACTTTTCCATGTTCTGCTATTGCTTTCAAAGCATCGGTTGCGAGCTGTTCCTGTAGTTCAGCTCTGCAATTCTCACGTCGTTGGTTTCATTACACAGGTACTTTCTACTGCTTCATAAACCTTTGATATTGGTTCTGTAGCTTAGCAATCAGACTTAAGCCGGAGTTGGTCTCGTGGCTAGGTCTTTAACCGGTTCGGAAGAGAGAGATATCAATCAGGTTATATGGTTTAGGGGTGAGGGCTAGGAAGCAGCAGGCAAATCATAAGGTTTCAGCTAACTATGTAGCTAGACTTCTCTATTTAGAGTGAAGTTTAGAGGGTTAATGATAAGGAATCAACCCAAGGAAAAGCTCTATACCAAACGAAGTAAGATTCGGATTACCTTGTTGATCGAATATCTAAACGTAAGAACACTTGTTTTGTTTAAGCTTATCAAGTGTTTGAAATTGTTTGCATTCTATGACAGAATGCAGTAATTCATTTACTTCTGGAATCAAGTGGCTTGGAGTGGTTTGACAGCATAGTGGACAAAGTTATATCGAAGTTTCGGTATGGAACATCACATGAATAATAGAATGATCTATATGGAATTGAATAACATAATTGCTTCCTTTTCCTTTCTTGATCATTGTCAATTCAGGTTTCATGATGAAGAGCATGTTCTTCATGTCTATGGCGATCAAAACATTATGGAAGCCTTTCATTTACTATGGGAGAAACAAATGGGTGCAGTTGCTGTAACAGATAGAGAAAGTAAGAGCCTCATTGGCTGTTTGAGGAACAGCGACACATATCTTCTCTTGGAGAAGGAATATTTATTTCAGAATAGAAAGTAAGTTCATTTGAAGCCCTTGTTTGTTTTGATGATCTGAATAATTCCTCACATTCAAAATTTTGAAGACTGAACTTGTAATTTAAACAATAGCATATGGTAAGGATTTAAGCTTAGAGATGCCATTGCCAATGGATCGTAAGTGATGAATTGCAGGAGGCTAACAGTGAAGGAGTTCATGCATATGGAATCGAGTAAAGAACAAGCAGACTCTAACCCGACAGTCAAAGGGGGCCAGAGGGCACTTACCTTGTCGAGCGCTCGTCCTCTAGTTAAGTGCAGAGTTCCAAATATGCACACTCCAGTCACCATCAAGAGAGATGACACTCTGAAGCAAGTGATGAAAACTATGGCAGAAACAAATAGCAGTTTCAGCTTTCTTGTCAATAGTTCCCACCAAGCAACAGGGATACTCACCATGGGAGACGTTATAACTCAGTTTGCTCCGCCCTGTATGGATTCAACCATTCAAGGAGGTGGTTTTTTTGAATCTGCTCTGGAACATACTGGCTGTGAGGTTAGAAATGGGACCTTAATTTGTAACAAAAGCTGAGTTTAACCATCTGAGAAAAATAATGTACCAGAGAAGAGGTGGGGTTGTTCATCTGCATGGTTGCCATTACCTGATTGGTTAAGACTCCACAAATTTCCATCCTATATTGATATTGACAGCTTCGGATTACTGAATGTTGTTCCTCTAGCCACTTCAACCATATAATGGTTGTATGTTAGTTTTCTTCCTGGAAAAAGTGAGAAACGCTAAAATCATAGGCAAAAAGTGGTAGCATATATTGAGAAAGAACCACGCAGAATACAAATCATTCAAAACTATAGAACTGTATACAGGCTCGTTGCTCGTTTCTTTACTGTAAATGGGTGGATGCCTCACGTTTGCCTTCAGCCCTAGGAGGTACATCGTGAATAATCGAGCACAAAACCATATGAAGGAACCAACAGCAACCCTTCTCTTCTTCCATTCAGGCAGTGGTGGCAACTGTAACGAGCTTATCCAGAAGCTTAACTTAGCTCTCTAGCAGTTCAAACTACTTGGGTCTGAGTTGATGATGGCCAGGCAGTTCAATAGAAATAACTCCATTTCTAGATATCAATAGTGTCGAAACTTAAGCGACTCGGGGTTGTCAAATACCCTCGGTATTCCAGACCATTGAAGATCCTCTTCTGCTGAACTCACATGGCTGAAGCCCAGTCACTGTCTTGCCCATCAATGCCATAGCAGCTATACTGGGCATTGGCTTATTTAAAATTGGCCTAGAACATTGTGATTTGTGAACCACAGCAGTTTCAAGATTTCTTTCAGAAGATGTTGGTCTATTATGACATAATCTTCGAATCCAGGGACTGGAGAGTATCATTCCTCGATTTTTTAATCTCAAGTTGCTGCACAAGTCACTAGCTTTTACTATAGTTGCCGTTTGGCCAACTGCCAATTGCTCTTGTCCATGGAGTGGACCCCTAGAGCGATCAGAGCTGGTTGAGCTGCGTTTCATTTTATTGAAGAGCTGATTGGCTTTATCACAGGAAGAGTCTTCCTCCTTTTTCGTGCTCTTTGTGTCATGAACAGACTCTGAAGCGCATGGCCTAAGACGTTTAACCCACCCACTGTCTATCTCCCGTTTAGAAGAGTCTTCTGGAGGGGCAATGGAGTTCGAAAATCTTTGCTGCTCAGCATTTGAAAGGAGGTGTTCTGCGTCTAAAGTTTGTGTTTTAGAGGTACTTGACTCCCCGTTTTCCATCAGGCTTGTAGAAGTAGAGCGATTGGGTGGCCTTTCGTTTATATTAAGTAATCTTTTCGTCCGCAGCGGACCTCCAATTTGCTTTCTAACCGAACCAATTGCACTCACAGAGAGCAGTGGTGATTTTGAACTCCTCAACTCCTGCAAATCCCAGAGCCATTTTAGTTCAGTAAAAAACTTCGTAATAGTTGAAAATTCTCGGACCTAATCCTCCAATATCATCAATTCCAATGATAATTAAAATGTACAAGGCTTGATGAGCTAACCATCCATCCTGCATTTGTATTTTGATGAACATTCAAGCAAATAAAAGTTTCTATTGGACCAATCCATTTGGACGTTTGGGAATCATGAAAACCAGGTAATAGACTTATAAATTTATCATGGGAAGAAAGGGAGGGAAAACGGGGAGGAAACAAAGAACAGTATTGCGTAAGGCAGTAGGCTTATAATGGTTCGTGACCAACGGCATAAATTTGATTTGACACGCAAGGGAATGAACTTAACAGAGTGAAACCTCATATAGACTCCATCTTACCTTATCTGCTTCTGATGTATCCATGTCTGCAAGAGAAGGACAAACCCACAAGTTAGAAGGGAACACAAATGAACAAACAAATGATAAGAAATTCGTAATTGGAACTATGCAGACTAATGGGTACCGTAGATGATTCATTAGTGATCCAGTGAATCGATACTTTTACCTTTTCTTTGTTATTTCAAGCGTCAAGCAAAAATGGAAGAATCAAAGGATAGAAACTACAAAGACATACCCCTCGAATGGTTGTCTTGGTATGCATCCATGTCCATAATATCAGTCTCAGATGATGACTCGTTGCTCAAAGAAGTAGCACTCCTCATATTTCCAAGATCTTCATTTTCCTTATGATCGTCTCTGCCTAAATTGGTGGATGAACCAAGAAGTGCACATGCAGATTCTTCTTTGAGATTGGTAGATGCCACTTTAAACGCCTGACCTTCATACAAGTCAACATCAGTCTTTTTAGTGATCATTAAACGGTGAGTTGTCTGACAAAATTTTGGAGGACCCCTGAGCGCCTGTCCAACAGAGTCTACAGTGGTACATATTCTCATAGTTTCCACGTCGTGGACAGAAAATGGAAGCCTCTGCATTGAGTAACCTCCATGGTATAAGTATTCTGGTAAGGCAGTGTCTGAATGGTTGTCCTGACTTTGAAAGGGTAAGGCATTTGAACTATTTTTCCTAGTGTCACATTGTATGGGGTATGGATTTTGCTGGTCAAGATTGCTTGAAGAGGGATTATGCAGTAAAAACGTTCTCATGTGCTGCCTTGACAGTGCATTTGTAGCTTGCGTTGTATCCAAAAGTTGGTTGATTTTTGTCTCTTGAACAAAAAGAGTAGAGTAAGTATGGAAATTAGTATTCTCAACCTGCTTTTTGGATGCCAAACAGGAATTTGGTTCGTTGTTGATACTTTGTTCACATGTGGAGAATGGGAACAGATTACTCATTTCATAAGGTACAAAGTTGGAAGCTGATGCCACAGTCTCATCTCCAACAAATGGTGAAACAGTTGGGGCATTGTTGTTAGGGAACTTACTGGGATCCCCATGTTGGTGTGTGTCTTTGGACTTTATCTGTTCCTTCTTGGGCTTACCTCTTTCAGGAACTACTGCAAGCAGCGATGGCCACTGACTCCCCTTTCCATCCATGGACGAAGTTTTGCGGTCAGATTCAGAACCGGTATGAAATTTCAAAGCTCCACCTCGACTAGCCGTAGCCTGTTCAATCTTCAGAGCCAATTTACCCCCTCTATGCTGAGAATCATTGATCATAGGAAAGGGCTCAGAATCTAACCTTTCTTTCCTGCACTTCTTAGATCTCCCAGTCATATTGTTGGTATTATCTGCACGTACTCCTGCTACTTCTCCAGACCCAATGTCATGATTTGCAGTGACAGTAGTTGCCATTGGACCTTCAAGCAAAGGGCGCTTCTTAGTTTGAGAACTCTCCTCACCAGACTCTCCGCTGGTCGATAAATTATTGCAGGCTCCATTTGCTGATTTGCAGCCTGGACGTGACCAATGAGCCAACCAAACTGAATGGTAGGGCCGCATTGACGTTCCCTTCCCTTCTTGGTATGACTTCATGATATGATCAGACATGGTAACAGGACAATCCCTCACTGCTAGCACCTGAAATTCAGAATAACTATTATTATTCCACACAGAGAAGTAAAATCAAATCAACCAAAAACCCTAGATGAGGAGAAGTCAGAGGTTTACAACATACTTCGAATTCAGCCCAACCAGAAGTTCATTAAATTCAGCCAGTAGAAAAAAAAAAAAAACAATACGAAACTCAAGAATCTCAGAACAATTCAATCATCCAACGATACTTTGGAAAACTACAACCAAAATACTCCACGAAACCTACGAGCAACAGACCTACATACATGTTACTATGCAGATTTACATTCATCATTGGAAGTGAAGAAAAGATTACATACGCAACTTGGAAAGTCGAACCGAACTAAAAGGAAAAAAGAGATACAGAGAGAGAAATTCTCCAGGAAGCAACAGCGCAGCCGACAGCGGTCCAGAGGTCCAGAGGTCCAGAGAGAGAGGAGAGGAGATTCGAGCCACAGATCGAGAGAGAAGATTGATTATAAAGACGAAACAGAGAGTACGTACCGATTCAAGAGAGAAGGAGAGAGAGGTTGAAATTAATGGAAGAGGGAGAATTGGAAAGAGCAACCATGGATGAACACAGAAAATTGGAGGTGACGGGAAATCGAAGATAGTGAAAGCCAAGAGAAGAATCTGCAGACGACTTTCTTTTTTCCTTTTTCTTTTTTTCTTTTTTAATAAAAAATATTTGCGTTAATTAGCTAGAGCCACATGGTGGATAGACGAAGCCGCGCTACAGCGTGGGCCCCACTTATCCTGCACTTTTCCAATTTGTCACTACTTTTTCTTTTTCTATTTTTTTTAATGGAAATACTCCTTTTTTATTTTCCACGTCATTTTCACAAAGAAAAATAAATTGATATATTTTGATCCAATCTTTTAATTTAGATTTTTAATTAATATCTATTTTGTTAAATTTTATTAGCCTCAATTTCAATATATATTTTTAAATTTTGTCTAAAATAAATTTAATTTTTTTTTAATTTCTTAAGTAATTAATATATTAATTACTCGAGAAATTAAAAAAAAAAAATTAGGAAACCTTAGGCCTGAGGTGAGGGAGGGTTGAATGAATAAATATCTAAGAGTAGACAAAATATCTTTGCCACGTGTGATTGCATCCAAGATTCACGACTTTTTTTAAATGCCATTTGTAGGTTTAAATACCGGCAACAATAATTTTCAATTTATTCCTTTTCATAATTTAATTTTTACTTTTATTTTAATATCTTTTTAGTATCTATTTTTAAATTCTTTTCTTAAAAAATTAATTTTTCGTCAAATTACAATGACATACAATGAGATGATGGGTGGGGTGTACGAAGCCCAGTGAACGAATTCATCATCGTATGATTGACCGACGATTAGTAGCGATTCTGACTTCATGAACACATGTTTTTGAAGTTAGCTCACTCTCGCAGATCACGACCTTTTGTCCTGACCATTGTAGCACATGTGTCACCTAAAGCATGTTAAAGTGACAACCTCGTACTATTGTAAAGATTTGTGATTTCTAACGTACTATTATCGTCCTTATCCTTAATTTTTTATTTTTTTGGAAATCTTTATTTTTTATTTGGTTAATAAAATATTAAAAAATAGTCGTGAGATAAACAAACTCCAATATTGGAGGGGTAGGCCAAAGGGAGTGGAGCCAAGGCGGCAAGAGTTGTCGGTCCACAGCGGAGCTCAAAAATCTGTACGAAAAACCCAAACCGGACCCCGGCTCGGCTACGTACGCTGAGCCATCCCAGCCGGGTACGAACTGCCACCTGTCCATTCCAAAAGACTGGACCCACAACAATTATTCTCAACAGTTTTTCTAAAAGTTACCGCTAGTTAATTAATGTAAAAAGAATATAAAATATTTTTTCTTTTTTTTGTTAATTGGATAAAAATTAGACTTGTATTTATTTATTTTTATCATAATTTAATAATATTTTAAAAACATGTTTCATAATATATTTATAAATTATAAAATTAGTTCTATTTACCGTAATTTATGAATATTTTATTGTTATAAATTTTGTGTAATTAATTAAATTTGTATAAAGAAGTTATTTGTTTTGGGCTAGCCCAAAACGCCCCTTAATCAAGGCTCACGAGGCTCACAATACTTTTGGGCTAAGTTTAGAGCATGACACAGATCTCTACGATAGTATGATATTGTCCACTTTGAGCATAAACTGTTTTGCTTTGGGCTTCGTCTCACACCAATGGAGATAGTATTATTTTATTATAAACCAATGATTCTTCCCTAAATTAGTCGAGGTGAGACTTTCATCCAACAGAATTGTTCGAATGACTTGAGAATCCAATTAGTCCGGACTACCTAATCCAAACCATAAATTTAGGTCAATTATAGGTTTTTTTTTTTTTTTTTTTTTTTTGTCGGAACTTTTAAGATTATTATGAAAATTAATAATATTTAACGTTTGTAACAATTGTTAGTAGTGCACGGTAAAATTTTAGCTATTAATGTAACATGTATTGTCGAGAACAGAAGTTGGTTGTCTTGGTTGTAAACTATATTTAGGTTGTTCGAGTCATCAACCCAATTAACTCAAATTTTACACGTTTATGAATTACCAAAAAATACATAAAAAGATAAAAGGTCAAAACGCCAACATTTGGATGCAACTCAACCAAATGTAAGGGTAAAAGTGTCCATTATATTTAATGTCCCATTATTGTTATGTAAATATATAGATATAATTCATTTAATGCAGAAAGTATTACGTGACAAAGGTGAGATATTTGATGGGCAAATGCATCTGCCACGTGTCATGATGTAGTGAGACCACGCACCATGCTCAGGGACCTAAGGGGCGGAATCGTGGCTGAGATTCATCCACGTCATTCAATTAAGTCTCTTTCAACAAGTGATTATTGGCTTAAGCATAATTTAATGATTTTCCATAATTGAGAGTCTTAAAATTCAGTCTCATCTAAGGTAATAATACAACCGGCAGTTGCCTGTCATTTTCTCTCTTTTTTTTCTTTTTTTTTTTTTTTAATTACAAAATTTAAAATTTATTTCTCGACACGTACCGTGACGAATTATGATTTTGACCACTTGATTTGTTATTTTCATTACGTACACAAAGATTATCTCTTTAAATAGTTACTTGTACCAATTCGAATGAATGTCATTTCTTCTCGAGACAATATGCAACTAAATGAAATGTTACTGGTCGACCATTAAAAAGATTAGGTTGAAGATGCTTTTGACCGTAGAAATCAAATCAAAAGAAGATATGCTTTAACACAAAATAAACTTTATCTTGTTCGACTCATCTCGATGTGAAGTTATTATGAACGGTCAATTTTTGTTCCATAAAATATCAAATTACTATAGTGATGTCTTATCTGAACAAAAAAATAAAAATCCACTTAAACAATTTTTTAGTATTAATATTTAATATATATATATATATATATATATAATTCTACGCGGACAATCTGATCCTCACAAAAATAGATAAGAAATTTCGTAGGGATCGAAATGGGAAACAGATGGGAACAGGGAAGTAGAATCGGGACAGAGAAGGCTTCTCCGTCCTCGTCTTGCCCGTGGACGTCTCTAGATAGCCCACATGAACCCTAATTTTGACTTTTTTGTTGTCATTTGACACGATCGATTTTGTTGAAACAACAAAGAAATCCTCGCTATGTAATGATGACAAAACTTTATTGGTTTCGCTTCGTTTTTTTATTTTTTTTTTGCTATTTTTTTATTTATTTTTGTGATTTCTTATTATTATTATTATTTTCTATAGGTTAATATATGTACTTAAAATTTAATTTTACTACAAAATTAGTTGATTTTGTTTGGGTCGAGATGACGATAAGATTTTTGGGTTTATTTATTCAAAATTTCCACGGTTAAAATCTCCGTGAACAAGCTATGACTTGAGCTGGTTCTTATCTAATTGATTCCTCGTGATGTTCATGAGTTTCAGACTTAAATTTTCTTCGCCTAAATTCTCTTTATAGAACCAATGATTTAGGGTTAATTTTGTTCTATTCGATTTGTCTTAACCGTGACTCGTGAACTGTGGAAGGAATTGGAGTGATTTGTGAAGAAAGCTTATCATCAAAGTTGAAGAAAATAGAAACCGAAAGAAAATTGAAGGAAAAGATCCGTTAACCGCTCAACTCGACCCACTCGAAACAAACCTTCACATTTGTAACTACGTTTGATTCCGTGAATATTTTTAAAATTAATTGATTCTTGAATATTTAAAAAAAATTAAAATTAATTCATACCGTAAATATAAATATTTTTCATAAATTAAAAAAAAAAATCTAACGCAAGGCCCAAAATAGATAATAATAAGCCCAATAAGGTTTAAATGGGCCTAACCCGTTTTGGCGATAAAATATGGCAAATTCCTCAGCATGTTATTCTTACCTGCCCTCGTCGAATTTTAAAATCACAGACCAATTGCCTTCCGTTCGTTAACGAGATCGGGGACAGTTTTAAATGTTTATAATCATAACTTAATTTTATATATTTTTTCATTAATGTTTTTTAGTTATTGAATTTTATTTTAAAAAATTATTTTAATTATTATAATATTGAAAATTTGGGAACAATTAATTAATTTAAATAATTTAAATTAGTTAATAAAAAATTACATAAATGACTATAAACATTAAAAATGAAAGTGGAAGACAAATATGCAAAACAAATTAAAATTAAAATAAAAAAACAAATAAAAATATTACACAAAAAAAATTAATACCTAATTTATCTATTATCTTTCCCTCGTAAATAATATTATAATATTAATATAGTGAAAATTATAAAATTTTGAAATATAAAAAATAAATAAAAACTATATTAAAAATTATGTAATTTTTAAATTTATTTTTTTAATGGTTAACTAATTTATTTATTGTATGAGTCTGGCGCTCTTCTCATCAATGAAACAAAGAACAATATAAATATTAATATTGAAAAATCAAAGTCCCACGAGACTCGCAGATCTGCTCTTTCTTCGCCTCCTTACATCCGAATCTCCATTTTTCGTGCTCCTTGAGCTTCAAATCTTACTCCAAGGTTAGACCCTCGTTGTTCGATTTCCATTTATCTTCTTCTTTCCCTGTTCTTCAATGTTGATTTTCTGATTTGGGTTTTTTTTTTAAGATTTGTAATCTTGCCTTTGTTCGAGGATGAATTTGACTTTCTTAGCTTTTCTAGATGTTTTTCCGTTTCTTCTCTTGTTTATCTTGCTTTGCATTTGAGGTATACTGTTTTTTTTTTTTTTTTTTTCTCTAAATTTCTTTTGATTGTTGATTTCTAGGGCGTGTTCATTTCGGATCTAATTGTGTGGAACCCTAATGGTATCTGTTGCTTTGTCTTTTAATTAATTGGTGGAAGCCCTTTGAAGGTTGTTTTTTGCTTATAGGATCTCGAATGTAAAATGTATTGGGGTTATTTTCCCGTCATTTTCTAGAGCTAATTAACTTTCAACATGCACATTTTTGTGGATTTTATACCAAAAGTTCAAGGAGTTGAATAATTTGTATGGGTCATATGCAGATATTGAAGGTTTTAATACTCAATGGACGGTATAGGAGGTGAAACTGCCTCAGCGGCAGCACCATTGAGTCAGTGGCAACATGATATTTCAAGGCTTTATCAATATTATCTGGATAAGACTACCCCACATGCTGTCTACAGATGGATTGGAACCCTTTTTGTAGTGGCAATTTATGCTTTGAGGGTCTACTATATTCAAGGGTTCTACATTGTTTCATATGGTTTGGGTATCTATATACTCAATTTGTTGATTGGATTTTTGTCGCCCTTGGTTGACCCGGAGATGGAAGTTTCGGATGGACCTTTGCTGCCAACTAAAGGTTCAGATGAATTCAAGCCGTTCATTCGCCGACTTCCAGAGTTTAAATTTTGGTAACTAAGGAACTTTGATCATGAGCTTTTGCATCATTTACCTGTTTGTATTTGGTTGGTAAACTTTGAAGCTTGCTTTTATGGTTTCGTCGTTACAAATCCGATTTTCAGTATTTTGTATATCTATTGTGTCTAGTCTGGGACTGAAAACTTTTCTAATATTGGTTCCTTTGGTCAGGAAATGACACAGTGAGGTGTGCATTATTTGGTTTTCTGGTGAAAAAATCTGTGTGCATTTAGTAATCTTTGTTGATCGGCTTTGCTCTTTATGCATGTGGAATGCTTGACATCCCGACACGGTCATGCTTCTTTTTCTGGCACCGTCCTACAGCTTACTTACATAGTTCATAGCCCAAGAATTAGGATGTAATGGAACAGGAAAATGCATTTTCCTTTGGGCTTAGTAATTTAAACTAGACAGGGAAGATACGGTTATCGTTTAGAAAAAGTTTGCCTACATATTTGTTGGTTCTCATTTAAAATTTGATGGTTTTTGAAGAACCTAGTCTCCTTGGGCCATTTTAACTCTTATCCCTTTTCTCTATTTAGTTTCTGTTCCGTTTGTTTTCTTTCTACATGCTTTCTCTCTGGATAAGGCTCCCAAACATTATAGACGTCACTCAGGACGACAATGGCTCTAGTTTTAACCTCTTTAATGGGTAATGCTCTCAAATATTGTGTAGGGGCTTTGTGAAGTAGACATATGAGATAATTGCTACTCCAGGAAAGGCCCTAATAAGCATCTCAAGTTTACCCTGTAACAGAAAGACCTCCCTTGATCCTTGGAGCTTTCTCCCTCTCATTATGAATTTATTTGGAAGAGCTCTAGCAACCCTTTCAGATCATGCAAGGGTGTGACACTTGGGTTACTAATTTTGCCAATTTCTTATTTGTGAAACTTTGCTACGGACTTTAGAAATGTTTATTTTTGCCTCGTGGTTGATTCATGGATACTGTTTCTGCAGAATTTTACTCGAGTGTTTATGCAGCTCTTTTTCTCTTATATTTCGATTCTTCATTCTGGTCTAGTTATAGGTGTGGAGACGATTGAAAAGGATTTTCGTTCTAATAGCTTAGCACACTCTTTGTTATTACTTTCGAATTTTTGGATTCTATGGTGTTGTATTTCTTGTCCACCCCCATGACACCATCCCTTTTGGAAGTTAATAAGTTTTGTTTTTGTTCATTTCTCATATAAATGAAAATTTGTGTTTGTAGGTACTCTTTTACAAAGGCCTTTTGCATTGCCTTCGTAATGACCTTCTTTTCCATATTCGACGTGCCCGTCTTCTGGCCTATCTTACTTTGTTACTGGATTGTCCTTTTTGTGCTGACAATGAGGCGTCAGATTTCACATATGATCAAATACAAATACATTCCATTTAGTCTTGGAAAGCAGGTGACTCACGAATTACTTCTTATACATACCGTTTACGTTTCTCCGACCTTATAATGCCGTGATTTACGAATGTAGTTAGAGTTGTTAGTCTTGCTTTTGACATGTCTTCTGTCAAGGAAACAAATATTCATACAAAACATTTGATAATTTACAGAAGTACGGTGGGAAGAAACCTTCTGCAGGTAGCAGTATCTCCAACAACGATTGATTCATGGCTCCCTATTATTTACAGCAATTAGTACAAGTACTGAAGGGAGGAAGAAATTAGAGATTTGGATATTCATAGTAGCAGCAAATTTTTTCATTGAAGTTACTTGTAGTTAAGTTTGCATATGGATTTAAATCATTGATGATATGATGCACAACACATGGCTATGCCAAATCCTTTATGATAACTGAAGAACTGCTGTTGTAGAAATTCCCAGTTTAATACCGGTTCGTTCGTTCGTTCGTTCTTCGCAGGATGCCATTTGAAATTTTCGTTTCCTGTTTTCGATTCCCCCTCCCACCCCTTTTTTTGCCCTGCTGTGGAAAATTTAAGCTGATTGTTGCAGTGTTCTTGTAGAATTCCCCAATCATATGTGGGTGGGAACTTTGTGTGATTATATTGATAATGATGTTGTTGAGAGTATTCATTCTGTATGAACAGTCATGACTGAAGGTGAAGGCATAAAAAAAAAAAAGGTAACAAAATTCTTTAGAATTGTCTTCTCTTTGTAGATAATTACGTATCACGAGATGAAAGTCGATGCATGATTTTGAATGAGAGAGTGAAGTGAGGAATACTCTTTCTGGCTCTGACTCTTCCAGTCCGGTCTCTGAATGTTACTTCGAAAGTAGCTATTTCAGCTTCGATCACTCGAATTTTCGATATTCTTTTTTATTTATCATCAATTTGAGCAATGTTTGGCTTAAAATTATTATCAAAATGAAGAATTGTATTTTTTAGTACAAAATTAATATCTAAATATTAAGATTTTAGAGTTTTTATTGTACTTTATTAGTTTCTATAATAGTTACAACTAGGGAGAGATTAGGTTTTCATAATGATATTTATTATTATTATTATTATTATTATTTGCAATATAAATTTAATAAATTATAATAACTTTCTAAATTGTCTAATTTGTAAAGCGAAAAAAACTTATTAACCAATTAAATTATATTAACACGTCATTATATTCTATTTTGTTTATAAATATATTTGGTTCTTAAATTTTAATGAAAATAATAATTTAATTAGTATACTAAAATATAATATTAATAATTATATCGTATAGCAATTTAGTCTTTAAAATTTTTAAAACTATAGTAATTTAATTTTTACTCCAATCCCTAATAATTTTGATTTACATGGATAATTATTTCCGTAACATATTAAATTATAACATATTAAATTTCAATGACTAAATTATTACAAATAACCATTTAATTATCTATTTTATGTTTTTTAAAATTAAACTCATATATAAAGTATATATCATAATTTCTTTATTTTATTATATTATTGTTAGGAATATTTTTAAAATTTAAATGTTTGGTAAAAAGAAAAATAAAAAATAAAATAAAATAAACCAGCAAAACCCCAAAACCCTGAAGCGGTTCACTGTGTGCGCGAGCCTAATTTGGAGGACCAATAAAACCCTCAAAACTCTCACTCTTCTCCAAAACCTAAAGGCCTCTCAGCCCATCGCCGGCAAACCCTCCAACTCCCAATTCCGCCATGGGCAAGGTCAAGGGAAAGCATCGTTTGGACAAGTACTACCGCCTTGCCAAAGAACATGGCTATCGCTCTCGTGCCTCCTGGAAACTCGCCCAGCTCGACTCCAAATACAACTTCCTCCGATCCTCCCATGCCGTCCTCGATCTCTGCGCCGCCCCTGGTGGTTGGATGCAAGTCGCCGTCGAGCGAGTTCCCGTCGGTAGCCTGGTTGTTGGAGTCGATTTGGTTCCTATTGCTCCCGTTCGCGGTGCGCTCGCTATTGAGCAGGATATCACCAGGCCGGAATGCAAGGCGAGGCTCAAGAAGATTATGAACGAGAAAGGATGTGCTGCTTTTGATTTGGTCTTGCACGATGGGTCGCCGAATGTTGGTGGAGCTTGGGCGCAGGAGGCTATGAGCCAGAATTCGTTGGTTATTGATTCTGTCAAATTAGCTACTCAATTACTGGCTCCTAAGGGTACATTTGTTACCAAGGTGGGTTTTCTCATTTCTTTGAGTCTTTCAATGATTCTTTAGTTAGTTTACAATCAATCAAGTCCCAGGTCTATCGTGGTTCTCAATATGAAATCTTAGGATACTTCCTTTTTTGATCATATAATGAGTTAAGTAAATTTTGTTCTTTCATTTTCCTTTAGGTTCTGCTTGCAATTTATTACATTCATTGATGAGTGGAGATATTTTTTTGGTCCTACATCTGTTTACTTCTCAAAACTCTAAAAGTAGACCTGAGATGAGGGATTTAGAATTTGGATGTTAATTTTGAGCTAATTGGGCTGTACTGGTGTGGTTGAGCTCTTACTAGTAGACCATTTGATAGTGTGGTTGTTTATTTGCTGTTTCATTTTCAGGTTTTCAGGTCACAAGATTACAGTTCTGTCCTATATTGTCTCAAGCAGGTAAGTTTCCACAATAATCTGATGTCACGGCCATTTGTTACTGTCTATCTGATATTTGTATGCATTTGAATGGTGTTACAGTTGTTTGACAAGGTCGAGGTGGATAAACCAGCAGCAAGTCGATCTGCATCTGCTGAAATTTATGTTTTGGGTCTTAGGTATAAGGCTCCTGCAAAGATCGATCCTCGTCTTCTTGATGTGAAGCACCTATTTCAAGGATCTGTAGAACCCCAACGGAAGGTAATTGTTGCAACATTCAAATCGAGCTAACAATTTACACATGTGTTGTCTTATTCATGTACTTGGTTTGGATGCAATTCAACATTTCGTTAATATGTTAGTTAAAATTATTTTTTATGTGTAGGTTGTGGATGTACTTAGAGGAACAAAACAAAAGAGGCATCGTGATGGGTAATCCTTGATCTTTTGGACATGTTTATGTGTTTATTGTTTGTTTATGCTCATGTTTGACTGTTGATCATCTGTCATCTTTTTGCCAGTGAAGGATTGTTCATTTACTTCTTTGTTGTGATGCTAGATACGAAGATGGAGACATGACTCTTCGGAAAGAATCTTCTGCATCTAATTTCATCTGGTCAGATTCTCCTCTTGAGATCCTAGGAACTGTTACTACTATAACTTTTAACGATCCTGCTTGCTTGCCGATTAAGGATCATGAATTAACAACTGAAGAGGTATTGCATATTTAGCATTCGTTATTTTTTTCAAGGTTTCAATCATCAGCTGGAAACCTTATTTACTAAAAGCCTATTCTATAACAGGTTAAGACACTGTGTGATGATTTGGGTGTCTTGGGAAAGCAAGATTTTAAGCATCTGCTGAAGTAAGATTCATACCCTAGATACTTGTATTTAAGTCTTTTGATTTATTATTATTATTTTTTTTTTTGGGTATCTTTCTAAATGATATTTATGTTCCTATAAATATAGGCTAATTTGTATTTCAGCCCTTGAACTTCTGCTTGATGTAATGCAGTCTTTAGATGTTGGATAGGATTAAAATCATGACTTCTTTGGGGCATCAAAATTTGAACTTTTCAGTTGCTGGTCTTATGCTCATTTGTTTGGTTTGAATGCACACACAGCAATGAACACACTCGTTCCTAGGATATCGAATTCTTACAATGAATAAATCAACTATTTTTAAGGAGTATGGATATAGATATTTATTAACTAGTTTAAGAACTATCTTTGTCTGTCTTACAAAATTGGCCCCACATGTACCCATAAATATTGCCCCCTCCTAACAAAATTATTGACTTCTCATGGTAGCCCTAGTAGCCTTTATTGTAGTCTTCATAATCCAGATTGGGGGTGATGCATTCCTATCATAGACGTAGGGCTGCGTGGGGCTATATATAATTAGGCTTATGGTTAAGTATTGTTCACGTTTTGTTTCGCCCATCAGGGCCATATAGTGTGGACTATAAAGGTTGATTTACTGTAATGGTGGTTATGCAATTCTGTGACATTTCTCTGATAACTTCAAGATTTTGAAATCTATTATAATTCATCATTTAGGTGGCGATTGCACATAAGAAAGGCATTATCTCCCAAGCAAAAGGTTACGTCCACTTCTGTTAATGATGCTGAAAATGAGGTTAAGCAAGATGAAGATGATAAATTACTAAACGAGATGGAGGAGCTGACGTATGCTATGGAACGGAAGAAGAAAAGGGAAAAGAAGCTTCTTGCAAAAAGGAAAGCTAAGGTTTGTCATCTTGCAGAGTTCTCTCTCTATTTCCTGCTCTCTTTGGGTTAAGGCTTATAGACAATTATGTATGGTGGGCTTTTACATCAGAATTGTTCAATTGATTTCAATTTGATGCTTGTTTTCTTTTGGAAATTTTGTCTGCTGATTAGTATTTTTGCACTTAGGAATTGTACTATTTACTATATTATATGGAAAAGGAATTAGGGCATGTCTCCTTACAGTATGGGTGTCTTAATATTAGATTTCTACAACTGTCTACTACATGCTATGCTTTGACTTGAAAAGGGAAGTGCATATTCTTGTAAGTGGTAACCTTCCCGTTGACTTGTGATATCCCACATCGGTTGGGGAGGAGAACGAAGTATTATTTATAAGGGTGTTGAAACCTCTCCCTAGCAGACACACGTTTTAAAAATCTTGAGGGGAAGCCCGAAAGGGAAATCTTAAAGAGGACAATATCTGCTAGCGGTGGGCTTGAGCTGTTACATGACTTGACCACAAATTGTGTAAGATGAGGTTTCATCTTTTAACGAATAGCAGGATAGAATTAAAGTACAGGTTGGTCAATCTAATATTGGGTTATGGAATCTTTTTCTCCACCAAATAAAAATACTGAATATGACCGTGCCATCCCTAATCATTTAATATCTGATCGAGTGGCTATTTTTCTATTTCATAAAGGACAAAGCTAGGAAAGCGTTGGGGATGCAACTAGATGTCATGGACGATGGTTATGTTGATCACGAGTTATTCTCTCTTTCTAACATCAAGGTATACTTTCACTCCCTGCTAAACTGTTGTTTTCTTTCAACATTGCAAGTCTTCTAATCTTTGTCGTAAATTCATTTGCGATTGTATGTTAACCAGGGTAAGAATGATTTAAGAGTCGTTGATTCAACTGAATATGATGATGATAATGATGAGATGGGAGAACAAGAAAATGGTGTAACCAAAGAGGAAAACCATGGGTCTTCAGATAGTGATATTGACTCTGATGAAGAGCGCAGAAGGTTTTTTCTCCCTCTGCTTAATTCTGTTAACTTTCAGGATGAAGCAATGATTCTCTGCTTTTTGTTACTTTGTGATGCATAATGATGCTCCTCTTTCAGGTATGATGCACACATGGAGGAATTGTTGGACCAGGCTTATGAAAGCTTTGTTGCCAGAAAAGAAGGAAGTACAAAGCAGCGAAAACGTGCAAAAAAAGCCTATTCTGATGATGCCGAGCTGCTTAAGGTATGAATCTCTAGTGGTGAGGGCTTTTAGTGATAGCTAATTCTATTTATTATATGCCCACTGTGAGATCCCACATCGGTTGGGGAGGAGAACGAAACATTCTTTTATAAGGGTGTAGAAACCTCTCCTGAGCAAACGCGTTTTAAAAACCTTGAGGGAGCCCGAAAGGGAAAGCCCAAAGAGGACAATATCTGCTAGTAGTGGGCTTGGGCTGTTACACCCACCGAGTGTGCTTGCTTTTGTTCTTTGATGCAGTTCATGATTTCTAGTCACTGGTTTGGTTTTTCTTTGGGACGATTGTTGTATGCACGTGCAATGTCCATCTTTCTATTTTCTATAGATTACTCGTTCATTTGGAAGTAGGAATTATAATAGGTAGCTTCATTCAACCATCATTCATGTGTTAGTAGAACGTCACACGATGCATACATATATAACCAGTGATTATCATCCTCACGTCGGAGTTTGGCTGTCTGCAGGAGGATGAGAATGGAGGTGATGGTCCATCTGATTATGACTCTGATGAGAACCTGGTAGATGAGGATAAGAATCCACTGATGGTATCTCTTGATGATGGTGGAGTGCCAACTGAAGAGGAGATCGCAAACAAGTGGTTCAGTCAGGATATTTTTGCTGAAGCAGTAGAGGATGGAGATTTGAAGGAGTTGGTGGATAGCGAAGATGATATGCAGATTGATAGACCAAAAGAAAAAGCTGCTGTTTCCAAGGAAGCCAAACCAAATATTTCAAAGAAAGAAAGAGAGAAGTTGAAAACTTCAACAAATGCAAGAGAAACTGATAAAGGAGACGATGGATTCGAGGTAGTCCCTGCCCCGGCTACGGATTCAAGCGATGATTCATCTTCTGATGAATCTGAGGATGAAGATCCTGGCACAAAGGCTGAGATATTGGCATGTGCAAAGAAAATGCTGAGGAAAAAGCAAAGAGAGCAGATTCTTGATGATGCTTACAACAAATACATGTTCGATGATACAGGCTTGCCCTCGTGGTTTTTGGATGAGGAGCGAAGACACCGACAGCCAATAAAGCCTATAACCAAAGAGGAGGTTGCTGCAATGAAAGCACAGTTTAAGGAAATTGATGCCCGCCCTGCTAAGAAGGTAGCTGAAGCTAAAGCACGCAAGAAACGAGTTGCAATGAAGAAACTCGAGAAGGTTCGCAAGAAGGCAAATTCCATCTCAGACCAGGCTGATATATCAGATAGATCAAAGAGGAAGATGATCGATCAACTCTACAAAAAAGCAGTACCCGAGAGACCCAAAAAGGAATTTGTGGTTGCAAAGAAAGGAGTTCAAGTCAGGGTTGGAAAGGGTAAAGTCTTGGTCGATCGACGTATGAAGAAGGACATGAGGAAGCATGGAATGAGCAAGCAGGGAAAAGGTTCAAAGAAGGGAAAGGGAAAGAACTCCAAGGCTCCAAGAGGCAAGGGAGGACCTGCTAAGGCTTCGGGGAAGAAGGGAAGAAATGGAAACAAATGAAGATGGAATACAAATGAAGCATTCTCCCAATTTAATATCTCTCGTGCAAAATTTTGTAGTTGATTCAATTTTGATAATTTTTCTTTTTCGATCAAGAGCTATTTCTTGGAAGTTCAACATAGCTTTAACTTAAAAGTGCATTTTGTAGTAACAGATGAATGATAAGTTATTATAATCGCTAAGTGGATAAGACATTAATTATCATTCTAAATATCATGTATTTCTCATGGTTGTTGGATTATGAAACAAACAGCTGCGTACCCGCTAATCGTTATTTCTCTAAACAAACTGGTCGAGGTATTCTTCCACAGTTGTGTATTTAACATCTGAGTATAGCTCTGAAGCTTCCACTCCAAATGATGGTTCAATCTCAAAGTTGGTATGATCTCCCTTCACAAATGCAGTATGACTAATAGCCAATACTGTGTTAAGTGGAAATGGAGCCTCTGCAAAAGAAGATAAGCAAATACCAATATGTTTCAGTCTTTGTATTTAAGAAGGAAGCATGGTAGAATTGATAAATTGTTGTTTTGCCTAAACCAACCTTGTATGTTCTTCAATAGCTCCTCTTCAGGAACGTAGATCCGTTCAAGAGTCGTGCCAATTTTTTTCTCCCACAGCGAGACTAGCTCGTTAGTCGAGTAGATGTCGGCAGGAGGCCTAATGTACAAGATCTTATTGAGCGTTCTTGGATCCTCGATGGCTCGGATGGTGTACGTGCCAATGTCTTCTTCCTTGTTGTAAATCACTTCAGCAAACAAGCAGACACAAAATAAATGAATAGTATGAGGTGCTGCTGAAACCAAATCCACTTCTCCCTTCAAGAAATTGGTCATGGATGAAGATGCTTCATATTGCAGTCAATTATGCATTAACATGTGGGTATGTTTGTAGAAGTTTGTGATTAAAAAGGTTAAAAAAAAAAACCAATGATTCACTAATATCTATTGGGTTTCTAGGAATGTGTTTATTTTGGGACTCCATTCAGCTCAAGAAAAGGAGATTATAGCGTTATGCAACAGAACAATCCAGGAACTCATGAGATTACAATCAGCAAATTATACCTTTGGGACTTCCATCCCCAATGATTTTGACTCTGTCTCTAGGTGGATCGGTGGCTCCTGGCTGACAAAAGTTGCGAAGAAAGTAACCATCGAAGAAATTGCATACAACAAACGTATGGGGGATTCCCTCTGCTTCAATAGCCCTACGAATTTCAGCCTTAGCAGCAAACATTGATTTTGCCGGCTCCACTGCGTGGACACGATCCACATCGTTGCCAAATTCTGAGGGTAAGAATCTCTGTACCAAAAACATTTTAACGCTAAGAAATTTCCAAACACAAACTCTCCCAGCAGAATGCTTCTGGCAGTAACGATAATCAATGGCAAACACATAGAACAAATTTGGTAGGAAATGATAGTAGTGGTGAAATGAAGGCTACCTTCACATTACCAGCTTGTTTGATAGCAGATATGATCTTATCTTGATTGGCTAACAGAGTCCGACCAACGGTGGATATCACCACATCAACTTGCTTTATTGCCTTAACCAGACTCTCATTGTCGAAGATATCGCCCTGCTCCAATTTCTCAGCGAATAAGCAAATCGAACATTATTACTTCCCAATACTATAACATGATCATCAGTATATACATCATTATTCGTTTCAGAGAAACCAAACAGAAAACGACCACTTCGAATTCGACCGATTTGAACTAAAAACCTACTTCAGTTATTCGGGAACCGTATTTCACATTTCACATTCCAGTAATCGATTCATTGATCCTCCAGAACATTTTCAACAATCAAACAACAAAATCCAGAGAAATAAAGGATAATGAACTTACGAAGAGGAAATTGACTCCCAAGCTCCTGAAATTATCGATAATCGAAGACTTGGCGGAGTCAGCAAGCGTGGATTCCCGAACCAATGCATAAGTTGGATGACCTGCTTTGGCGCTGGCTTCTACTATAAACTTTCCGATGTAACCAGTTCCTCCGATGATGAGAACCTTGAGCTTTTGCGCCATGGGACGAAGATTTACAGCGAATAAAAACCTGATCGGAGCTGCGCCGGTGAACCGCAAATGGAACGAAGATGATGCTCGTAGATCCTTTCTCGTTGTATCAAATCCCAAGTGCAAAATTCACGCTCACATATATATATACTTTTATTTTATAAATTTTTAACTAATTGATAATTGAGGTATATTTTAATTGATAAATTAAATAATATATATTATATTAAATAATGGTCATATTATCAATAATTAATTTTTTTAAATACAAAAATATGAAAACTTAATTTTTAAAAAATCTCTTATAAATAAATTACTTTAATTTTTTTTTTCTCTCTCAAAAGCCAATAAATAAGATGAAATTAAACTCTTAAATTTTTTAAATTTTATATTTTCCATTAATTAAGTTTTTTTTTTTTTTAATATTTGAAATTTGGGAAGAGCTTTATTGGGGGTTATTTTGGGAAAGCATTAGGTAAAATGTATTTATTCCGAAAAATTGATTGAATTATTAATTAAATTTAGTAGTTAGTGAATATAGAGAATTTATTAATTTAACTTAATTTCAAATTTAGCTTAAAATTAAAATTTACAAAAATGGCCTTGCCTTGTGAGGAGACTTGTGGTTGGTGGGGAAGGACAGCCGCCGCCGCCGCCGCCGCCGCCTGATACCTTGGTCCACCATGGCTAACTTCAAAAATCTCTTTTTGTGCATTCTCTTCCACTTATCTATATCGAACAACCCTACGTTTCAAGTTGAAGGTAAAAAACACTTGGGTTTGGTATGAGACGTTTGGTTCGGTCGGGGTATGGACATAAGGACATAACTTCTGATCACAGCCGACACCCATCATACCAAAATGGAAAAGGAAAAACAAGGCCTTAAGTCAAATTAGAGCTTGACTCGGTCACTCTTTTTTCTTTCCTTACAAGTAGGAAGCACGCCCGTTGAGTGCCTTGTCGTGGTTTTACTGTGGTTGCTTTACGGATAAACTGGTTGAAGTATTCTTCCATTGTTGTACATCGAACGTCTAAGTAAAGCTTTGAAGTTTCCACTCCAAACTAGTCAAATTATCCCATTATTATTAAAAAAAATTAATAAAAATATATCGTTAAATTTGAGACCAATTATAAATTGACACATGTCTCAAATTTAATTTGTATCTAATTTGAATAAAAATTAATAGTTTTATTACATTACGATAAGAATTGAATATATATTATTTTGTTCCTCTCTTACTAGACAATGGTGGAGGAGCTCCTCTTGAAATGAGACGGAGCAGGTCGGAGCCAACCTCGACCGCCGATCATGTCTTTCGTGAAGAGTTTTGCAGCCTCATCCGTCGAGAGGCTGCGCGACCACGCTACTCTTTTTGCTCTGTTCGCCCCTGGTCCGTAGCATTTGTATTCCCCGTAGAACACCGTTCTATATGTTATGCAACACAAATTCATCTTTAGATTCAAAATCTCATACGAAAAAAAGGATAGAAATCACAAAACTTCGCAGAGATAGTATTTTAGGATCGAAAAAGTATTACCTTTGCTTGGTGTGATCTCCCCAGTCATTCCAGCCCTCCGGCACAATAACGTTGCTCATATGAGTGTAGCCGAACACAACTCTTGAGCAATCCCCCCATGGCCGTCCAAGAAAAGTCGATCCACTTCCTGTAATTTTGCACCCCAAGAACACGAACCCAGTGTTCTCCGCCACTGTGTTACGGTGCTGTGCCGTCATCGCCCCGCCTCTCTCCGACGTTGAGTGCAAATGACACTTCTGCAAACAAATATATTGTTACAGACATTTATTATTAGAGACAAATATATTGTATCCATTTATTACTCTTACTATTTATTACTCAATTGGTTTTAGCAAGAGTGTCTATGTATCTCTAAAAAAAAAAAAAAAACCTCGTAGAGAGAAGCGGCGTTTCCGCAGATGAAATCGGTGGCGCCTTCGATGTAACAGTTCTTGAAGTAGTGTTTTCCGATGTCGTCGAGAAGGGTGTCTTGAAAGGATATGATCCGGCAGCCGTAGAAGGCGGCTCTATCGGCGGAGACCCTCAGCGCCACCGCAATGCCGGTGGTGCCGTATGTGTTCTGGATGGTCAGAAAACGGCCGACGAAGTCCGCGGCGAAGATAGAGATGGCCGGAGATTGAAGTAAATCTCTTCCTTGGTTCCATGTGATTATGGTGTCGGAGGCTTTGCTGCCGCTCAATGTTATGAACGGCTTGTCCTCCGGCACCACAATTTTCTCCCTGCTCAAAAAAAAAATAAAAAAAATAAAATACGAGTCGATCGAATTGACCCGACAAAAAATATAGCAACTTGAACCGACCCAGATTTTCGAATTTTCAAAAAATAAACCCGACTCAACTTTTATGGTTTGGGCTAGGTAGTCTGGGTTCATCGGGTTCTCGAATCATGTGAAGACTCCTATTAAAAATTTCAGCATTCCGAGACTTTTAAGTTCTTAGGAAGAGTCATACGAAGCAGCTTGACTCACATATGGTTCCCAAGTCAAGCTCTAGAGGGACTCAGGTCATCACGTATTAAATAGCCCGTCATCAACTGGAAGTGGGCAACGTGATGATGAATTATGAACGGTCATCATCTTATTTCGACTTATCCAAAATGACCAAGACTAATAATAATCCTAACTAACCTAAGAGCTACCAACCTAAACATAATCTAATTTAACGAAAGTTTTCTCTCGATATAAACTAACAAAAACACGAAAATACAAAAATCGATGCATGAAACATGAAAGAATACCGAGCTAAAAGAGGTTAAAGAACGAGGATTATAAGCATGGTCTAAACTCGAGCATAACTCAACGAATTAAAGCGTATAATTCGAAAAACAAACCTATAAGTTCCGGGTTTGATCCAAATGAAAACGAGTTCATTGTTTCGGGATGGAACAGAATCAATGGCTTCTTGAATCTTCCTAAAATCTCCCTTTCCAGATTGGTCTACCCTGATCAGCCTGGCAGTGCTCATATCTACAGGAGCCATCGCTATTATTCAAAGAAATTTCAAAATAAAGCTTATTAAAATCACCAAATTAATTCAATTTCAAATTTCCCCTCATATATATATATATATATATATATATATATATATATATATATATATATATATATAATTTGTAGCTTGGTTTAATGGCAAAAGGCCCATGTGCCCACGTGGGGATTTTCCTTCAATTCCAAAAATGTTATTTCATTTTGAAGTTTGAATATTTATTTTCTTTTAATAGTATTATTTTTAATTCAATCTTTACTATAAAGTTATAAATTTACAATTTTTAAATAAATTAATGACGTGACGATTTAATAAAACCCATGAAAAAATAGTGTTACGTGTCTTTTTAAAATAATAATTTTGCGATTTTTCATATATATAATTTTGGTTCCAATATAATTATTTTTCTTTTAATGAAGTATTATTCTTATTTTCAATAGGATTTTCAGTCCACTGCTCTATCAATTGAACTATACCGGCTCGGTTGAATTAGATCGTTAGTTTCCGACAATAATTTTTTTAAATTACTAATTTTTATTAAATAATAAATTCAAAAAATTATTTATTTCAAATTTTTATTTTTTTAATAAAATTAAAATGTTAATACGTCGAACATATATATATATATATATATTTTAATATTAAATTAAGAGAGAAAAAGTGGCATTGAAAACGAAAGAAAGAAGCAAAAGAAACGCAGAAAACTGGGCTGATTTCGTGAAGCAACAGGGAAATTATCAAAATTGTTTATTAAGCTATATTTTAAAAGGGCGTGAAGATGAGGAAATGGGTTTGTCCCACATCGGCTAAGTCCAGGAAGCGCGAGGCAGGGATTGGCTATAAAATGACGTAGAGACTTGTGAATAATTCATACCTTTCTCGGCCTTTTAGCTAAGATCAAGTGTAGTATCTGTTCTTATCAGTTTAATATCTGATACGTGGGCCATCGGCCCACATGATATTAAATTAATTTTTCAAGGGGGAGGGCCCATTAAGGTAGCTTGCTACCTGGGTTTTCGAGCGTCGCCCTAGCGTTGCACTACTGCTTGGGCCTTGGCGCACCCCTCCAACATCAGTTCTAAAATCATTATCTAGGGTTTACTGAATTTACGGAGAATTTTATTAACTGATAAGACATTTATGTCGGTCTGTATGGACATGTTCATCGCAGTATAGATTGTTGCCAAAATCTGAATATTGTCCTTGTTTGTGTAGTAAATTGTCATCGTAGGTGACATTAGATGTCATGGATGTTACTCATGGATGTTACTCAATGCTCGGGTTCTTGCCCCAAAGTGACTTAATGACTTCTCGGAGAACGTATTAGATTAGATATTTTAGTTAGATATTTACCAAAAAGGTCCTTGATCCAAGACGTTGGTTTCTAGCTAGAAACATAAATGCTGGTTCATCGTCAAAAGAAGACCGAGTTCAGCCCTATACATTGGGATGAAGCGTAGCCCTATACATTGGGATGAAGCGTAGAGGTCCCTTTAGCTTTGTTGCATCGGAGTGGTTCATCGTCAAAAGAAGACTGGTTCATCGTCAAAAGAAGACCGAGTTCAGCCCTATACATTGAGATGAAGCGTAGAGGTCCCTTTAGCTTTGTTGCATCGGAGTGGTTCATCGTCAAAAGAAGAACAAAACTCCAATGACAAGTACTTCTGCCCCCAATAGCGGAGACTGAATGATCGCCAAATTATAGAGGATACGTTTGAGTGAAGGTATATATATTCAGATATTCTCGAGTGAAGGCATGTTCTTGGGATGAAGGCAAATATATTCCTCCAAAATACCCGAGTAATTGGTTATTGACACGAACCCATCACTAAAAAATTGAAAGAAAAAAAAAAACTAAAAAAAGAAAAAAGAATAAAAGACTTTTTGGGTATTAAATACAAAATTGGAAGATGAAATTTTCCTATCGAGCAATGGGCTGATGGACCAACATGACAACTCTGCTAAATGGGCTTTTATAATATTGGGCTCATGGGCTTTCTTTTTCTTCCATTTAACCCATGGGAATGCTTCTTCTATAAATAGCTCCTGCTACATAACAATTTTCCAAACCCTAAACCCTAAATCGACTCCGCTCTGCAACATCTCCGCCTCGTCTCCTAATTTTTTTGTGCGTGTTCATGAGAAGGCTGCGATGATGATGTTTTCATATAATCTCGTTAATCCGATCTCAATGTGAGGATAAACGCTTATCCATTCTTTTATATCTGAGCGCCTTCTCTTTCTTTGAATTCAATTTTTGTTGCTTTACTGTGTTTTCTGAACGTTTCAAGCATTTGGCATGGCGGAGTAATTGGATCCATTCTATTCCGTCGTTTTTTTTTTCTGATTTTAATTAACCATATACGTTTTACTGTGTTCGTCATGATTCTATTCGTCAATTCTAGATCTATTCTGTTCGTTTTATTTTGTTTTTCGAATATGTATTTCTATTTCAAATTTCGGTTTTTGATTCTCTCATTAACAGTTTTTTACAAGGCTAAGTGCTCTTTCAATCCTTTTTTAGTTTTAGTTTTAGTTTTTGTTTTCTAATTTTTTGTTTAGTTTCAGTTTTGCTCTCTTCAACTTTGTGTAGGAAATCTTTAAAAAAATTAATACAAATTCATTCTTATAAAACCTTCTTACTTAGATGAGTATTGTAGTACCAAAGGAAGTTGAAAGAACAGAAAAAAAAAACTGTAAAATATTTTTGAATAATTAGGATCGATTTTGGTATTGTTTCAAGATCGGCATATCTAATCATGGATCGAAAAAACAATGGGATAGAATCTATTTGGTATTGCGATCGATTTTGTATTATGTATTGCAATGAATTGACTCTTTTCCTGGTCGATCCATGGATCGAAATATGATATCATCTGTCAAGTATGATATCAACTATCAGGGTGTGAGATAGAATTACTAGTCATATTCCTTGAAAACGACACTAACCATCCCAATAAATTGAGACAAGATAAAAAGGTTTAACTAATAGAACAGCTGCATACATTAGAAGAATAAGAAGAATGATACAACGGGAGAGAATTCACATTCCGTGGCCTGAGAGTACCACTGATTCCACCTTTTGTGATTTGTTTTGTGGGTTAGGGTTCAAATGAGAGTAATGAATTGGGTTATAAGTTCAGTCGGTTACTGATGGAGAAGCTCCGGAGACGACTCTTGAACCAAATTCAAAATTTATTTACAGAGGCCAAAGATATTGATGTATATATATATCAAAATGCAACAACACTAAACCAAAACCAAAACATAACCTTTAGGGTATTTGACTTCTAGGTTTGGGTCAGAGATTAAAACGAGTTTAGGTTTGTAACATCTAAGAAAAAAATGGCACATGAATGAACTATGAACACATTCATTCATAAAATACTTATCCCACATAGCATTCTTGTAAGACGAATAAAATCTTGATACTAAATTATGATATTATGAATGTAAGTCGTGAAGTGAACGGTATGATTTAGCGAAGGGGTAGGCATTTGGCATATAGATAAAGTGGAAAAGGGAGAGAAGATAAGGTGAGACCCAAAATTTGGGACCAAAGAAAATGAAAGGACAAGACTATCTTTCCTCATCCATTGCCCCAAAAACACACATTCAATGAGATCTCTCCATCTCTTTCTTTGCTCCTCTCATCCATTTATTGACAAGTCTCCATCTTTTCCTATAAAACAATAACAAATTTATTCATATCTTCTTTGAAATTTAATTGCATTTCCAAACTAGAGACAAATAAACTATTCTTCAACTACCCACAAACTATCTATCTTCACAATTAACCTTTTTTATCTTCTTTATTTACTCTCAGGTTTAGAATTTAGATTGAAATTTGAAATTTTGGATTTGGTACCTGATGGCTTTTGTAATCCATTGCATTGCATCCACTTAGATCAAGATTTAGAATCTAGATTTGACACCTAACAGTTTAGGCATTCCACTACATCTAATGTGACATGATAATATCAGTCTAGGCATTCCTCTTCCCAACCTTCTAAGAGTTAAGACTGCCACTTCAAACCAACTCGAGCCATTTTATCACATGAGTAGAAATTTTTAGGTCACATGACATAGGATTGTTCTAAGCTAAACACATTTAACTTTGAAGTTTTTGTGATTGAGCCACTAAAATAGTACATATCCCTTGGTTGGGGTCTTATTCACGTATCCCTTGGGGTTATTCAATATTAATTTTATTAACACAAATAAAAGAGATGGCACTAACTTACCTTCTATCAGTATCTCTAGTTAATTTACATAAAAGAGAGGAAATTGAATATTTTGAATTCCATCATGAAACAGTCGTTGGATTTGAATGTTGCAACATTTTAACTCTCTTAAAATGGACCGACAACTTTGTCGTCTATAAATGTTTCCTTTCATCTTCAATGCCTGGATATTGCTGCAACAGAAAGCTCGATAGCGACAACAATGGCGGCCCTCCTTCTTCAAAGCTCATACTGCAAACCCTTTGTAAGTCATCTCCCCAAGTTGAACAGAGCTCCAAATGCTATGAAACAAACAAAAAAAAAAAAAAAAAACCATTAGAAAAAACAAAGAATTTGAAACAGAGAAAAGAAGTTGAAACAAGAAATTACAGTAACAGAAGCCGAGCTGATCAATGGAGTTTGTGGGTCTGTTACAGAACTTGAGCTGATTCCAAGCTGATTATTAAAGTACGATGAAGAAGTAGCCGTTTCCGGCGAGATTTCGGTCGCCGGAAACACCTGTAAAACATAAAGTTTTCAGCTAAAAATTCATATCTTTGTCCTTTTCTTGTCGGAATGATTATCTCTCTCTCACCTGTTTACACAAAGGGTCATCCACATTGATGAAATCGAGTCTCAGATTCGTAGTGGCCAGCTTCATGGATAAGAACTGCTCGAAATTGAACGAAAACTCAAAAATTTTCAAAATTTTCAAGTAATTGTTCTTGAATTCAGTTTAAAATGAACAATCACCTCCACTTGTTGCTGAAGAGATTGAACATAATTTATAATTTCATCCAGCATTCCAGCTTTTCCTGCAATTTTGTTACACCCAGGTACCAAATTCTGCAAATACTTCATTCTCTCACTTATCTTCTCTCTCCTCGCCTGCCCATATAAAATCTTCGTCAATATTTTTATTAAAAGAGGTCAGATAATCGAATCTCTGGAGTTGATTCTTACTCGTTCTGCGAGACTATGGCTATCTGTAGCTTGGCCTGGACGGGCTCTTACATGAACGCAATCAGAAGCTCTTGAACTCTGTTTCGACGTCTCTGTTTCCTCTGTTTGCTCTGTTTTCTCTGTTTCTTCTTCTTCTTCAATATTTGGTTTGATTCTTTTGTCAGATTCAGCATTACCCAGTTTGGATTTCAGTTCCTTGTTCTTGTTGGCCTTTCTCTTCTTCGGAATCTCTCCGACCGCCACGGAGTTCGCCTGCATCAAGATATGAAAAAATGATTAAATGGTAAAAAGTTTAAACTTTTCTGGGTTTGGAGATCACCTCCGGCGGTGGCGAACATGTCACGGTGGAGGAGAACTCGTACTTGGTCAACTCAGGCCAACCTCCAGGTGCAAGCAGATCCTGAAAATCATTGACCCGGCTCGCCGGATTCGAGATTGGCGACAAGCTGTGACAGTCACCGTGGCTTCGCCGCCATTTGACTGGAGTCCTCTGTTTTTCCGACATTGTCATCTCCGACTTCAACAGCATCTGGCCGGCCGGCAACCCGGAAAAGTTAATGGGGTTTGGTTTTTTGTTGAAGAAAGTGAATAAAACGGATGAGATATATAAATAAGGGAGGAAGGAGGAGGAGGAGGGGAAGGGCGGCAGTGGCACCGAAATCTGACAGCAATGGCCGACGTTAACACACAGAGAGCGGACGCCATGGGCGCTGGGGCCGGTGACATGACGGCCACGTGGTTATGTGAAAAGTTTTTTTTTTTTTTTTTTTTTTTTTTAATAAAAAATATTAAATTTAGTCTGAGGAGATGTTTGTGGTAAATTTTTTAGATATTGTCGGGTTTGGCCTGTTTAGACGTTTTCACACTCTTACAAGGAATGCTTCGTTTCCCTCCGATCGATGTGAGATCTCACAATCCACCTCCCTTGGGAACCCAACATCCTCACTGCACATCCCCGGTATATGAGTTTGATACCATTTGTAACAGCCGCTAATAAATATTATCCGCTTTGGCCCCTTACATATCACCGTCAGCCTCACGGTTTTAAAAAGTGTATGCTAGAGAGAGGTTTTCATATCCTATACGGAATGTTTCGTTCTCCTCTCTAATAGACGTGGGATCTCACAATCCACACCCTTGGCAGCCCGGTATCCTCACTGGCACACCGCATACGTGTCTGGCTATGATACCATTTATAACAACTCAAGTCCACTGTCAGCAGATATTATTTGTCCACTGCCAGCAGATATTATTTTAATTTTTAAAAATGAAAAAAAAAAATTGAGATAATTATCGACTTATCATAAATGACACGTTAATTTTATTAGCTAAGCTATACTAAAACCGAGACAGGTGGAAGGATAGAAATTATTTCAAAGACTAATTTGAACCCAAATTATATATTATGTGAAACAAAACGGGACAATTGCACCTGAGCTTACATGAGCCGTCATCACCGTCTATTGAAATAAAAGATTTTAGTATAGAGCTTTGAAAATAAAGTAATATGAAACGACGTTTCAAATCAAGTAATAAAAATTAATTGATTCAAAGTATCGCACCTATTTTGAGGTCGAATCTCTCTAATTATGGGTCTCGATCCCACCTTTTAAAATAAAAACAAAAACGAAAAGTAATAAGGGATTAAAAAGTTCAATTGTTTGGGCTAAAATTTATAAGATTTAACTTCATCGTTAATAAACGAATGGAGAAGTCGGAATTTGAAATTTGGGGATGGAAAAGGACGAATGGAGTATGATAACATGGTGTGTTGGCCAAGCCTTTTGGTTTGACAACTGCTTTTGGACTACAAAAAGAATACAAACGACCTCGTTGAAGACCGGTGTGCTCAAAACATTCGATGAATATCTAATCAACTCGACTCAATTTACGGGTCTTTGCGGGTGATCTGTGCTGTTTCCCTCTCGACGATGTAGCTTATCCCCCATCGTCTCATTGGCCGACCTTTACGTATGTTATTTTGAGATCATATCTAGTATTCAAAGTTTGCCTCAATTTAGTACCTAAACAGTGCTTTACCCTTAGATGTCCAATAACGGCGGTGCCTCAACGCATTTCGGGGAGAACCAACTAGTTCTGAGTTCGAGCTGCATTTCACCCCTAACCACAACTCATCCACTGATTCTTCAACATCAATCGGTTCAGACCTCCACCTAGTCTCACACAAGTTTTATCTTGGTCATGGATAAATCATCTAGGTTCGGGTCCATAAGCAGTGACAATTGCCCATGAAGATTCATTTTCGCTACGGCTCTGGTGGGTTCCCTTAACCAAACCATTATCTATGAGTCACTGGCTCATTCATCAACGGGCATTATTTATGAGAAATTTATCAAATCATAGGGACTGTTACGAGATTTCATCGATGAAATTCTAACTTTTTCGAAACTCTTCTCACAGTCCCGAAACTAGGTTGACTCGGCTTTCGAAAACGAATTCCGAAAATTAAAGTAATGAGGATGGGAGAGGACATGCATCCACCATCCTCTAAGATCTCCCATGATTCAAAAATAATAGAGTTATTTCCAACTACTTTTTTATTTTATTTTATTTTATTTTATTTATTTATTTATTATTATTATTATTACATCAAATGTGACAAAGATCTTGATTTAATAATTGGTCCTATTGTAATAAATATTTAAATGAAGGAAGAATGGCACAACTCACTTTATTGTACAAACCAAGATTTTTGCTTGCATTCATTACCAGCGATGGAAGTTAGATCAGGTCGAGTCGAGACAGTTTTTAGACTCAATTCAATTGTTCGAGTTGTAATTTTTTTTAATTAAACCAACCCTTATTAAATAATGAACCTAACCGAACTCAACCCAACCCAACCTCACCGTAAAATATTTGGGTTGGGTTGGGTTAGTTCTGTTGGATGATGAAAGTCCCACGTCGGCTAATTTAGGGAATGATTATGAGTTTATAATCAAAGAATACTATCTCCATTGGTACGAGAACTTTTGGGGAACCCAAAAGAAAGTTATGAGAACTTATGCTCAAAGTGGACAATATCATACCATTGGTAACGTAAACTTTATCTGATAAATTTCATGTCTTATAGATATCCCTTTCCATCGCCATCGAGTGGTCCTAAGAGGAACAAGGAAAAAAAAACCTAATGATTGTTGTTGCCTTGTTTTTCGGTGTGTCTGTTTCCTGTACAAAATAAATGAAAAAAAATCAATTCATACTCTTAAACTTGTCGTGTATCAATTTTTACCATAAATTTGAATTTCATCAAATTATAGTTTAAACTTAGTTAAATGTGGTAATTTTTATAATCATTATAAGAAAGGTTTCGTTTCCCACTCCAATGGTCTAATGTCTGACTCTGATACTATATGTAACGACCTAAACTTTCCACTAATAGATATTGTCCGCTTTGGCCCCTTACGCATCGCCGTCAGTCTCACAATTTTAAAATACGTCTACGAGAGATTTTCACATATAAAATATATTTTGTTCCCCTCTCCAACTAATATGAAATGTCTAAAAAAAAAAAAAAAAAAAAACATTAATATCTCAACTCTCATGCCTTTGCTTTTGGCTCCCCCAAAAGACCTCATCCAAATGGAGATAGTATTACTCACTTATAAATGCATGATCTTCCACTAAATTAACCAATGTGGGACTCACTCCCAATAATCTTCAACATCCTATATTATAAAAATACAATAATGTACATTTAAAAATATTTAAATATTCTTCCATGCGATTCTTGGTACATTTATATACATTATATTTTCTATCAAATGGATATTTTAATTTAATTTTTTAAAAATTTGTCTAATTGACTTTGGAATAAAATTACATTAAACTAATTCATAATTGATTTGGTTTAACCTTCAAAATTATTCTTCATTTCTCATCGATTTAGAGAATTAGAGAATCCATGGCGAACATTTTCCACGTCTACCACCGGGTTCTCCGGTGGCTAATGAAGGTCGCCGGAGTCAGGCAAGAACTGGTCCAGATACAACCAGGAACCACCATGAATTTCTGGGTACCCACCAGAAACCCGAAAAAAAACCCGAATCCACCGGTGGTCCTACTCCATGGATTCGCCGGCAACGGGATCATGACGTGGCAATTTCAGGTGATGAATTTGGCCAGAAATTACGCCGTCTATGTACCGGACTTTCTCTTCTTCGGCGTGTCGGTGACGGACCGGGCGGAGAGATCGCCGGAGTTTCAGGCGGAGTGCGTGGTGAAGGGGCTGAGGAAGCTGGGGGTTGAGAGGCCGTGCGTTTTGGTGGGGTTTAGCTATGGGGCAATGGTGGGGTTTAGGCTGGCTGAGATGTACCCGGATTTGGTGGCGGCGATGGTGGTCACGTCGGCGCCGACGGCGTTGACGGAGTCGCTCAGCCGTGTGGCGCTGCAGGAGATTGGGTATAAAAGTTGGTCGGATTACTTGATTCCGAACACGGTCAACGGTGTGAAATCCTTGTTTGAAATTGGTTCCTTTGACTTTCCGGCGCTTCCTAATTGGATAATGAAACATTATTTGAAGGTATTTTTATTTTTTTTATAAAATTAAAATATATTATTAATTTTTTAAAAAAGTTTAGAGATATTTTTTAAACAAATTATAAGATCGTCACAGGCTATGGTTAAGTACAGAAAGGAACAAGCAGAACTTCTTCGAGCATTGGTTGTACCGGATGATTTTACCATCTCTCAATTCCCACAGGTTTAATTTAATTTAATTTTTTATTTTTATAAAATTGAGGAATATATATATATATATATATTTATTTGGTTCATCAAGAATTTAATTTCATGTTTTTTTTTTAATTTTTTTGCTCAATTTATTAATACAGAAGATGCATATCATATGGGGGAGAAATGACAATTTATTTAATATGCAAATTGCTTACAATATGAAAGAGTAAGTACTCTCTCTCTCTTTTTTAATTTTTTTTATTCTTAATGTTATTTAATCTATCTTTTTATTTATATATATATAAGTCAAGCATATAATATGGTTATGTTGAAGGGAAATGTCGGGTCTGTGAGAGTCTCACATCGGTTGGGGAGGAGAACGAAACACCCTTAATAAGGGTGTGGAAACCTTTTCCTAGGAGACATGTTTTAAAGTCTTGGAAGTCTGAAACGGAAAGTCCAAAGAGGACATTATTTGTTAAATGTGGGTTTTGGCCGTTACAAATAGTATTAGAGCCAAACACCAGACAATGTGCCAACGAGGTCGCTCTTCCCCGAATAGGGTAGACACGAAGCGGTGTGCTAGTAAAGACGCTGGGCATCGAAGGGGGTGGATTTAGTAGGGGTCCCACATCAATTGGAGAAAGAAACAAGTGTGACACTGGGCTCCAAAGGGGTGGATTGTGAGAGTTCCACATTGATTGGGGAGGAGAATGAAACATCCAAGGGTGTGGGTAGATGCCTTTTAAAGCCTTAAGCGGAAGTCCAGAAAAACCCAAAGAAAACAATATTTGCTAGCCGTGGGTTTAAGCCGTTACAGAGACGATAAATTAAATTTTGACATTTTGTTATCGGATTTGAGGTTTGATAATAAAAAATTTGGTGGAAATTACACAGGCAATTTGGAGGAGAAACAAGATTGGATTGCATAGAAAAAGCAGGCCATATTGTGCCAATGGAGCGCCCATTCATCTACAACAAATGCCTTAAAAAATTTCTTCGTTCCTTGCAAACTCATCAACAATAAACATTCACTATATGTATTTAATTATTTCATTTCATTTTATTTTATTTCAAAAAATTATTAATTTAATATGTGTTCGGGTAAAAATGACAATTCCCATATCAAATTTGGTGCGCGTAAAATGTATCATTACTTTATGTCGTATCAGCTGTTCATCATATTTTTGTGTCTGATTGAATTCTAAACTGGATTAAATTATCGAATGTAGACTAACTTTCATCGTGCATGTGGTTTGGTTATTTTTTTAAAAAAATATTTTTTGTAATTATTTCTCTAAAATGATGTGTTTGAACGTTTTATTAAAAGATTTTATAATTTTTCTTTTGAATTTATAGAGATGATTATCTTTCAAACATTTAATTCATAAAATTATAAATTTGTACCCGTGTAAATTAATATTTTTCAATTAGAATTTAACAGAGAGTATATATAAATATAATTGTTAGTTCGTCGCTTAATTTATTATTATTATTATTATTATTATTATTATTATATCTATTCATATACATATATGAAAAAGAAAATAATTACAAATGATTATTTTAAAAGAAAATGAGTAATTGGAAAGTGTACGTAATTTTCAATTTTTATTGAAATATTCAAATATTTAAAATTAGAAATCTAAGCCCAAGCCCAAATATTTGAGTAATTGGGCTGGACCGAAGCTATTTGAATAGACGGCCCACTTCAACTTTCGTGTTCCAACCAACCGCCGCCATAGAAAAACCCAGAAATCTCTCGTCTTCACCGGCGATCAGTTCAAAGAATTGGGTTTCGGCACATCTGGAGAAGCGGGTAACATTTCCTGTTTTATTTGATGTTTTTTTTCTCGATTTCTCTTTGAGCTGCCGATGCTTTTGTTAGTACGGCCGTAGTCGAGGTATCATCTATCTTGTTTATGCTGTGTTGCTGAGCTTTATCTCGTTAGGTCATGGCCGATAATCTGATTTTGGAAACAGATAGCCGTAATTCGAACTGGATTTCTTCTGTTCAAGTCCATTTTGCTTTCGATTTTTGGTTATCGCGAAGAATATTCACTGTTTGGCTTCCGATTAAATTGTTTTTCACTTTATCGGAAGTTGTTTTGTTTAGGATTATTAGAAGGGAATCTCGGCGTAGATCAAATTTTTAGGATTATTGTATCACATATTTGTTCTTAGGAAATAGTTGTAGCAGTGAACAAAGATAGGAACAAACAACTGATGAGTAATTCAAGAGACAACAGTAGTTCCCCTAATTCGAACCCTTTTGCATCTCACTTTCCCTTTTATGATCAAATACAATGAACTTGCATATACATTCAATACATGAACTTACCCTCCTCTTGTCCTTTTACTGTCTCTCTGAAGAACTACTGAGGGTCTGTCAAATTGATTCTGTCACTGATATTGGTTTAGAAAGAAGCTTTCATGAGATTAGCCTGTTTCCTTATGTCCGTAGTAGATGCATTTTAAAAACATCGAGGGAAAGTCCGAAAGGAAAAGCCTAAAGAGGACAATATTTGTTAACGGTAGGCTTGGGCTATTACAAAAATAATCTTCGGTCATGGACATTTCAAGAAACATAATAAGGGATGCATTGTGACGAACGAGCATCCTTTACCTTGACAAATTTCCACATAAACTTTGCAGTGCTGAAGGAGTGAAGGTTTTCTTGTTAGTCACCCTTTAGCTATCAGTCACAACTTCACCAGATATGTGGTTCTACATTCTTTCTTCTCTGCTTATGTTGAATGAATTGAAACTAGGTTCCGCTTAGCTTAATTTGTAATAGACCTAACCCACCACTAGCATATATTGTTTTTTTTTAGCTTTCTCTTTAGGGTCTTTCCCTCAAGGTTTTAAAATGCGTCCACTAGAGAGAGGTTTCCACACCCTTATAAGAAATGCATATATTGTTTTTTTTTAGCTTTCTCTTTAGGGTCTTTCCCTCAAGGTTTTAAAATGCGTCCACTAGAGAGAGGTTTCCACACCCTTATAAGAAATGTGTTGTTCCCTTCTCCAACTGATGTAAGATCTCACAATCCACTCCCCTTGGGGGTCCATCGTCCTCGCTTGCACATCGTCCTGTGTTTGGCTCTGATACCATTTGTAACAACCCTAACCCACCACTAGCATATACTGTTCTTTTTGAACTTTCCCTTCAAGGACTTCCCCTCAAGATTTTAAAGCGTGTCCACTAAAGAGAGGTTTCCACATCTTTACTAGGAATGTTTTGTTCCATTCTCCAACCAATGTGGAATCTCACTTAACTTTTCTCGTTACTCGTGGCTCTAGCTAATTTATTCCTTTTGTCTTCCTTTCAAACTAGGTTCAAAACCAATGGAACAACAGAAAGAAAAACCATCAGCTGCAGCAAACCCACCCATCCCTTCTTGTCGAAAGAAGAAAAACGAAGAAGCTACATTCTTGGAGGACTTGAAGGATCACATCGACGAGTTCATTCACGCATCGATGGACGAACACAAATCGTGCTTTAAGAAAACCATCAACAAGGTATATACTTCCAATTCCTTCACTGTGCATCTAAAAGAAATAATCATGTTTGTGATACATGTGGTGGATGTGTTCATCTAATGCTTCCAAAAACTCATTTGACTGGGTACACAGATGTTCCGTATGTCTAAAGTTGTGGCAGATAAGAATTCAGAGACAAGTGGAGTTGAGAGCTCTCTGCCTCTTCGAACAACAGTATCAGAATAAATTCTCTTTTTTCCTCTGTTCTAGGATACTCTCTCTCCATCTTCAACCAAATCCTTGTACTTTGGATCTTTTGTTTTGCTTTATTTCCACAGTTTATACCCATTGTTACTTATTTTTCTTTTTTGATTCTTAAGTTCTTGTTTATTTCCTCAGGCGCACGTTTTTTCTTTGAGTTCAATCATTAAACTATCGGCATTTGAAAGGGTAATTAGGAAAGTGAAAATTTAGCTATTGCCTTCGAGATGAATCTCTAGATCTGTTAATATCGGTTATTGCATGTAGACTATCGAATATTTGAACCTTTGGTCCCTTGACAGCCCGAGCCCAAGTAAGAACTCTAGACGATGACCATTTTTTTGTCCGAATTAAACATGAATCTTTCAATTCATTTGGCAACATCTTTGTGTATTGCGTCTTTGCTTCAATCTAGGTCAACAAAGTCGACTTCTTTTCATGCCGACTCAAAAAGGAGAGGGTAGCCTTTGCTTGACTGATTTATCGGACAAGAGGACGAGATGTGTTAAAGCAATAAATATCATAGGTCTACATAGATCTTAGACTCAGTTATGAAGAATTCCTTTCAACTATTAGTGAAAAATAACGAACGTCACAGGTCACATGACTTAACACAATCACCTATTTACCTCGTAGAATCAAATTTGAAGACCAGAGATAAAAGAGGCAGCGGATTCATATACTGACCTTGGTGATATAGATCGAGACCTAGATAGAGAACGAGACTTGTTAGTGAGATCCATATCGGTAATAGAAAGACCTGCCACAAAAAGCATTCGGAGCGGAAGTCGACCCTTCCCCCGCCATAATAGGACTACCTAGCTTCGCAGCATCGGTCTCGTAGTAGCACATATCTTTATTTAGTGATCGTTATAGGGATAATGAAACCAATGATAGAGTTGACCTAGCCTAGCGACATCCAAATAAAAACATATATTAAATTCATCCTCCAACATTAATTAGCCTTTTAGTTAGAAAAATGAACTTCTAAAAAATGAAAACCAAATTATCACGTAGGATTGCAGGTTTTGATTGTTGAAGACTTGCAAATAGCCGTCCAATCTTTGTTCTTCCTCATCCCACCCCCTTCCAAGTTGCTTCCAATTTCAACCATTTTAGTGAAGCTTCATATTTCTCATCCTGCAATTATTATTAAACTGAGTTAACTTCGTCCAACATATTAATCTTAAATTTAAAATTTTTAAAATCTTTTACTAATTTAATCATAACTCAATTGTTTAAGATAATATCCGAGTAAAATGATTTAATTTAAAATTTTAAAAATTTAATTATTCAAAAGAGACTAAGTCAAGATAATGTTTTTTTTTCCTTCCATTTATGAAAGAAAAGACTCCTCATCTACTAATATAGGTGTTCATCAACGTTCTTGCCACTTTTTTTTTTTTTTTTTTGGGTTAAATATTTTATTTACAAAAATAAATTATTTTAGATATTTATTTGAATTTTGTAGAGCTTTGAGAGTCCTTTTCTGAGTGACATTTTTTAAAACAAGATATTTTTACCATTTTCATTTTGCACCTTAAATTTTTTTTATTTCCAAAATTGGTCAAATTTAAAACTAATACTACAGAAAAAAAAAAAAACATTTTTTAGTAAGAAAAAAAAATCATAATTTTTTAAAAATTAAACAATAATAGTTTTTATTTTTGCATAGAAGCCCCAAGTCTAATGTGTTTGTTTAAAAGCAATGGATATTTGTGAGCAAAGGAAAATATCAACACTAAACAATTCATTAAGTTGCTTTTAGAATAAGGTTAGGTAACCAATTATAAGATTATAATATTAAACCCGCAATTATTGCTATTAATCAACTTTGAAGAAGGCACGTGACGAACATAGTTTAACGGTTATGAACAGAAGTACGTTATAGAAGAGGTACCTTTGTTCTTGATCATTGATGTTATCATGGGAGGTTCGAGGGGCGGAGGAGGAGGTGTAATTAGGGAATGGAACAAGGCCAGATTCAATGTGCTTGACATCCTCAACGAGAAGCTCGAAATGTCTCTTGACTTCATCGGCAGTCTTGTCACCAACAGCCTTGGCGACATTGAGCCAGCGATCGGGCGTGTCCTTGTCAAAGACAGCCAAGGCCCTTTCAAAGGCTTTGTTTTGGTTGGGAGACCATGAGGTAGAGTCATGAGAGGAGGAGATGGAAGCCATTGATGAAGGATTAAGTGAGAAAGAAGAGTTGAAGAAGGAAGGGATTTATAGAGAAAGGAAAGAAAAGGGAATGGGAGTGAGAATTTTGAATGATTTGTTTGCTTAGGAACCACAAAATGGAAAGAGGGAGAGAACACAAAGACGCACCATTTCTCTCTCCTTTCGGGGTGGGTTTCATCCGATCTATATCGATCGTCAGAATCAAATTTAGATTGTACTAGAGGGGCATAGCGGCACCGTCACCTGACGCCATTCTCGGATATAATAGCAGACTAGTAGAGTATACCTGAATTCAGACAGAGTCTTCCATTTTGAGAGAGTTGAAAAAGCACTATCTCGTTGAAAGGTTCTATACATCTGCCTTTTCTCAAGGCATTTCTTTAGACAAAGACTCCGTTTTTTATCGGATGGTAAATATTTCTCAGAATATAGACGGTGAATCAAACCCAGATTTGAATTGAAATTGAGATACTGATGCAAGTTCTTAGCCTTTGAATCAGATAGATTCATATCTAAAAGAGGTTGACAATAAGTTCTTTTAAAATTGACTATTTGTCCCTCTGTTAGAGGTGCAATCGAGTATAATATAATTATATATATATATATATATATATATATATATATTTAATTATTATTATTATTATTATTAATGTTAAATTTTAAGTTATATAAATTGTTAAAAACATTAAAAAAAAAAAAAAGGATTTTGTGATAAAGACGTGAGGATATAAAGAACGAATTGTTAAAACACAAAAACAAACCCCAAAATCGTATTAAACAATGGGTGTTAAAGCAAAAATCGTTCAAGAAATCGAACGCAGAGAAGCAGAGGCCCTGAAGAAATGGCCGCAACTCCACACGCGGATACCCAGATTTTGCAGGTTCTTCAAGGGTTCTTTCAGTGAAGAAGATGGATTAAAACCCATTTTTTGAGGCCAGCTTCTTCATCCCTTTCTGTTTTATTTTCATTCTTAGTAGTTTATCTATGGGCCCAAATTCAGAGCTGAATCAATGGATTCTACAAGGAATTTCACGTGTATGCTTCTGCTACAAAACCCCCTTTTGTTTTCTTTTCAATTTTTCATCTCTGCAAATTTTTCCCTCTTTCCCATGTTGCTTTAAATAGTAATCGCTTTGTGTTCTTCTTGCACTGTTGATATATCTTTGATGTGTCCTATCCTGAACAACGTTCCAAGCAAGGCTAGCTGGCCAAACGAGTCTGTACAATGATTGCCTTGTATGTGTATGAAGAAATGCCTGGTTCCCATTTCCTCTTTGTTGGGGGTTTCTTAGCCATTGATATCTTACCAAGTGAATTCATGTTTTTTCCCTGTTGTTTTCCATCATTGTCATAGATATTTGAACCTTAATTCTCTAAGCAATTTGCTTGGCTGTATTATCATCTTACATTGGAATTAGAACACATAGCTTAGGAGTGTGAAAGTCCAAGCATGTTAGAGCCATGATAAGCAATGAACTGATGGTTAATAACTAGAAGTTGGAATATTGATGGCTCGTTGAACCTCGTGAATTATAGATTTTCCAAATGAGTTTCTGGATAATCCCAACAGTTAATGGAATATGGATTGATCGCACGCCTATAAACGAGATGGGAGAACGAGCATTAACCCGATGAAAAGGATGAAATTGTATTGGTTCTTCAATGTGTAAACAGCCAGGATGAAATATTTCTTGATATCAAGCAAATCCCTGATGACCCTTTTGTTTTGTTTTGTTGGAACTGTTTCTGAATGGTGTTATTGCAGTCACCAAGATTGGCTCATATGCTTTTGCCTGCTTATTCTTCCCTCATGTAAGTTTTTAAGGGTCCACAGCTATGTATTCCCCTTGCTATATTTGGTTATTTTTATGTGAATAAATAGTGACATTTATTTTACTGGTTCCAGCTAGAAGATATGGTTGAGCTTTGGCTGGCCCATTTTATGTGTCTCAAGCTTCAATATTCAAAGTATGTATAATCATATTCCGACTGGTATCATGATATGTTTTTCAACTTAAATGCGATGTAGAATCTTTGTTGTCCTAGATGCAAAGAATTGTGACGGCCCAGCTGAATTCTTTGTCTACTCTTACTTTTCTTTTGTTACAAAAGATACTTGATCAGGGGACCTAATTTTTGTTTCTAATCGAGACGATATAGCATCGACAAAGTTATTGTCTTGGGATACTGTCGAAATACTTAGAATTCATTAAGAACAATCGATTCTCTTTTATAAGTATTGATTGGTGAAATTCTACACTATCCAGCTACGGTGTTTTACATGTCGAGTCGATAAGACTCCTGTTAGACATACTCTAAGCAAGCATCTGATAACATAAGATAGCAGAATGACCCCACTGCTTGAATCTACAGCTTAGGTAGAGAAGTCCAAAGCTAAACTCATCCATTGCAAACTAATATCTCAAAGTTGATGTCTATTTGAGCATAGCTCGACTTGTGATGACATATATCTTCGACCAAGGGGTCAAAGGTTTGAATCCTCCACTCTTACGCATTGGTCAAAGGTTTGAATCCTCCACTCTTACGCATTGTTGTACTCGAGTTATTAGTTTGCAATGGATGGAATGGAATCTCGAGTTACGCATTGTAGTCGAGTTCATTGCTTGATTATTACTTACACGTAATGGAATATGTGCACGCAGATACACCCTCTGTTGACATTAAGAATCCTTATAAGTATTGTCCTAATCCCTTTTCACATGAAAATAATACTGATATCAATTCTGTTGAGGATTAGAGAGGAATCCCACATTGGCTAATTAAGAGGTTGATCATGGGTTTATAAGTAAGGAATACATTTTCATTGGTATGAGACCCAAAAGCAAAGTCATGAGAGCTTATGCTAAAAGTGGACAATATCATACCATTGTGGAGGTTTGTGATTCCTAACATGGTATCAGAGCCATGCCCTTAACTTAGTCATGTCAATAGAATCCTCAAATGTCGAACAAAGAATTTGTGAGTCTCGAAGGTGTAGTCAGAAGTGACTCAAATATTGAATAAATGATGTATTTTGTTCGAGGGCTCTAGAGAAAGGAGTTGAGCCTCGATTAAGGGGAGATTGTTCAAAGGCTCCATAAGCCTCAGGGAGGCTCTATGGTGTACTTTGTTCAAGGGGAGGATTGTTAAGGATTGTTGGTAGAGGAGTCCTACATCGGCTAATTAAGAGGTTGATTATGAGTTTAAAAATAAGGAATACATTTTCGTTTTGGGGAAACCAAAAGCAAAGCCATGAGAGCTTATACTCAAAGTGGACAATATCATACCATTGTGAAGGTTCGTGATTCCTAACAAATTCCTCCCATCTTTGGGATTGTTCTCCTACAAAGTGGTCCTAGTCCTACGAGTCAGAAAGATTCGATCATGTTTGACTGTTGTTCTATGGGTGAATGTGAATATGCATAGTTTGTTTAGTTCCCAAAGGGTGGTGTAAAGGTTTGCATATTCAATTGCTAAGATGCGATGCATGGCTTTTGTATTCATTGCAGCCTAGTTGCTTGGAAGAAATGGACAAGAATCATGAACTTTATGGAGAGAAGAAGAATTGCACCGTCCCGACCTAGTTGGATGGTCCAAAGGCGTCTTCAAAAGAATAAAGATAACTTATTACACGGAATCTTACAAGCAGGTTAGCTTTTGAATTCCGAGTTGTTTGCTTTGTTTTTCTCCAAGATTATGCTGTGAAGTTAAAGAAATAGAAAAGGTCAGTGCAAAGTCCATTTAGGTCTGCTTGTATTAACTTCTGATATAATCTCATGCTGCTTATATATATTCCAGTGTCGAGAAAATGCACGTGAACCCACCGGGTGCTCGTGATGTGGCATGGGGATTCTCCTCTTCCTTCACTTGTCTGCTCATTGGTTTTGGTATAATTTCAAGACATTTTATTCATTCCTTTATTATTTACAGCTGCAGAGTTATTGGTTGGGCCTATATTAGTGAAGTATCTACAATTTTCTCATCTGATTAACGTTTAGTATTCTAAGTGAAGTTCATTTTATGCTTCTGAAGTTATTAAGTTCTATTTGTGGTCTTACTTTGCTTGGATTGACATTCAATAAAACTCACACATAGCAACTCGTTGTGGTGTGATCTACAAGCCTCTCTTTTCTTCGTCCCTATGAATGAACGGACAAAGTTATGAACGGACCTGCCATGGTTTATCAGGTCTTGTCAAGAGTTGAGAGAGAAGTGTTGTGGTGTGACCAAAAAGGACAGTGGATCACACAAAAGGATTGTGTTACTTAACACAAAAGGATTGTGTGAGAAAGTCAAACTAAGGTTCAAGCAAGGTCATATATGACAAGATCATTAGTGCTGTTAATGACAAAGCTTAGTAGGGGTTAGATGGGGCCTCAAGTCAAGGCTTTGTAAGATGGGGATGCGTCGAAAGTCTAAGGCAGGTTTTGGGGTAGATTTTGGTTAGTGAGAAATATGACAGTATGTCACATTTCAGGTGAGTTAAAAGATCATACAAGCTCTCCACGGATGGATGGAAAATCTTAAATGGAAAGACAATCTCATTTGTTTGTTTCGATTAGTAAAGTCAAGTCAGATGTCATTGTTGATGCTCAAGGCGACATAAACCATCAATATGACTCAATAGTTCTCGGTTGGAACAATACTTGCTTGATAGAGCCCAATAAGTGTTGTAATGGCCCATAGCATTCGATAAATAACTAAAAAGATAGATAGTGTTGGATGATGAAAGTCCCACATCGGCTAATTTAGGGAATGATCATGGGTTTATAATCAAAGAATACTCTCTCCATTGAGGTGAGACTTTTTGGGGAAGTCCAAAGCAAAACCATGAGAGCTTATGCTCAAAGGAGACAATATCATACCATCTAACAAATAGAATCTAATAAGTATTATAATGGCTCGGTAGGACATAATAGGTGTCGTAATCACCGAGTAATCCTTAAGCAAGTATTATAAGCTTGTTTTGCCCGAGTCCCAATAAGGTTTCGAGATGTAGAAGTATGACGGTTGTGTTGCTGATAACCAAGATGATGATAGAAAGTAGAGATGAAGTTGATATTGGTAATTGAATTAATGGGTGGTAGCTAAAATTAGGAAGTTGTTGTGAAATAATAAAGATAAATAGGATTAATAATAGTATTTAGTGGAAATATTGTTATTGGGAAGAGGGAGGAGAGAGAGAGAGAGAGAGAGAGAGAGAGAGAGAGAGAGAAGGGCATGTGAGAAGGTGTGGAAGGGCATGGCCACAATATTCGGCTACAGCGAAAAACGACAACAATACGTCGGGAATTGGACCCCATATGTCTTTCCTCTTTTTTTCCTTTTTTTTTTTTTTTTTCTTTTTTACCCTAAAACCCTCTCTCATTCATCATCCAAGTCCCTTACATTCTCTCCCTTTTTCTTTCCTTCAATTTTTAAGGCACATTTAAAGTGGTTTTCACACCATTGTAGAGGAAAAACATCTGGTAGAGGAAAATGAGATGTTTTGTTCCATTTCTCAATGTGGAATTATATAATCTCCTCTTGAGGCCAAGCGTCATTGCTGGTACTCGTTCATGTAGGATCTCACAATCCATTATCAATCCATCTCTTTTCAGGTCCCAGTATCCTCGTTGGCACACCATCCCGTCTACCCCTTGTGGTACTCGTTCATGTAGGATCTCACAATCCATTACCAATCCATCTCTTTTCAGGTCCCAATATCCTCGTTGGCACACCATCCCGTCTACCCCTTGTGGTACTCATTTCTCTCTTCAATCGACATGGGATCTTACAATCTATCCCTTTTTGAGTTCCAGCATCCTCTAGCACACCACCCAGTCCAACCCCTTCAAGGCCCAACGTCTTTGCTGACACACTATTCACTATTCGATGTCCACCCCACCACTTCTTTGTTTAGCCATTTGATAAATTAAATTCAAAATTTGAAAGAAAGAATATTCCTTCAACGATCAGATTCCACGCCCACTTGTCCATTACGGAAGTCGATGTGGCAGACCCATCATCATGGCCCAATTAAAAAAGAAATATACCACGAATCATTGCAAAAATATCTCACATCTTTTTCCACAAAAATATCTCGAATCTCCTACACGATATTTTCTGCTTACCTGTCGTCAATCGGATCAGACCAAAACTACAGCCAAATTATATTAAAAACTAATAATTATCTTCCCCATTTGCCGTTCCCAGTGCAATAATTATGGTCACAGTACAGGACACCTCTGAAAAAATCATGAAAATGGATCTTACTTTTTCTGAATAACCCCTTTAATGGAGATTCTTGGCCATGGCGGAAATTCGGCAGAGACAAAGGATGAACAGAAAACAAAGATTTGTTGAGAACGAAGAGCTGCACTACTTCATTTTCTTATATCATTTTTTCGTTGTAACAGAGACATAATGAGGAACACGAAACCCATCGGTCATCGGTCAAAAAAAGAGAGCACCCAAACGGAACACAGTACAGGGAAATCAAAAGGCTGCTAAGATTTTTTTTTTTTTCTTTTTATCATCACACTAATACTTCGACGAAACCAAAAGCTAAATCGTAATGCACCACCGCCTAATTTCTCCACCCTCCTTCAGATCCACCGCCGCCGCCACCTCCTCTCTGGTAGCGGCCACCATCACCACCACCGCCGCCGCCGTATCCACGGTCACGTCCACCGCCGTAACCACCACCTCCGTATCCACCTCCACCACCACCGTAACCACCGCCTCCACGGTTGTATCCACCACCACCTCCTTCACGGCGTCCACCGTAACCACCACCACCACCACCTCCACCACGGTTGTAACCACCGCCGCCGCCGCCACCGCCTCTTTGCTGAGCCTCGTTGACGGTGATACTCCGTCCATCAAGGTTCTGGCCGTTCATTGCTTCGATAGCGCTTCTCATGGCCTCTTCATCCACAAACGTCACGAATCCAAATCCCCTCGATCTTCCGGTTTCACGGTCGTTGACGATCTGGATAACAATAATCACAAGAAAACAAAGATCAGTCACAGAACCACAACAATTGAGGCAAACTGGAACAAAAATCAAAAGAAGAAAAATGAAAATTAAAGAAAAATCGATCGTTCTTCGTCTCTGTAACCAAGATGAAGGTAAACGTACCGATGAAAGGAGAGTAATAAAAGTAACATATCAAGAGAGTAGTAGTAGTAGTAAAGTAACACAAAACAGATGAGAGTCACAGATCAGATTTAGGATCGTCAAAGCCGAATCGGAACAAATCCAGATCTCGACGATGACAAACGGACCTTCGCTTCCACGATCTCGCCAAAGGAAGAGAAAGCCTTCTCTAAGGCATGATTATCAGTGGCCCACGCAAGGCCACCCACGAAGCAACGGTACTCAACAGACGAGGAAGCCATGGAAATCAGAAAACCCTAACCCTAGAAAGGGGTTCAAACAAGGAAGGAAAAGAGAAAGAGGGGGATCGACACAAATCCACACCTCTGAAGACGAACACAATGAGTTAGAAATGAACCAAGGGGTTGGTTATATAGAGGGCAGAAGATAACTATGGTTAGTTTTAGGGTTTGCTCAGTATTTAACTCAAGCGGTTTATTTGCAATCAGGGTTAACCTAAAAGGCGGTGTGATTGGCACCTTGTTTGGATGCGCCCCAAATCTTATCCTTCCCTCAGTTATTCCAATCCCCATTTTATGATATTTTTCTCCTCCTATAAATATCTACTTTTACTACCAAACCTAAAAATGTCAACTTCATCCCATTTGTATTATCATGATAAACCCTAATTACATAGAAAATTAGTGTTGAAATAATAAAATATTATATTAAGACAAAATTCGACGACACGGACCGACCTGAGGCAAAAGAGAAAAGAAAACCTCGCAATCTCTCTAAACCGTTGTGTTGTCTTAATTATCGAAACCCCTAAGGCAAGCACATTGTCACATCAGTCTCAATCTTCATTTTTTCATGGGTCACGTTCTTCTTCCTTCAAACAATTTTTATCGTTTGTTGTCATGGGTAGGTCTGGTTGTGTGAAATCTTATATCAGTTGGGGAAGAGAGTGAAACATTCTTGTGTGGAAACCTTTCCCTAGCATACGCATTTTAAAAACGTTGTGGAGAAACCCAAAAAGAAAATCCTAAAGAGAACAATATCTGCTAACGGTGGGTTTGGGCCAATACATATGGTGTCAGATGCAGAGGACAATTTGTCAATGAGGAGGCTAAGCTCCGAAGGGGATAGACATAAAGGTGTGTCTGCAAGGACGTTGGGCCTCGGGGGTGGATTAGGGGGTCCCATATCAATTGAAGAAGGGAACAAGTGTCAGCAAGATCGCTGGTCGAACGCTAGCCCTGAAGGGGGTGGATTGTGAGATCCGTTGGGAGGACAAGAACATAATAATAATAATAATATAATCATAATCTTCCATGATTATGTGGGCTTTGGGTCTTAATGGGCTTTGGGCCCAACCATCAAACCTGGGTTTGTTATTTTTGGGCTTAACCATTTAATTTGAGTTAAAACTTCGGCCCATATTTCGTATGGTCCAATTTGACTAAATTTAATTTAATTACTTAATTAAACATATTCACTTTAATTTGAGAATTTGTCAATTTTTGTCTTCAAATTAAATATAGGACACATGTCAACTTATAATTGGTGGCTAGTTTAATAACTTATTATTTTATGATTAATTTCTGACGTAACAATTTGTGATTATGGATATCTCATTGCCTTTTATGCTTAATTACCATTTTAGGATCGAGGTGAATTCACATAATTATTATTTTAGGTATTTTTATAAGAATAATTACAAACATAATACAATTCATTTAAAATAGGTTAAATTAATAAAAAAAAAATAATGTTGAATTTTATCTCAAAAATACAGTTTATAAAAGATTTAATAATACCCTTAAATTTAAAAAAAAAATTAAAAAATTAAAAAATATCTTTAAACTTAAAAAAATACTTTTATTATTAGTTTTTTTTCTTAATTTTTTTTTTAAATTTAAAAAGATTTTTACTACCACGTTTACACTTTTTAAAATAACATTAATAATTTTGGAGATAATTTATGAAGTATTAATAGACGATTTTTTTTTTCCATATATTCACGATAAGATTTTTTTTAAAACATTTTTATAAAGGGTAAAGGGTGTTAACGCTACGTTTAAAATTCCACACGTATTTTTTAACACAGTACTCACACGAGGAGTATTTTTTAAATGTTTAAAGGTATTAATGAAACTTTTTAAAGTTCTAACGTATTTTTTGAAACACTTTTATATATTTTATTTTATTTTTGTAAGTCTAGAATATTTTTATTATTTTAAATATTTTAAATATTAAATTCAGACAAAGTTGAATAGAAAAAGTATTAATTTCTATTTCAATGGTCGTGGTTAACCCGAACCTTATAATTATTGAATTAAACAAAATAAATTATTAGTAATATTTTATCATAAATTTCAATTTTCTTTCACAAAAATATTCCAATTAAGTTATAATATAATTTTTAAAAATATTATTACAATAAAATAAGAAATGAAAAAAAAAAAAAAAACATTGTTATATTTTGAATTAATCAATCTTATATAAATAATTAACACCTACCACAAAAAAGCTAGCTTTGTCTATTAGGGAAAAGGACATATAAAATTTTTAAATCAAAATTAATAAACAAAAAGGACATTGCTTGCTTGTTTGAGTTAAATACTCCATTAAATAATAATAATTAGAACAATTGAAAAAATTAGTTGAACTTTTCAAAATTAATTTGATTATTGTATGACTTTGTATTAAATATTTCTATTAAATAGTGGAAATTATTGATTATTCTAGACAAATATTTTTAAAAAATAAATTAGTATTTTACCCACATCAAAATCGGATCACAATAATATGCATTAGACATGGGATAACCTAGACCCGAGACGAACCATAGAAGTATCACAAAACAAAAATGCATGCTTACATCACGTTGACTAAGGACATCCAGCACGAAAATCATTAACCTAAATTGAATGATGGTAAAAAGGTTACTCAGCTCTAAATCACCTTTTAGATAGCATACGTCTTATCTAAAGCAATGCTAGATTAAAACGAGGAAAACCTACCGTGTACTTGTGAGATCCCACATTGGTTGGAGAGGAGAACGAAGCATTCCTTACAAGGGTGTGGAATCTCTGCCTAATAGATGCGTTTTAAAATCGTGAGGTTGATGACGATATGTAAAGTGCCAAAGTGGAAAATATCCACTAATAGTGGGCTTAGACCGTTACAAATGGTATCAAAGCCAGACAGAGGGCTGTGTGCTAGTAAGGATGTCGAGCCCTCCACGAAAGTAGATTGTGAGATCTCACATCGATTAGAGAGGGGAAAGAAGTGGGCGGTGTGTAAGCGAGGACGCTGGGCTCCCTAGGGAGTAGGTTGTGAGATCCCACGTCGGTTGGAAAGAGGAACAAAGCATTCTTTAAAGGGTGTGGAAATCTCTCCTTTGTAGATGCATTTAAAGCGACGACGATACATAACGAGCGAAAGCAAACAATATCTACTAGCGGTGAGCTTGAAATGTTATAGTACTAATATTATAATAAAACCAAACCAATCTTTTGAACGGGACCAAACCAATACATGAATAACTTCGACGTGCAACACATGATCCTTCCTTGAACCATTTGCATGCAACACATCACTACATCACCCTACGAAATTTCGTATTATATTTAGAAATACATTATTGTAACGAATTAGAATATTCATTTCACCAAGATGAATTAATCCATCTCGACGGTGACCAAAAATATTTTGAATAATTTATCAAGTTTGAATATTTCATTGCCAATGCTCAAGATATATCAATCAATTTTGTTCTTAATCTCTTCATCTTCCATCTCTTCCTCTTTTGAATCTGTCAAATCAATCATCTTCAGGATCCAAAAACACAGGGATTTCAATGATCGAGGGGTTTTGACACAAGGGGAAGATCAAGGAATTTTGGAGTTCATTCATGAGCCGTGGTGGAAGGACATGCAAAACGCAATAGATATCACGTTCTTGCTCTTGTTCTTGCTCTTCCCCTGTTTTCAGCTCACATTTCAGCAGCTGAGCTCAAGAACAGAGCGCGCAGCTCTTCTGGAACTCCGATCGTCCTTAGGCTTGCGAGGCAGAGACTGGCCCATCAAAGCCGACCATTGCTCTGTTTGGAACGGCGTACAATGTCGCAACGCTCGAGTTATTGGCATCAACATTTCTGGGTTTCGAAGAACTCGCCTCGGCAGACAAAACCCACGATTTGTTGTTGATGCTTTAGCTAATTTAACGCTTCTCCAGTCTTTTAATGCTTCTAAGTTCTTGCTTCCTGGACCCATCCCTGACTGGCTTGGTTCATCGCTCAAGTCTCTGCAAGTTCTTGATCTTCGTTCTTGTTCAATCCATGGTCCGATTCCATCGAGTTTTGGTAATTTAACGAATCTAACCACTCTGTTTCTCTCCAATAACAAGCTAAATGGGTCGATTCCTGCAAGTTTTGGCCAATTAATTCGGCTTTCTCTGCTTGATCTTGCCCGTAATGAGCTCACTGGTTCCATCCCTTTGTCAATATCATCTCTTGGGAACCTCTCATTTCTTGACCTTTCTTCAAATCGTTTAGATGGGTCAGTTCCTCCGCTCATTGGGTCACTCAGGCAGCTGCAAAAATTGAACCTTTCGAGCAATAATCTCAGTTCTTCATTGCCTGCTTCACTCGGCGACCTGGGTGTCCTGGTGGATCTTGATATCAGTTTCAACAAATTCTCCGGGCCACTACCGCCAGATCTAAAGGGCATGAGCCGCCTGCAGAGAATGTTACTAAGAAGCAATTTACTCGGTGGATCACTGCCAGATGCTCTGTTTTCGTCGCTCACCCAATTGCAGGCGTTGGCTATCAATGACAATCGTTTTACTGGTGCAGCCCCTGACGTGTTGTTCTTGACGCCTGGGCTGCGGTTTCTTGATATCTCTGGGAACAATTTCACTGGGTTGCTGCCAAATTCGAGCTTGAATTCGAATTTTAGCGATGGGACGTTGAATGTTTCTCGAAACATGTTCTATGGTGGGCTCGTGCCTGTTCTTGGAAGGTTTAGTGTTGTTGATCTGTCTGGGAATTATTTTGAAGGCGGTGTTCCAAGCTTTGTAGTGATGAATGCATCTTTGGAGAGTAATTGTCTTCGAAATGTTTCCAGGCAGCGGACATTGGAAGATTGCTCCTCGTTTTACGCTGCAAAAGGCCTTGAATTTGATGATTTTGGTAAGCCAGTCGCTGAACGGCCTCCTCCTGTTCCAGAGAAGTCTGGGAAGAACATGAACAATATAAGGGTAATTATATTGGCTAGCCTATTAGGATGGGTCGGGTTTATTGTTGTTGTTTAAGATCGAGTTATAGTTTAGTGGTAAAAATAGATTTTTTTTTTTTTGTTCGAGTTGGGAGCCGTGATTGAATAAAAGACGTTTATAGATCGAAGTGGTTTGAGTTAGAGATCCGAAAAAGTTTGAATTTGTATAAATTTGTTTGATTGTTTTAAGTTTGAATTTGTAATGTTTGTGTTTAGATTAGAAATGTTTCTTAAAAGTGTATTAGGTTGGTAAATTTGGAATTTGTAATACCACGATTGTGTTGATAATACGAATTTATGTTCCGTGTTCTTGTTGGTTGTCCCTACCTGTTCGTTGTTCATTAAGAATCTTCTAATTGTTCGAATCATTTGACCATCATTTTGCCTTAATTTTCTCCATTCCTTTAATCAATTGTTGTTCGTTTGAAAAATTCATCTTCGCTTTCAATTTCAATTTGATTTACGATCTTTACTGGGGAGCTAATGTACAGTCAATCATATCATATATACAGTTACACATGTTCAATGCTACGATAACATCCATCAAGCACGGAGCGCAGATATATACATTTCCATCCTCCATTTGAGCATGTTTATATACTACAGTAGAAAAACAATCCAATATATCATGCAAGGAACAAATAAGTCGAGCCACTAATAAGTGTAACTAATCTCATACTTCCTAGTTAGGTCATACTGATGCTATCCACGGAAGGTTAGTTTTACTAGCATGCATCCACGGAAGGTTTAGTTTTACTAAATATCCGTGTGGTTACGATTGTCATGTGCCTTCCTGTGTTCTTATCGTTTCTAGGTTCGATATGTCTACTCTTTGAAGTGGCTCTTGTAGCTCAGTTGGTTAGAGTACCTGTTTAGTAAGTGGGAGGTCTTCAGTTGAACTCTCAATATAGGAGCATTTCCTTCTTCCAAGCAAATATCCCACCCTAATGTGTAAGTTAGTTCGCTTATCGTTTCTCCATTTGGTATGTCAATTCTTTTAAGTGGCTCTTGTAGCTCAGTTGGTTAGAGCACCCGTTTAGTAAGCGGGAGGTCTTGAGTTCAACTCTCAACAAGAGCATTTTCTTCTTTCCAATCGGATATCCCACACTAGCAGTTTAGTTTGTTTATTTTCCCAACAATAAATTATTTTATTCTATTTTAATTTTTTGAGCTCCCGCTACCGTTTCGACTCTAGAACTTTCTATTATCTGTTCTCCTATTTTCACCCGTGCGTGGTGAGTCCATAATATCATACAACAATCGTCATCAAAATTAAGAACGATTCAATCATAAAAACTTCAAAATTAAGCATACTTAGCTTGAAACGATCTTATATTGGGTGACCTCCTGAGAATTTTTCTAGAAAGCATGTGAGTGAGGACAAAATATGCAAAAACGACTCGTGTTGGTTTATGGAAGATAGTTTTCGCTCTTAAAAATAACAAATAGGCAACGTGGTCATGTCTTGGACATGAGGCGTTACGGTTAAACTCTGAACGAGCTACTTAGATTCAATCATCTCTATATTTTTAAAGATTCCAACTCATATCGAACTAAAAATTGGGAACAGTTGTACCGACCGAGAGAAAGTGACGGGTGCAAATGGTTAAGAGGGAGTATAAATGAAATGGGGAAGGCATTGAATTGCTATTCTAAATGCACCCAATTGGTAGGGAGTTGAGAGTGATTGAGTCCTACTACAAATGCCCACTTTAATCGAGGGTGTTGGTAAGTTAAAGAGCTTTGAACCCACAAAGGTTTCCAAAATGGTCCAACAAATAATCTTTATGAATTTTGTCGACCAATTTATGATATTTAAGAGGTGGACTTATCTATTCGACCTACTACCGATTCAAGTACCGTTTCAACTCATGCACGTTTGCCATTTAAGGTCTCGACTCACTCAGTTTACATCTCAATCGAGTCTCTTTTTCGTATGTTATAAACTAAAATCTCTTTCGTAGATCATTGTCATTACCGTGTCTATTAAGTAGAGGTAGAATGTCGTTTCTCCAATCGATGTAGGTCATTGTAATTACAGTGTCTGTTAGGAAGAGGTTTATGTAATTTGTTAAGGAATGTTTTCTCTTCAACTGATATGGGATCTCTCGATCCACTCCCTTAGGACCCAACATCCTCGTTGGCACACCGCCCCAGTGTTTGGCTCTAATACCAACTATAACAGCTCAAGACTATCGCTAGCAGATGTTAAGAATGCCCTCTCTCCAATCGATGTGGGATCTCTCAATCCACCTCCTTGGGGCCAGCATCCTTGTTGACACACTACCTAGTGCCTGACTCTTATACCAACTGTAATAGCCCAAGGCCATCACTAACATATATTGTCTAATTTGGCCAATTACATATCGTCATTAGTCTCATGATTTTAAAATGAGTCTGTTAAAGAGAGGTTTTCACACGTTTATAAAGAATGCTTCATTTCTCTCTCCAATCGACGTGAGATCTCTCAGTTACATGTCATCACCATTATTACGGTGAACTCAATCAATTTGTTTGAGCTTATCTAAATAATGGAAATTCTTTTAGTTTTATCAGCTCATTTTAGCTAAACGACCCTCATACCAACCAACTATAATATATCATAATTGACCGAATACTTAAAAGACTAAGAAATAAAAATACAATAAATATACGAAGACACGCAGTTGACAGTTTAATTATGTTCATAGAAGTTGACTTAAACGCTCGAAAGAAAAACACAATAAATCTATAAATTCTAGAAAAGTCAATCGTAAATATATTATTTTAATATTAGAATTAGTCAATAAACTTTAAATTTTATTTATAAACCATCCAAAACATATCAAATATCTTTTAAAATTAATTATAAAACTAAAAGACCAGAGCTTATAATTGTCAAATTTTATTTAAAATATAATTAAAAGTACCAGACACAAAATTCCACTTTAAATATTAAATTTATAAATACTTCTATTATTTTATTTTTAGAATATAACAAATTTTAAATATTCAAAACGAAAAAGAAAAAAAATGTGATTTTTAATGATAAAAAATTCAATAATTTATCAGAGAACCTATCTAAAATTCATATGGTAAATTAATAATAACACCTTTAAATTTTAAGAAATTAAAAAATATCCTTAAATAAAATTATTTATTTTTTTTTTTTTTATAAAAGTAAAAATATTAATAATATTTTTAAAAGTTTATAAATACTTTTTAAACCATAAGAATATTTTGGATTTAAAAAAAAAAGTCAATGAAACTTTTATTTATTTGAAATAAATAATTAATAATTTTCCTATAAAATTAATTGTAAATGTAATTTATAATAAATTTACCTAAAATATAATGCAACCAATTCTGTTTTTTTTTTTGTCTGAAACCTAAAAAACCTGTGTTATTGTTACAGTAGCAGAGTCGCTTCCACTCAGTCGCTTCCCAGGCAAGGTGAGAGAGATGTCTGATGAACTAACATAGAAAACAGTGAGCGAAGGATTAAAAAACCAATTTCCTTTTGATTTTCAGAGAAAGCAGAGAAGAAGAAGAAAAGATTGAATCAAAAGGAAGCAAGAAAGGCAATCGGGTGTGTGGCTTTTGGGGCTGAGCTGTAGCAGTTGAAGGTCAAACAAACCCCACTTCCCCAAAAGCGGCTTCGGAGTGCCAATCTACAGCTTTCTTCACCCAAGATTTCTATTATTAAAACTGTGCTGTTCGTCAATTTTTGAAGGTTCCCCTTCTTCCCTTTTCCCCTTTTCCGGTTCTGTAATGGGTTTGTTTAACTTTGAGCGATTTGGTTATGGTCAAATGGATTGGGATTTGACATAAAGTGAAGATTGAGGGATTTTGGATCTAGAGATTGGAGTTTATTCATGAGCTGTGGTGGGAGGATATGCGAAACGCACTCGATTTCATGTTCTTGTTCTTGCTCTTGTTGTTCTTGTCCTGTTTTGAGCCCACATTTCAGCAGCTGAGCTCTAGAACAGAGCGGGTAGCCCTTCTGGAACTTCGATCGTCCTTGGGTTTGCGAGGCAGGGACTGGCCCATCAAAGCGGACCCTTGCTCTGTTTGGAACGGCGTTGAATGTCGGAATGGTCGAGTTATTGGGATCAACGTTTCTGGGTTTCGAAGAACTCGGCTTGGTAGACAAAACCCACAATTTGTTGTTGATGCTTTAGCTAATTTAACGCTTCTCCAGTCTTTTAATGCTTCTAGGTTCTTGCTTCCGGGAGCCATTCCTGACTGGCTTGGTTCATCGCTCAAGTCTCTGCAAGTTCTTGATCTTCGTTCTTGTTCTATCCTTGGTCCTATTCCATTGAGTTTTGGAAATTTAACGAATCTAACCACTCTGTATCTCTCCAATAACAAGCTAAATGGGTCGATTCCTGCAAGTTTTGGCCAACTTATTCGGCTTTCTGTGCTTGATCTTGCCCGTAATGAGCTCACTGGTTCCATCCCTTTATCAGTATCATCCCTTGGAAACCTCAAATTTCTTGACCTTTCTTCAAATCGTTTAGATGGGTCAGTTCCTCCCCTCATTGGGTCGCTTAGGCAGCTGCAACAATTGAACCTTTCCAGCAATAATCTCAGTTCTTCATTGCCTGCTTCACTCGGCGACCTGGGTGTCCTGGTGGATCTTGATATCAGTTTCAACCAATTCTCCGGGCCGCTACCGCCAGATCTAAAGGGCATGAGCCGCCTGCAGAGAATGTTACTAAGAAACAATTTACTCGGTGGATCACTGCCAGATGCTCTGTTTTCTTCGCTCACCCAATTGCAGGCATTGGCTATCAATGACAATCGTTTTACTGGTGCAGCCCCTGATGTGTTGTTCTTGACGCCTGGGCTGCGGTTTCTTGATATCTCTGGGAATAACTTCACTGGTATGCTTCCTAATTCAAGCTTGAATTCGAATTCGACTGATGGAACATTGAATATTTCTCGAAACATGTTTTACGGTAGCCTCGTGCCTGTTCTAGGAAGGTTTAGAGTCATTGATCTATCTGGAAATTATTTTGAAGGCAGAGTTCCAAACTTTGTGTCAATGAATGCATCTCTTGAGACTAATTGTCTTCAAAATGTTTCCAGTCAGAGGACATTGGAAGACTGCTCCTCATTTTATACTGCAAAAGGTCTTGATTTTGATAATTTTGGCAAACCAAGCTCTGCACAACCTCCTCTACCCGAAAAGTCTGGCAAGAATAAGATCAATAAAAGGGTAATCATATTGGCCAGCGTATTTGGAGGGGTCGGGTTTATTGTCTTTATGGTGTTGCTAGCAATGCTGCTGTTTCTATATATTGGCGGGAAGAGAGCGTCGGGGAATCAAAGGGGTGTTAGTGTAGGACCGATACCTACTCGAAGCAGTGAACTCCCTCCTGACCAATCGATTAACTTTTCGAGTTTAGGCGACGTTTTTACAGATAAACAGCTTCTTCAGGCTACTGGTGGCTTTAGTGATGAGAACTTAATCAAACTTGGTCACTCCGGGGATCTATTCCGCGGTGTCTTGGACAATGGGGCCAATGTCGTTATCAAGAAGATCGACTTGCGAACGGTTAAAAAGGAAACTTACCGAGTGGAATTGGATTTTTTTAGTAAGGCGTCGCATACGAGATTGGTTCCCCTTTTAGGACATTGCCTAGATAATGAGCATGAGAAGTTCTTGGTTTATAAATATATGCCAAATGGAGACTTGGCGAGTTCCTTGGTTAGGAAAAGTAATGTTGATGATGAAAATGTGCAGTCTTTGGATTGGATAACAAGACTTAAAATTGCATCAGGAGCTGCTGAGGGTCTTGCTTATATGCATCATGAATGTTCTCCGCCGCTCGTGCACAGGTACTTAGAACCTTTGTTATTGTCTATTTACTTTCGAGTTTTGTTGATGTGTATGTTATCAATTGCTCGTGTTCGCTTATTGTCGTTTTGTGGCTCCTTCGATTAAGATCAATGTATGGGTGATTGGGCTAATAATATAGTTATCCATATTTCTATCGCGACTGAGTCAGTTGACCAAATTTCTTAGTAAACTAAACTCAAGCTCTGTGAGATTCTATATCGGTTGGGGAGGAGAACTAAACATTCTTACAAGGGTGTGAAACCTCTCCCTAACAAACGTGTTTTAATAACCTTGAGGGGAAGCCTGAAAGGGAAAGCCAAAGAGGACAATATCTGCTAGTAGTGGGCTTGGGTTGTTACAAATGGTATTAGAGCCAAACATCAGGCGATGTGACTGCGAGGAGGTTGAGCCTCGAGGGGGGGTGGACACAAGGCGGTGTGCTAACAAGAACGCTGGCCCCGAAGGGGGGTGGATTGTGAAATCCTACATTGGTTGGGAAGGAGAATGAAGCATTCTTTATAAGGATGTGAAAACTGGGGTGGACATGAGGCGGTGTGCCTACAAGGACGCTGGGCCCCGAAGGGGGTGGATGTCAGATCTCATATTGGTTAGGGAGGAGAACGAAACATTCTTTATATGGGTGTGGAAACCTCTCCCTAGTAGACACGTTTTTAAAGCCTTGAGGGAAAGCCCAAGGAAAAGCCCAAATAGGACCATATCTACTAGCGATCGGCTTGGGCTGTTACGAGCTCTGTTTTGTGATTGTATAGCTCAAAGAGGACAATATCTGCTAGCGGTGGACTTAGGCTGTTATGAGCTCTCTTGTGTGATTGTATACGTTGTTAAGTTATCAACATTTTTTCCTTTGGTCATTGAAGAGATGTTCAAGCTAGCAGTATACTTCTCGATGATAAATTTGAAGTCCGACTCGGGAGCTTGAGTGAAGTTTGTGCCGAAGATGGGGACTCGAACAGCCACCAGAATCGAATTTCCAGGTTGCTTCGGTTGCCACAGTAAGTACTCACCTCTTCATTACAATTGAAATATCAACGGTTCAGTTTATCTTTCTCTTCATTACAATGATGATTCTCTATGATTAAAACATGGTGCCACAGTAAGTACTCATTCTAGCTCATAAATATTGGTTATTTCTATCATGTATTTTCTTTACACATGAGGCTGTAATGATCATTTTCTCTTTGAAACGTGCAGGTCGTCCGAGCAAGGTTCTTCTGGTATGTTCAAATTTACATTTTGTCTTCCTTTCATGATTAAAGATTTCCTTTGTCATGGCTGTATGCATGTTTATCTGTGAGATCCCACATAAGTTGGAGTGGGGAACGAAGCATTCCTTATAAGAAAATCTCTCCCTAGCAGGCGTGTTTTAAAACCTTGAGGGAAAGCCCAAATAAAGACAATATCTGCTAGCAAGCAGTGAGTTTGAGTTGTTATAAATGGTATAAGAGCCAATCATTGGGCGGTATGCCAACGAGGACGCTGGCCCCCAAGGGGGGTGGATTGTGAGATCCCCATCGGTTGGAGAAGGGAACGAAACATTCCTTATAAGGTGTGGAAACCTCTCTCTAACATATGCGTTAACTTGGAGGGGAAGCCCAGAAGAAAAGCTCAAAGAGGACAATATTTGCTAGCGGTGAACTTAGGCTGTTACAAATGGTATCAAAGTTAGTCACCGGACGGTATGATAGCGAGGACGCTGGACTCTCAAAGGGGGTGGATTGTGAGATCCCACATCGGTTGAAGGGAACGAAACATTCCTTACAAGGGTGTGGAAACCTCTCCCTAATAGACGTATTTTAAAATCTCGAGGGGAAGCCCGGAAGGGAAAGTCGAAAAAGGACAATAGGATCTAAAGTTAGTCCCATATTTGAAACCGTGTTTAGTCTAAGATCGCTTTCTTGAATCGAAATTTGCAGGGTCACAGACATCAGTGTGTTCCTATGACGTTTACTGCTTTGGGAAGGTGTTATTAGAGCTAGTGACAGGCAAGGATGGCATCAGTGGCACCCCAGACACCCAATTGAAGGAATTTTATGATCAAACATTCCCATACATCAACATCCACGACAAAGAATTAGTGACCAAAATCATCGATCCGAACCTGATCGTCGACGAGGATTTCTTGGAGGAAGTGTGGGCTATGGCCGTTGTTGCAAAGTCATGTCTAAACCCGAAGCCTTCGAGACGACCTCAGATGAGATACATTCTAAAGGCCTTGGAAAACCCTTTAAAGGTAGTGAGACAAGAAAGTTCAGGTAGGCTGCAAGCGACATCTTCACGAAGCTGGAATGCAGCTTTGTTCGGGAGCTGGCGACAGAGCCTATCGGATATAACGGTCGTACCAGCTGCGACAATGTCAAGGGCAGTGGGAGGTAGCTTCAAACAGTCAGGAAGTTCAGGTTCACAGGGAAGTGGCCAGAACAACGGCGGTGAAGTGTCACGGAGAATGCAGTCGAAGGAGATATTCCCCGAGCCACCGGATGAGCAAGACGAGAGAGTAGAGTATCATTACCATTAAAGAAAATTCATTGATATCGATTCTTTGTCAATAACAAACACAGCAGACATCCCAATTGAGAGAGCCTGATAACTACCCGACCCAACCTGACCCAACCCGAACCTATTGGTTCTGTAGCCGGAGAGGGTGGCTGACACCCTCAGGTCTCTGCCATGGAAAATTGTCATTCTTTGAGAAATGTATGGGGTTTTTTATTAATATTATTATTGGTGAATTCTATGTTTTGTGGAAGGCATGGCTTTCAGGCTTGCTGTAGGCGTAACTTTTCAAAATGAAAAATGATAATATAAATAATGAAGAAAAAGGTTCCACCGAGATTTGAACTCGGGTTACTGGATTCAGAGTCCAATGTCCTAACCACTAGACCATAAAACCTTGGATATTAATTTACATTTTATATTGATTTCATTTAATAAATTTTTATTTTAAAGTGCATAAAATGTCCCGCTAAAAATACATTTAAAAATCGAAATTTTATTAATTTGTAGATTTTAATATTTTACCTTAATTAAAGTTTTTGAAAAATGAAAAATAAATTTTGTACCTATGATCGAACACAATAGGTTAGAATTTAAGAATTATTAAATTATTTAATTATTTGAATCAAAATAATTAAAATAAAACCTCAAACCAGACATCTTTTTGTCTGAATTTTAAGTCATGCTCGAGTTGACAAAAAAAAAAAAAAAAACATTTATGATTCTTACATGACCATTTGATGATTTAAGGTAAGAAAGAAAAACATGATGAAGCCTTAATTAAGCGAAGTTCACGGCTGTTTCCACTAGCCCACACGATCAATTACACCCAAAAATTGCCTGTAAATCCGCCACGTGTCCACCTCTTCGCCGGAAGTCGTACCTCCGCCGCCAACAAAATCCCAATTCTTTTTTTTGCTTTAAAGTTATTATATTCCCCAAAAGAAAAGAAATTTAACCCCTACAGACCAAACCCACCATTGTTTGTCTCTCAGATCTGAGCCTTGTTCTTCCCCAAAGAGAAAACAAGTTCTGGGTTCGAACCAACCATGGATGAGAAGCTGATTCAGCGACTGGAGTCGGCTGTGGCTCGGCTCGAGGCCTTGTCTACTGGATTCCGGGCCGGTGGTGCACCGGAGAGCGGCGAGGATGCGGTGTCCGACCCCTCGATTCTGGGTTTTGACGATCTGATGGGACAGTACTTTGCAAGGGTTTATAGCGCCGCCGAGAAAATTGGGGGTCAGGTTCTTACGGTCACTAAGATTTTGAAAGAGGCCTTCTCTGTTCAAAGGGAGCTTCTTGTCAAGATCAAGCAAACTCAGGTTGGTCACAATTTATGTTTGTTCTTCAAATAGTATCAATTATGACGAGCTAATCTTCTTCTTAATTACTGTCTGATTTGAGTTATAAAGAATGCTTGTTCCCCTATCTGACCGACATGAAATTTCACCATCCACCTCCTTCGGGTGCCAGTATCCTCGCTGGGTATCTCACGGTCCAACTCCTTTTAAGGCCAGTGTCACGATCATGCTTGTCCAAGACGTGTTACCTATAGCTACATAGCGGATATCCTGGTTTTGCTTGTCCAAGACATGTTGTCCATGGTGGCATGCCTATTCCAAAACCCCTTTTACCTGCTTTCATCCTGGATAGACCTTTTCACATTGGGTCAATACGGGGGTCATTTTACCTGCTTTCATCCTGGATAGACCTTTTCACATTGGGTCAATACGGGGTGTATGACCGTTCTCCATTACCATGCCTGCAAAGGGTTAAAATACCCCAAAATGTACTATGGAGATATTACTAGTCAAGTTATATGCGATTTAAGTCGGTAGTATTTCTTAATTTGCTTATAGTCATATAATGTTGTTTTCTTCAATTCTTCAAACCGTTTTCAAATGTATTTCATCGTGCAAATCTTTTCTCGCAATGTGACTCGAGGCCCGAACATATGCTGACGTTGTCCGCGACGTTCAAATTTCTCACGGCTGATTTGTTCGTTTGGTTAGAACAAGTGTCGCACAATCACTATCCCACTATTGCAAGAGTGCGATTGTGACACCCAACGTCCTCATTGGCATTATGGGATCTCACAATCCAACGTCCTCATTGGCATTCATTTCCCTCTCTAGTCAATATGGGATCTCACAATCCACCTCCCTTTGGGGGCCAGCGTCTTTGCTGGCACACCATCCAGTGTCCACCTCCCCTTTAGGGCTCAACATCCTCGTTGGCACACCACCCGGTGTCTAGCTCTGATACCATTTGTAACATAGCCCAATCCTACCGCTAACAGATATTGTTCTTTTTGGGATTTCCCTTTCCGGATTTCCCTCAAGGACGCGTCTGCGAGGGAGAAGTTTCCACCCCTTATAAAGAACGCTTCGTTTCCTTCTCCAACCGAACATTCAAAAAAATTATATGTAACTTTGAGTAGAAGTTCTTGGTGAAATTTGTTGTTCTAAAGTAAAAAATTTTAATTTTGTTTGGCAGAAACCTGACTTGGCAGGCTTAGCTGAATTTCTGAAGCCATTAAACGAAGTTATTATGAAAGCAAATGCACTCACAGAAGGAAGGAGATCTGATTTCTTCAACCATTTGAAAGCAGCAGCTGATAGTCTATCTGCTTTAGCTTGGATTGCATTTACTGGAAAAGACTGTGGTATGAACTGTAGTTGAATATATGTATATCCATGTTACAATGTGTAATTCCGATTCATTTCATCTAACCGGTGTTCGTGATTGTTTTAGGTATGAGTATGCCGATCGCCCATGTCGAAGAAAGTTGGCAAATGGCTGAATTCTACAACAACAAAGTAAGCTTAGTTTTCTCAAATTTTGTATTTTGTTCGTAAAATTTGTTTAGTCCCCCTTGCTCGAATAGTGAAGGCATGAGATGATACGGTCTGACAATTACTTTACATTGGCACAAAACATCTTAACTGTAACCGCCCAAGCCCACCATTAACAGATATTGTCGAGCTTTCCGTTTTGGGCTTTCCCTCAAGGTTTCTAAAACGCGTCTGCTAGGGAGAAGTTTCCACGCCCTTATAAAGAATGCTTCGTTCCCCTCTCCAACCGATGTGGGATCTCACAATCCACCTCCTTTCGAGGTCCAGTGTCCTCGTTGACACTCATTCCCCTCTCCAATCGATATGAGATCTCACAATCCACTCCTCTTCGGAGCATAGCGTCCTCACTGGCACTCGTTTCTCGATGTGGGATCTCACAATCTACCCCTCCTTCGGGGCCTAGCGTCCTTGTTGGCCCTCGTTCCTCTCTCCAATTGATGTGGGATCTCACATTAACCTTATGAAGAGTCTATCCTTTCTTACTTATTGGACGAATGAATTACATATTTTGATCAATAAAGTTTGGTACTTTTCAGAGATTTGATTTAGGACGCTTTGTGCTAGCCTCAAGTCGAATAGTGCTTATTGACATCGATATTTTGTTCTCGAGTTTATTTCGATCTATCTTACATGGGTTCATAAACTGAAAAACACATTTATGGGCTATTGCCAACCCGTTTTCTTTTTCATTCAGGTTCTGGTAGAGTACCGAAACAAAGATCCCGATCACGTCGAGTGGGCCAAAGCTATGAAAGAGCTCTATTTGCCAGGTTTAAGGGACTATGTCAAAAGTTTTTATCCTTTAGGACCAGTATGGAGTGTTACGGGGAAAAACGCTGCTGCTGCTGCTGTTGCTGCTCCTCCTCCTCCTAAAACATCAGCACCACGCACCCCGGCCGCACCTCCGCCCCCTCCAGCCTTGCTTTTCAGCTCAGAACCTTCTCAAGCTTCATCTTCCAAGCCAAAACAAGGCATGGCTGCTGTTTTCCAAGAAATTAATTCCGGGAAGCCTGTGACTTCAGGTATTTCTGTCCCGTTCTCGTTTCTCGAATGTTTTCAACGCTCTCCCCTTCACTAGTATTTGAACATCTCTATGCATTTTCTCTGCCACTAGGTCTTAAGAAAGTCACAGACGACATGAAGACGAAGAACCGTGCAGATAGAGTTGGTGTTGTTGGTTCCAGTGAGAAAGGTGGCCGTACCGCCTCGCCTTCATTTTCCAAAGCAGGTCCTCCGAAGTTAGAACTTCAAATGGGTCGAAAGTAAGTTTACTTTCTGTCGTTACAAATAAGATATCGATGACAGTAGGCGTCGTACTAACGGTTTCTATCATATATTTGTACAGGTGGGTCGTCGAGAACCAGGTTGGAAGAAAAAACTTGGTCATTGATGATTGTGATGCTAAACAATCTGTATATATCTTTGGATGCAAAGATTCAGTTTTGCAGATTCAAGGTAACTTTGTAACTCATGATCAGTTAGCGTCTCGATGGCTCGGGGAGAAATTAAAATTTTTACGTTGCAGGGAAGGTCAACAATATAACGGTCGACAAGTGCACGAAAATGGGTGTCGTATTCACGGTTAGTATGCTACCTTTGGCTAAATAGATCCTTTTCGTAACAACACCTCCCCAAGAACTTGGGAGATTCATTCTTTCACTTGTATTTGACAGGATGTTGTGGCTGCATTTGAGATTGTTAACTCCAATAGTGTTGAAGTGCAATGCCAGGTACAATGTTCTTCATAAAGTAGATAGTTCTACATCATTTTTGAAGCTAATTGTTACATTTTTCTCGCTTGCCTAGCCTACTGCTAGCAAATGTTGTCTTCTTTGGGCTTTCCCTTTCGAGCTTTCCCTCAAGGTTTTTAAAACGCGTTTGCTCGGGAGAGGTGTCCAGCGTTCTCGCTGGCACTCATTCCCTCTACAATCGATGTGGGACCCCCAAATCTACCCCTTTCGGGGCCCAGCGTCTGTGTTGGCACACCGCCTTGTGTCCACCCTCCATTGGGGCTTAGCCTACTCGCTGACACATCGCCCGGTGTCTGGCTTTGATACCATTTGTAATAGCCTAAGCCCACCGCTAGCAGATATTGTCCTCTTTGGACTTTTTCTTTCGGGCTTCCCTTCAAGATTTTTAAAACATGTCTGCTAGGGAGAGGTTTCCACATCCCTAACCGATATGGGATCAGACCAACGTGGTGGCATCATAGTGACTGATAAAATTTTTAATTCTAAAGCGACGAAGATGCTAAGATTTCATTCTTGTATTTGCTGGTTATTGTAGGGCTCTGCTCCAACTATTTCTGTGGACAATACTGGAGGCTGTGTATTATATCTAAGCAAAGATTCTTTGGGGACATCCATTACGACTGCCAAGTCGAGTGAGATCAATGTTTTGGTACCGGGGTCGGATGGCGATTGGGTACGGTCCTGTGTTCCTGCTTCTAAAGTACATTAATCTGGAAAAAGGGTTGGAATTAGAGTTTAACATGGATGAACTTGTTCTATCTCTACAGGTGGAGCATGCTTTACCGCAACAGTTCGTTCATTCGTTTAAGGACGGGCGCTTCGAAACCACTCCGGTCTCTCACTCAGGAGGGTGAATTTGAGTTTTAACAGATAATCTCTCTTTTCTTCTATTTTGCTTTATTTATTTGCTTGAATGGATGGAGAGTGGCTTTTGTTTCGATTTTTTTTTTTCGCCTTGAGTCAATTGTTACAGTAAACTACATCTGGTGTTTGATAGTCTTATTTCATTGGGTTGGAAACCTCTAAGTTTTCGTTTCATTTTTCAAACGAAATTTGGCGGTGTTTGTGGGACGATATGTCGTGTAACAAAGTTCTATTTTTCGTTGTTTGTGCTGTAATGAGTATCTATCAACTTCTACTCTCTTGATTTGAGAAGAAAACAGAGGAGAAAGCTCTTCCCTCCCTCCTTGTTGTGCACTGTTCTTGCCTAACCTCCACAAGCTCGAGTTCCAGAGGATTCGGTCACCTTCTGAAGCGGGTCGAAAATGAGTTCGGGAGGAAGGGATTGGTGCAGAAAGTACTACACTGATTATGAGATGCTTTTGTTAAAGCCCTTTGGCTCATTTCTGGTGTTGCATTCAGTTAAACTGTTTGTGGAACTTTAAAAATGCATTGATGAGTGAAGTTAAGAAGAGGTGCATTGATATTTGGTGTCTAGTGAGTTTATAAAAAAATTTAGAGAAATTTTTTTTGTTATTTACGAGAGAAAAGGTTGGATTTCTGCCAATTTCTGATAACTATTTGTATTTAGTTTTTAAAGTTTCATCTCCTTAAAAAAAAACATTTAAAATTTTAGCCAAATTTAAAAAAAAGAAATTAACAAATACAAACAAACTTTTGGTTTTCGTGTGAAAGTCGTGTACTAAAGAGATGTATTCCTTACTTATAAACTCATGATCGAGACTCCTCTTCCAACAATTCTCAACAAATAAATGATATTTTGAAGGCATTGAATTTGTTTTCCAAAATTTCTACACAGTTTCAATAAACAAGAAATTCAATCATTTCACTTCTATGAAGTTGATTCTTATGAGGTTCTAGACTCCAACGATACCAGTCACCACCCCATCGCCATCACCCAAACCGACTGGACGGTGACGACTGGATGGTGTGGTGCATGGCCAAGGCAGGCATTTCTAAATGCTGAACTTCAAGCAAATCTCGACTATGCTAGCGTGCACAGTGTCGATTGTGGATCAATCCAAGCTGGGTTGCTTATGCTAAGAATCGGCTACTGCCAATCTCTTGGGCAAGAATCCATGGAACTGTGACTTCTCACAAACAGTAACATTATAACATTAACATTACCATACACAAATCCTAATACTTTCTTTTCTTAAATCTGCTCCATTCTATTTCAGCCCAAGTAATAACGAGTTTGGATTCAAATGTCTATCAACCAGCATATGGAAGCTAGCATTTAAGGAGAAAGTACGCAGAGAGATGTCATTATCAAACAAACATAATAAAAACAACTTTTTGTTTTTAAGTTTTCAAAACGAAAATATTTCTAAAGTAGATAGCATGATAAAAGACCAAAACTCAAAATTCAAAATGACTATCAAACGAAGCAATAAACTATACTTCAAATTGTCACATCTCAACGAATTATACAACATCTCTTTGCCTCATAAGAGAAGGAATGGAACTCGTTTCTTTCAATCCCATGACCCCAATCAAATACTCTCAATTGACCCTTGTTCATGCACTTTACATGTCTTCTAAAACGACACATGCCTAAGATTTGAAATTTATATTCGACACCTTTTGACCCCAACATCCCTAGCAATATGATCACATCATTTACTCCTCGCTTCTAAAAGTGAATATTATCTCACCACGACCAATACAGGTCCTTGCAACATGATTTGTCCTCATTCACATGTTTCTTGGAAAAATTTATCAAAGATCACCCAACACAAGATTGCTCTACAAAACTTTCAAATTCCTACGAGGAATCCAGCTACAAGTATGGTGCATTTTGTTGACATGAGAAACAACTTTAGATTCTTTTGAGCCTCTCCTAGTCATCATATCCTCATGCTTCTTATCGATTACTCAAGTATCACATCTATCCTCATTCAATTAACTGATCAACCATTACCACCCATATGCAGATATTCTCAATTATAACTTATGACAATGTGCACCTTACTCCAACAAGACCAATAAATTATTTACAAATGATCGAAGCCAACATTTCGACCCAGTTCTTGGATTTTTATTTTCCTGGAAAATATTGCAGTTATAAATTATAATAAGCCATGAAGAAAATATAGTACTCCAGACATGACATGACATGACCATAGAGTAAGTTTGTTAATCTGCAAATTCAACTTCTGACCCTATAGTTCTTGAAATAGAACCCACTTCGTATATTAATCCAAACGCAAAGAAAAACTATGACTAGATGAATCTATAAGTTCAGAATGAAATTTATTGAGAATTTAAATGCACTTTTCTCAAAGGTAAGGAAAAATGTTGAATGTGAAGATAAATTTTGGTTCTTTCTTACATATATTTGTGGAGCAAACTTATTGCTTCCCTCAACGAATGAAATCTGCCCCTTTCAGGTAACATATTACCTAAAAAGATGGGGAAAAAAATACGATGATAAAGTAGAGATTGGGTCATAATTAATATAGCAGGAGTTGAACCTTCCCAAGGACTACGATATGGTGCTTTAGCTAAAAATATAATGGAGCTAAACAATAGCTAAATGAAAAGTAAACCTGGAAGGCTAGCGCCCAAAAATGAAGTGGTTTCATGGTTGATCTTTCTTAAGCTGCCAACCTTTGATCCACAGTAAGACTTGGAAAAAATTTCTGGCAAAGGACCGACTACGACTTAGCCGCTGGAGATAATCTCGTGAATGAGGTCACTGACTGCCTCGTCGTCAGATCTAACTACCAGCTTCATTGCAACCTCCCTAGAAGCATCGAGACCAAATGACAGACGTGCGAGTACTTTCACGTTGCCAATGAAAATACCCGATAGTAAACATGTGTGTGACCGCATATTGCTTGGGACAACATCTGTGCCCTGGGAAACAATGAAATGAAGTAAAGAGACAGGAAAAGAAATCACATCTGATAATGATTTCGTTGGTTTTATGTTTCATCACTCTTAAAAGAACATAAACTCACAGTGAAATGAAATTAGTATTGATAAGCTTAATTTTCAAAAACAAAAAATTAACCCACCATTTGATATCCATTTAATTTTTGTTTTGTTAAATTAAGTTCATAGAATAGAACTTCTACCAATAAGTTTCTTCATTTTGTTATCTATTTTCTACCAATGTAAAAACCAAGCTAAGTTTTGAAAGCTAAAAAAAGTAGTTTTCAAAAAGTAGATTTTATTTATGGAATATGACTAAGAATTCAAATGTTTATTTAAGGATGAAAACCATCCTAGAGAAATTGACAAAATAAGCTTAATTTCAAAGAAAAAAAAAAAAAAAAAAAAAAAAGAGCTAAAAATAAAATGACTATCAAATGGGGGTCTAAACAATAACCGAGGACTTAACTACCAAGAGGAAAAGATATGAAACCAGAGGTAGGCCAAGCACTTGAATAAGTTCAGCATTCATTTTAGCATTGACTCATAAAAAGTAGTCAAGATGGTAGATGTTAAAATGAACTAAAACAGTAATATAATTGTCACCAGTTACCGATAATAGTCAGTTTTCAGGAAAACATGGTAAAATGAAAAACCTTGAGCCGCTAATCAGAGTTCATTTTCAAGATGACCTCGGGTGATGACACATTAATTGTTGTATTGTTCTATTATTTAGAAGAGTTTCATAAAATGGAAATCTTTGTGCACGCAAATAAATCTAGATGCGCATACCTCACATGGCTGCATGCCTAGAAGATCTATGACAGCACGCACAGCTTCAGCCAAGCTTCCCCTCGGGCCTAATCCATATTCATCTACTCGTTCACCATCTTCGCCCATGCTTTCCCATGCATTCCTGAAGTTCGGCACAGCTGCTTTCAACATGTAATCTGCTGCGACCACCTCAATGTCCTCGAGCTGGTACTCATCTTCAACGCCATCTTCCTCTGCCTCGCCAGTAGATGGATCAATCTTTTCTCAAAAAGGATTAAAAAAGTAGATGGATTAATATGGAAAGACCAAATAGTGAAAAAGGTAAAAGAATAAAAAGAGTAGATGGATTAGGATAAAATAATAATGAAACTATTTGAATGCTCAACTGTTTTCCTTTTTCTTGATCAGAAACAAAAAATTCATCAATCAACAAAATATACGAAGGTTCCCGTGGATCACAATTTTTTCCCCAAATGGAGGCTATCGTGGAGTAACAAAATCTCTGGAGGAAGAGCTCCAAAGGAAATCAAACCAAACCAATAAATCCCACAGAAATTCATCATTTCCAGTTTCATTCTAGGATATACTTCATTTCTCTCACCCAAAATAAGCCAAAAGAATAGCTTTTACAACATTGCTCCATACAATAAAAGCTTATTTGAAAGCTTTATAATTTCTTTACATGTTTATATTTGTGAGTGTCAAATCCCAACTACAAATATTGCAAAAAAAAAAAAAAAAAAAACAAAAAACAAAAAAAAAAAAAAAAAAAAAAAAAAAAAACGACAAAACAAAACAAAAAAACTTGGAAAATATTAAATCTTAGGTAGATTGGCTGTCATGGCTTGAACTCATTTCCTCTAAACCCTTTTTATTATTTACATTGGTCTTCCACTAGACTTACCCATGATGGTTTATTTGAATGCTTACTTATTAATGAGAAAATACATCTAAAATGATAACAACAAAATGAAGTTCTCTTCATACAAGTGCATTATGGATGAAAAGAAATTTTAATGGAAGAGTTAAACATTTAGGCACACACACATATCTATGTTATATTATGAAGAACCGAACTTTCATTGAAAATTAAAAAAGAAAAAAAGGGGGAAAAAAAAAAGCACAAATGAAGTCCTGCCAAAGAAAGAGACTTGTGAAACCTCACAAACAATTTTGAAAAAAAGGACTCCATTTAGGCATATAATTATTGAAACCAGAAGAACGTGTAAATTTTATCTCCAAAAACAAAAATGTCCACTCTAACAGTATACGTTCCTTCTTATTGTGAAATGCCATACTAGAACTCACAAATCACGTTGATAACAAATAACTAACATAGACTTGACAAGAAAATGATTGAAAATAGACTAGAGACCAAATTCTATCTTAATAAATTGAAATACTGCTGCACAATTTGAGAAATGTGGGAAAATTTCATACCTCTTTGACTATGAACTTCAACATATTTGAGAACTTCCCAACAGCAGCTACTCCATTTGGTTTCTCAAATGCTACAAAGGTTTGTCCAGGTGTATTGTAAGGAAGAGACCTAAGTGGCTTGGATACTACTTCCGCGAATTCCTCTGCTTCTGAGGCATCCACAATAACATTGACCTGTAGAGGCAGACAGTATTATATAAGCAATTCTCTAGGTAGTTCCACAAAAAGTTGCACTTGATTTAAGGCATTACATTTTCAAGTAGCTGCTCAGGAATTGTATTCGTGCAGTTATATTGAAAGACAACGTGTCCATCAAAAATATGTTTGACAACATTGACAGCATACTCTGTTTCTGCTTCTGTAAGCTCTATAGATGCCGATGACTGCAAGGACAACACAAACGTTCCCGGAATAAAAACGAAACAAACTAGCATATAAGAATTTGTATGGATCGGTTAATAAAGAGGACAAAGGAAGAACCTTGAAAAGCTTCCCAAAGCCAGCAAATTCTACAACGGAGCCAAGCATCCTCTCATAAGCATCAAAAGAAGAAGCAAGGGTAACTGGAGGAGCCCCAAGCCCATTTGATTTTTTACCACTGCCTTTCTTCTCAGCAAGTGGCTGGCATTTAATCTCCTTAGACACAGAATCAATATCAAAAGGTTCTTCAGAAGGCTCCTGTGACCATATCCAATGAGATGAGATAGTGACTGTGGTAAACTAAATTTAAGAACACCAGGTTAAAACACCTTACATAATTTTTCAAACTGGTCTCAAGATTGCCCAGTGGTAAGTCTAGAGACCCAAAAACAATTTCTTGCACGTCTTTCTCATTTTTAACCACTGAACCATCTGCTCCCAGTGTCTTAAGGTAAAGGGTTGCCCTATCACGAACCTGTAGCCAGCAATTGGTCCATAGTTACTATTCTTTTCAGGTAAAGAGAAAAAAGAACCTCAAAACTAAGTCCATATTCTTAGAGAAACAAAAATAATCAAAGAGTATTTCTAAAATCCAAACAAAAAAGAAGCAGAAAAACATTAGAAAAATCATAACAATGACGATAAATAAGCAGCATCAACACTGATTGCAAAACTCGTAACAAGAAGATATGGCGATAATAACTGAACTTCTGCCTACATAACTAGATATCATCAAATCAAATATGGGGATCGACATGTGGATGTTAGTTGTAACCCTATACTCAACTCTACAATTTAAAGAAGGTCTTTCTGGTCTTAAATTACTGAAAACTTGTAGACCTTATTTATTACCATCCCTTATTGATTGCTCAAAAATGGCACGCATAGCAAACTTCTTGTTATTCAGACTGCAACCTTTTGGTTCTACCAATGAATAGGTCCAGGGAGCAATATAATTAGACTTGGAGAGGTTAATCAGGCTTTGTTCTAAGCCAGAAACTCGATCTTAGTTTTCATCAGTTGATTCTTAAAACTTCTACAAGTATTTTTTTTCTGAAACATTTAACGACAGAATAATTGCATTCATCATATGACTACTTACATGCAAAAAAGTAGTATTAAAGCATAAAAAAGTCGAACATGAATACGCTAGTCAAACTAAATCATCCAGAACAAGAAAAACTAAGGCCTGTTAAATAACAAACTCACCTCATCATCACTGTCAAAAAGGCATCGTCGCAGGAGAACATATATTCGGGGCTGAAACAGTTTCAGGAAATTTTCAATCAGTTTAGCGAAGTAAAAAGTTAACCATGCACTTTCATTTTAATGGGAATGAGGACTAAAGTAACTCTACCTTCAATGAATCAACCATAACAGCAAACTTCGCCAAAGTGCTCACTGCACAGGCTCGAACAGTTGCATTCTCAAGATGTACCCTATTATATATATAACGTATATACTTGCTAGGATCTGAAGCTTTTGGACCTTCGATCCCCAAAAAGTGAAGTATCTAATAAAAGCAAGTAAACTTGTATACAACGTTAGAAGGAGAGGAAGATCTAACTTCTCAACCAATTATCAATATAATGTTGGAAGGCTAACCTGAGTGGAAAGATAAGTGAATTCACAGTCCTCTATGAACTCACACAAATGAAGCAAGCCATTTTCTTTTGCTTCAGGGATATCTCTAATAAGTATCACAATTGAATCAACTATCACCTTTTTGTACTCAAATCCGCCTTCTTCTCTAAGAATGTTGCACAAGAAGTTCATCCTAAAATAACAAAAGTACAAACAATACTGATTAATGCTTCATGTGAAAAATATTTACACTATACACAGTAAGTGTGCACCCAATCAACTATAATATTCAAACACTAAATTATGAATATTATTTACTCACAGAGATCTGTACTTCAATGGAAACTTCAAGCACAGGGACCTAATGGCATCCACAACTACAATTTTAAATTCATCAGCAATATCAGACATAAAATTTGTTATCTGCTTCATCAGCCGATCCACACTTGACTCGTTTCCGGTCTTTAAAAGTGTAGTTATTGCAAGAGTTGCAATGCTTCTGTTCTGATCTGAAATCAAACTCTCCATATCAATGTTACAGTTCGTGACAGCCATTGGATGTGACATTGCCACCTGTAGAGGTACAAGTTTCTTTGGATATTGATTTCAAGAAGATAATAACAAGAATGAAGTAGAAGTACAAGAAAAACCCACACAACTTGCCATGATTAAATAAATTAAATAAGGGAGACATAAAAACAAAAGAAATAGTTATTTTCCATATTTTCTTCCGTCAAGAAGAATATATAGACTAACCATCTATTTTGAGAGAAACAATCTAAATTTTATAGAGAAAAGAGCACATCTCAAATGTAAAAGACCTTGTTCAGAGTACGAATGGCAGCAAATCTCAATACTGGTTTAGGAGAGTTTAAAAAGAGCTGAAGTACAGTAATTGCTGGAGCAACTTCTCTGCTTGTCACACCATTTAGTTCTGCAATAGCTCTGGCAGCCTCAAGGATGACCATCTCTGATTTGTGTCGCAGACAACTGTCAAGAAAATCATATAAAGGCCGGTCCCCAGTTTGGCTATTAGCAGCTGACTCACTAGCAACCTGCAAAAGACTTATTTGTGCATCAACATTAAAGAGAAATGTGGTGCTTAGTATGACCCTGTTCTCAAACATACCTGACTAGCATAACGAACCAAAAGGCATTGGGCCAAAGGAGAGCGAGCAGTGCCCCGTGTCAAGCTACTAACCAACTTATTAACGGCTAGACGATCATTCTGACGAATCTGCAGTTTTGAATACAAGTTTCTATTATGTATTTTAAATTCTAAACTACCCTAGCCCAGAGATCAAAAGTAGTCATTATGCCCAGAAAAATATTAAATCACACTACAATGTGCAATCTCAATAAATTTCATGCTCATCTTACAACTATCAAGAAATTTTCTCAACACATCCTAGCCTGTTTCAATGTGGCATTGCTAGAGACAGAAATTCAGAACAACTGCAGCAAATAACATATAAATGAAAAACAGAGATATTCAGCAGTATGGAAGGATTTACTACTGATGTTTGGAAAAAGAAAATGATTTTTAAGCAGCAATCTTTACACAAACAAAATAAAGAAGAGTATTGAGAGCACTAAAAAGAACAGTTAACTCTCTATATCAAAGAAAATTGAGTAGTAATAGGGGAATAGTTGCAAATTAGAAGATAAGTTTGATTAAAACACTAGGCTGCTTAAGAGGCCAATAAGTAATGGTTGGCGGTAACTTTAATAACAGTGAGAAAACCTAAAGCTATCATGCTAATCATCACTCTGATATACAGTAGTAACTCATCAAAAATCTTTACTCAAGGAATCAATAGTGTTGGAAAAATGTGACTGATGAACCAAAATAAAATCTCCGTATTCTAAGCACATAATAAATTAAAAGATTAACTTTAGCATACCTGATGAAGCAAACCCAAAGCATGAAATTGTACGAGTGGTGCCCTTGACTGAACAGCTTCCTGGACCTCATTGCTCCATCGTTTCACAATCTCAGGATTGGTCTAAGTAAAGAGACAAAATAATGTTAATAAAATCAATATCAATATAAAAAAAGTCTATCGTTAAACACAGCTAGGTGGTACCTGGAGTAAATGAATCCCACTAACTAAGGCTGCACTAGCAACCACTGGGTTTTTGTCTACAATCGCTTGTTTCAAATACCGCTCAATTTGGGTGAGAAGGGTACCATCTGTTATTCTACAAAGTACACGTATAGCATTAGCACGGTACATATCATTCTTGCTGTTCATATCCTTCATCAGGGAGCTTGTCACGATGATAACCTTTAATTTGAAAATTCAAGAATGGTCAGTTTGTATTTCTGTATTTATAATTTACTATAAACTCGTGAAATTACATCAAACAAGTACTAACATCATCAGAAGAGGGAGAGAGCTCCTTTATCATTAAATAAACCATTCTCCTCAATTCTATATCTCTAGACTGGAAGAGCTTAGTCACACTAAAGAAAACTTCTGTAGCTTCAACCTATAAGAGTTCAGAGAATAAGAATATTATGAGAAACCAACCGCAAAATTCACACAGGAGAAAACATGCAAGTATCAATACTCAGTTCATTTATAAAGTAGCAGCAAAATCTAGGAAGAAAAATAACTAAAATTTTGATGAGGAATTGAAGTAGAGGCAACTTAACCTTTGTAAAGGTTTCACCTTGGTTCAGAAGATACAAAAGCTTCGTTATGACCTGAATACCAAACATAAAAGCGATCAAAACCAAAAACTAAACTAGGAAAAAGTGAAAGATTGGTCTCTCGAATATCAACTATTTCCATGGACTAAAAAGCATATATACCTGAGAGCATTTCCTTGTGTCTAGCTGAGGATCATTGAATACCCTCGCTTCCTGAAGAACAGTACCTTTCTCAATCCCCAAAAATGGAGAATACTCCTCTGAGAAGCAAAAATAAAACCCAACCAGCGTCAGAGAACACGGAAAAACTAGTCTAGATCAACATATGCAGACCAATACGTCAATATAAAGGCAAAGAATTTAACAATTCCATTCACGTCAATTAAACACACGCATCCACATTTCAATCCAAACATCTAAACTATGACTAGATCAACATATAGACACCAGTATATCCTCTCCTAAACGCAACTAAAATAACAAAATCACTGAGATCTGCCAAAACTCGAGAATTGAGACACAAATTAGAGCTAAGAAAATCAGGAAACTAATCCGAAATTCAAAAAACAACCAGATCGAATTCCAAACGCAGAATGATACAAGAAAGTAATCGCAATGAAAAGAAAGTCGAGCGAATACCTTCGTCATCGTAGTCGTCATCCTTCTTGACGAGAGGCTGAGCCATGGCGGAAGAATCTGAAGAAGGTGTGAGAGATCGGAATGGAAGAGAGTTGCAGGCGATTCCCCTCCGTGGCTGGAGATTGAAATGAGGAAGCTATGGAAGTGAGATCCAAGTCGAATGTGAATAAAACGAAGAAGACGATGTAACGTAAGAGGGAGAAATCGGAAGAAGGAAATTGGCGGGTGCGTATAATATTTGTAAGGCAGATCCAATCACCCCTTTCGCCACTCCAATTAACACGTGTCTTTATTGAATTTTCCATTTTTGTAATTTTAATTTTTACCTTTCATTATTAAAATTTATTATTTTTTTTTATTGAACTTTATTTGATAAATAAATTAAAATCTTAAATTTTCATAAATAAATTAATTTAGACTTTCTCCAATTTATATGGCTCGACCTTGCCTCTATTCGAGGTCTAAGGTCTCTCACATGCAACGTCGTATCTCATCTCATCATCTTTGTTGCTAACTAACATGACCATCGTATATTGATGTCATCCAAAGTCCCTACATGTCATCGACCGTTGAAGCTTGCTCGGTCATGCCCATTGAGAATGGGCTTATGTGTCGTTCGTAACATCGGGACATCCCAAACATCCATCAATTCGAGTTCTATTGAGGCATTAGACCCTCTCGTGTTCATGTCATATCATTTACAGAACTGACATTAGGGGTGGTAGAGAGTTGGCACCATGCCTTCCCTATAGTACATTTTAAAGCATTTCTAATTTTTGTGGAGTAGATGCGATTTTGGTAAGCTTTCATATTATATAAACGGACTTAACTCTAGAGCCTCATGCCGAAACTCATATCAAAACCCCAACGTTTGAGGCTATGACCTAAAATCCCTACTCAACTCTCTCTAAACTTGTCTTCGACACTTGTCTCACCTCGTTCTCTCCAACCTTGCACATGTCTCAGCTTGGCTCTAATGCACACTCTTCTTGGTATATTGGATGATGCACCGTCCTCCTTAGTCACATCATGGAACTTGTCACCACCTTTCACCACCTTGTCGGTCTATGTGTGGGATCACAACCTACTGTATTCTTAGTTAGGTTGTGATAATTGAACATACTTATATCATCCACTCGTCAGAACAACATTTCAACCAAAAAATTCATTTTTATGTTCCAACTTTAGAGATGAGAACCCATAATTTGATCTACTAGCTTGAATGCTTCGATCATAACGAACGAGATAAGACAAATACTTCATGCACCAAAAATGTATTTTTATCATAACACTCATATATAGTAATACATTAATAAAATCACGAGAAACCGAACAAATGAAAGAAGTCCAACAAAAACTCATTCAAGAAAATGAATTATATATGCGTTTACACATAAACCTCTGTTACGAACTGCGAAGAAGAAACCAAAACTGATCCGCAACCTAAAATCTTCAAAAACAAACTGCGAGAGTTCATCGACCGGCCGGTCCATGCCCAGCACAACAACAACGACAACAATAACAACATTTCAAAGAAGAAGCTGAAAATTTAGGGTTTGTTGGGCTGTAAATTAGGCGACGACGCTTGGCTTGGCTTCTGACTATTGTCACTGCTCGTCGCTGATGGGTTTAGCCCATACTCGCTCGTCCCACCATAATCACTGCTTGTATATTCCCGGCTTTCCAACGCTACCTTTCTGAACCTTTTCATGTCGGCGCTGTAAGAGCTTGCGTCGTAATCCGACGACGTACCGGAGCCGAAGTATGAGCTTTGCCCTGGCTTTACTCCGTCGTTCAAATCCTCCATCGATACGTCGCCTTCGAGTGCCCGCACAACTTGGCTCATTTTGGGACGGCGTTTAGCAGAATGGCGAATGCATGCAGCAGCACAAGCCACCATGCAAGCCATTTCCTGAGCGTCGTAGTCCTTCTCCAATCTTGGATCTGCCAACGCCTCGTAGGCTCCTTCAGTCATTGCTTTCAAGCATAGAGGCCTCGCCTGTATGCAACCAAATTTTCTTAATTAATTATTTTTTTTTTAACATTAAAAAAAAAAAAAAAAAATCTGAATTTATTAAAATTTCATGATAAATTTCCAAACCCAATCCACTAAGCTGTCCTCCATCAGCTCCCCCGATGCGTCCACGGGTCGTCTTCCAGTTATGATCTCCAAAAGCATTACTCCGTATGAAAATACGTCTGATTTTTCTGTTAGCTTCCCACTTGATGCATACTCGGGAGCCAAATAACTGCATCATTAACCCATTTAGATAAAATTATAACTCGAATTAAAAGTATAAAAATATACAAATAAAGGTATCTGATATTCGAACGTACCCAAATGTGCCCATAACTCGAGTGGATACATGAGTGTAATTGTCCTGGTTGAGCTTAGCCAATCCAAAATCAGCCACCTTTTGTAAATTAAAAAAGAAAAAAAAACATTATAATTTTTTAATAACGAAAGGAATTTGATAATTGTCTTTTAATTAGAATTATTTATTTTACCTTTGCTTCAAAACTCATGTCTATAAGAATATTTGCCGTCTTAATGTCTCTATGGATGATGCGAGGATGACCTGAAATCCATATCCAAACACTTTATTAAAATTATCTAATTATTATAATTTACGCGTAATAATAAATAAAAAATTTAAAATTAATAAAAATATCCTTAAACTTTACTTACAGTCTTCGTGGAGGTAGGATAGACCCTTAGCTGCACCGAGTGCGATCTTGACCCTCATCGACCACGGCATCGGTGGGCGCCCCTCCCCTATAAGTTTTCACATTTTCAAGATTCTGATCTACCGCTTTAAAATGATAATAAATGTAAGATCCTATTTAGGTGGGATGAAACACTCTTAACAGACGTATTTTAAAAATTAAATAAGATCATATCTACTAGTCGTGGCTTGAACAATTACTACAATTTATACAGAATTGTACCGTGGAGGTGGAAATCGAGGTTGTTATTAGGAACAAATTCGTAGACCAACATCTTCCGATCATTGGTCATGCAATAACCGACGAGGGACACCAAATGACGGTGGTGGACGCGGCTGATAATCTCTACTTCCGCCGCGAATTCCCGATCACCTTGTCCGCTACCTGTTTTAAGGCTTTTTACGGCAATTTCCTTGCCGTTGGGAAGCACTCCCTTATGAACGTACCCGAATCCGCCTTGCCCCAACAAGTTCGCCGGAGAGAATCCGCCTGTCGCTGCCATCAACTCGTCGAATGTGAACGTGTTTTTATTGAACCCCAGCGCCACCGACGGGTGTGGCGGTGGTAACGGTGGCCCATGTGGCCCTGAGAAGCTTGAGCTCATGTCGCTGCTTAATAATCCCGGTGGTGGCGGCGGCGGTGGCCATACTCCTCCTTGCCCTCCGCCGGTGGCTGGCGGTGGCCATGCTCCTCCTTGCCCTCCGCCGGTGGCTGGCGGTGGCCATGCTCCTCCTTGCCCACCGCCGGTGGCCGGCGGTGGCCATCCTCCTCCTTGCCCTCCGCCGGTGGCTGGCGGAATGTTCACGAAATGTTCGCCCGTACCATTCCAGTTCTGATTCCTTCCGTTGTAATAGGGGTCCCCACCTACAAAATTATTTATTGAATTTTTGAGTTTTAAAAATTTATTTGAATTAAAACTAAATTACTATATTACCCTTTATCTTCTATAAATCCTTCAAAATTAGTTATTAATAAAAATGGATTAAAAGGTCGAATCTGACATAGAAAATAGGGATATTTTAAAATAAATTATAAAATTTAGGTAATAATATTTTATATATAATTTGGCGTGTTTTTTTTTGAAGGAGGGTAACAAGGTAATTTCAGGAGTGATTACCTTTCTGATTAGGTCGATCATCGTAGTATACGGCATTACTCTCTCGCTTCTTTTTCTTTCGGCTGCAAGCGAAGAATATCAGTGCCATGGCGAATAGCAAAAAACCTGCCGCCACCGCCACTCCTACGATAATCGGAACCACCTCAGGCGTAGAGTCGCCGGATGAGGAGTCTGAGGATCGGGAATGAGGCGAGGAGGAGATCGATTTCGGCGGAGAAGTATGCCTGGAGGATCCAGGAGGTGGAGGAGAAGGCGGAGGAGGTGGCGGCGGTGGAGGAGGAGGAGGAGGAGATGGAGGAGATGGAGGAGATGAAGACTTTGAGTCATTCGGCGGCGGCGGTGATGCACTCGGTGGAGGTGGAGATGAACCAGTCGGAGGAGGCGGAGAAACATCCGGCGGCGGTGGCGGAGAGGACTCGGGCGTAGGTGGAGAAGAATCAGACGGAGGCGGAGGAGAGGAACCAGAATCCGAATCCGATTCGGAAGAAGGAGACGGAGAATCCGATGAATCAGACATTAGAAGAGTTTCCGGCAAAAACTAATTTGTTCAAAAGTGCCGGGGAAACCCTCGGCGCTCCTCCAAAACGACGCAGAAGAACGAAAGAGAAGAAGAAAATGGCAGAGAAGAGAATCAAGAGAGGGAAGAGGAAATTAGGGCAAAGTGACGATTGAAGAAAAGTAAGTTAGGGATTTCTAATCGGATAAGAGAAACGGAGGAACCGAATTCTTTCTGTGATTGCTTAATCGGGAGCTCGTTGGGAAGAAGATGAGTGTGTCTGTTTCCATGGAGTTGAAATTACAGCCAAGCTTTTCTGAGCTTTCCTCTGCGATTTTTCAGGTACAGCTTCCCTCTGTTCCGCTATCTTCATGCTGCACCTGTAAAATCCCCACAGCTTCAACAATGGCCGATATGGGCCCCATGATTTTGCATCCTATAATTAGATTTATTTATTTGTTTTTTTATTATTATTTTTTAAATTATTGTAATATTAAATTAATACATATAACATTAATAAATATTTTGTTGTCTAGTGTTTACATTAGTTGGATTGGGTTGAAATTTTTTTTTAAAATTGGCCTGAAATGGGTTAGTGCCTAAACAACTCGAATAGAGTTCACACTTTAATCCTCTATTTTCGAGTTGAGCTGGGTTGTCGGGTTATACTTATCTAGCTAAAATCTCATAAACGTTAAATATTCTTAATCTTCGTAATAATTTTAAAAATAGTGTACGGTTGTGAGTTGAATTATAACTTTATTTTTAGGTTGGTCGAGTTTTATTGGCATGCATAGCTGACATTGCACGAAAACTTTATTCTCATACTTGACCAAGGTGAGGCTTGACTACAAGCCGAGTTGCAGATGACCCAACTCTGTTATACCTGGAACCACCCACTTTCAACGCATTGAAGTGCAGACCATTACGCTAGTGCAAAGGTAAAAATTCGATAAAATTTTTAGAAACTTGACCAAAAAAATCTCAATCTATGAATTAACTCGAATTTTCGGTTTTTAAAACTTCAACCGAGTACAAGCTAGAAAAAGAAAATCTAACCCAACCCAACCCAACCCAACTATTATGATTTGAATTTGATAGTCAGATTGGTTGAATTCACCTGTCATATGAACATTTCCTATCTAAACGCCATGAAAACAACTATTTAGTTTTCAAATTTGGGTTTGTAAGAGATCTAATTTAGATTTTAGTCTTTATAGTGAAAAAAATAGTAAATATATATAAAAAGCATGTTGAGAATTAGATTCAAGTGTTGTTTGTATACGAACATTATGGATCGTGAGTTGTTCATCTAAATTAATTTTATGGTAAAATATTGGATTCTATCTCTCAATTCATATATGGACTAAATTGTAGGGACCAACACGAATTAGGTTAAGAGTGTTAAAAAAAAATTTGAGAATTCGAAAGATCTGAACAACTTAACCTAATCGGTACGATTTGGATTGGATTAGGTTCAAATAAATAAAAAATTTATAGGCTAGATTGGTTCATACGATAGACATAATTGGGTTGACCCAACCAACTCAATTTTATTGTTGATTTAAATAAATATATTTTTACTTATGATATATATTATATTTATATATATATATATATATATATATATATATATATATATACACACGTATGCTTACTTTATTTTGATTTCATTTCATAATTTTTTTTTTCTATTGAAAATTATTATTTGGAAGGAAAATTTTCAAAATATATATTTAAATTGAATGGTAAACCTCAATTAAATGTTTGGAAATAAATAAATAAATAAACGTATTAAAAACTAACATTTTACTTAGATTAAAAAAAATTGAATAAACGACCTAAACATCCGGGACTAATCCAACCCAAAAAAGTTTGAGTTGGGTTGGGTTCATTATTTAAGTTAAAAAATTGACATTTCGAACAATTTGGTTAGGTCTATAAATGTCCAACCTAACCCAACTCAGCCCATGCACACCCGAAGGTTATGTTGGAAGTTTTTTTGGACCAACCCAAAATTGGATTGGTGACCCAAATGTCCCATTAGGGTTTAAAATACAACCCGACCTAACTCTCTATGTTTAAGTTGGGTTCTTATTGAGTATTTTTTTAATTATTTAAAAAATTCGTATTTATTCATAATATATGTCACATTAATAACTAAAATTTTATAATATTTAAATATCAAACATTCATAAGTCACAGTACATCAATAACATCGATTACAAACACAAAATTTTCTTAATTTCATAACATTCTCAATATTGAAGCATGATTGAACTGGGTTGGGTTTGGTCGTGAATCCTATTTTTGGATTGTTCAAATTTATCGAATTAACCTAACAAAAAAAGCTTCAACTAGGGTAAGGAATCGAACTGAATTTTCAGTTTTTCAAAAGTACAACACAACCCAACCCAAATCGAAAAAAAAAAAAAAGAAGATCTAACCCAATTTAACTTTTATAGTTTAGATTATAGTTTAGATTGAATAATCAAGATTAATCAAATAAACGGGTCATCGGTCAACATTTTTAAGACTTATATGCCTAATACTAGTGGTAGACATTCCAACATGAATGAGACATAAAGTGATTCTTTTGTTTCATACAAGAATGTGGACATTGAGTGATCATGCATGGTCTCTCTATGAGTCAAAGATTTGAAATTTATAAGGCATATTCCCATATCGATTTGAAATTTATAAGGCATATCCCCAAAGATATGCAGCCAAAAGTGAATTTGAATTTGCCACAACCTTATTATCACATAATAAACCTACTAGGATATAGCCTTCACGACCTACAAAACTTTATCAATCAAACTCAATCGATATAACACACTGTCTAGTATTCACCCCCCTTCAGGACTCAATGTCCTTGCTGGCATACCGGTGTTTGACTCTGATATCATTTGTAACAGCTCAAACCCACCACTAAGTACTTTTTGGGTTTTCTTGGGCTTTCTTCAAAGCTTTTAAAACATGTATACTAAGGAGAGGTTTCTATACTCTTATAAATAATGTTTCGTTCTTTTCTCCGACCAGTGTGGGATCTCACAATTAAGTCTAAGAAATGTCTGAGACCGACCCATCTCACTTATAAGTGAATATTTGAACCACAACCCAAATCTCATAAACTTAAAAAGAAAATACCCACATAGATTATTACAACACAAATTAAACACACAAAACCCGAAATAGTATTAATATATCATATAACAAACAAGAAGAGATCAAATATCGAGAGAAACCCATATCAATTCGAGAGCACAATAGATGTATAATAGTATACACAAACTAAACATGAAGCCCCTTGACACAAGTCATGGTGGACAGGATGATATGATGATCATGGGGCTGAGGGCTTGGTTTTGTGGCCAGGATGGTCATGAGTGGCGCCATGAGAGTGATATATGATAGCATTTGGATGGGTATCAAAGTTGTTCATGAAGTGCTCGCTTTGGGCGTCGCTGCTCACCAATGAATCATCATCAAACAACAGCTCCTTCAGCATCTCTGGAATTGCTTCATCTTTCATTACCTTTTTCCAGTACTCCCCCTTCTCCTTCCTTGCATGGCTTACATTTGCTAGCTGTGATATGCCCAAAATCAGTACCCAAAAAAAAATGCATCAAGTTGAAACGAGCATTCGTGGATTAAATTTGGTCGGGTTGGAATGTCTTTTTAGATTCAACTCAATTGTTCAAGCTGGATTTAGTCGGGTCGAGTTGGGTCAGGTTGTGACGTTATTTAGACTCAACCTAACTGTTTAAGTTGTAAACTTTTTCAACCCAAGTAACGTTTATTAAATAGATTAGGTTAGTTCGGATTGTTCCGAGTTCTTTATTTAAATTTTTGTTTTAAAAAAACTAAAATCTCATTGAACATCTATTTATTTATTTTCAAATATTTAACTAAAAGGTTAACTTAAAAATAAAAATTATTTTTAAGAGTACCCGAAGAATAAATAATTATGAAAATAAATAAATATATATATTCTAGGGATTTTGGGAATCGTACCTTGGGATGGGTGCCTCGGAATTTCTTAAAAATTTATTGCAAAGTCTTATTTCTTTGGTTAATAAAATAAAAAGTTTTCTCGATCGCACGGGGTGGAGATTCATAACCGACGTATATAAATTCTTGTACGTCAACTAACGTCAAAAGTGTTAGTTTCATAAAATGGCATGTTTAATGTTTTTTTTTACTGGGAGAACTAATTGTTGCAAGTGAAACAAACGGGACGTACTTTAGAAGAAGTGATCTGTAACCGAGCCATATTATTAGGAATAACAAAACCATCTCTAAAACACTCAGTTTTTTCATACCCAAAACAAATTTTCAAGAAACAACTCGAGTTTTAGCAAAAGCAGCTCTTGTAGTTGAAAAATCTGAAAGACAACGTTGTTCTAAAAGAAATGATACTCGTTGGTATCAGATTCAAAGGATTAACGTACCGTTCAATGTAATAACATTATCGATACGTTTTACCTCTCGTAGCTAAAAAAAAAAAGACGTTTGAGAATAAAATGTCCAAAAATCACTTTTATCGTGTCTAAAAAACTACGAACGATTTGAAAAACGTGATATCGAAGTGTTATGAATATGAAAAATTTACCAGAAGAAGAGAAAGGAGGAAGAAAGCAGCAGAAAGCTTCATGTGATCTGTCAGTCGCAACAGCACACAGATGTTGAATTCAATGTCTTTAACCTGGTTGGTTTTCCAATTTATAGATAAATTTGGGTCAAAACAGTAAATATTTAATTTCTAGGGGCTTGGATGAAAAAAAAAAAAAAAAAAAAAAAACCCTTAATTTTTTTTTTTAAATAAAAATTAATCCTTTAATGCCTAGTGGGTTGGTGTGGCTCTTTAGATGCATTTTCTCATGTCAATGGAAAAATAAAGCATTATTGTTGTCCCTTACCAAAAGAAATATTTGACTCGTGAATTAGATTCGTTCGGTTTAAAAGTCAAACAAAAGTCGAGCTTATAACTCGATTTCAAAACACTGTTTGATTTACGATCGTACACCGATCATAATCTCTTAAATAAAACATTCATCGAGGCCCCACCGCGAGCAGATATTGTCCTCTTTGAGTTTTTCTCAAAGTTTCGAAAACGCGTCTACTAGGAAGAGGTTTCTACACCCTTACAAGAAATGCTTCGTTCCCTTCTTTAACTGATGTGGGGTCTCATAATTCATCCCCGGCACATAGCCCAGTGTCTGGCTCTGATAGACTCTGATATCATTTGTAATAGCCCAAGCCCACCACCAGCAAATATTGTCATTTTAGGGTTTTTCTCTCAATGACTTCCCCTCAAGGTGAACGTGTCTACTGGAGAGAGAGGTTTCCACACCTTCATAAGTAATGTTTCGTTCTCTTCTCTAACCGACGTGAGATCTCAAACAAACTTGATTGTGAGCCAAGGGTCGAGTGTGAATGTGATAGAAGCTTTTAGAATAAAGTCTACCTTTTTCTAGTTTAACGACACGTACAAAGATATATCAGTGTAAATTCGAACTTCTGACTTCTGGGTTGAGCGTATAATGTTTTAACGAATCGAATTATGTTTAAGTCGACCCATCTTATCCCCGATCTATAGCATAGATTGTAATTGTATTTATTGTTAACTCGGGAAAGAGAAAATGTTTTGTTTAATGTGACAAAGATGGAAAGGTGATTTTGGTGGTGCTGTGGGTTTGTGCATTGAACTGTAATCCACTGATGTGGAGATAGGATCGATATCAAAAGCAAAAAAGGATCCAAAACAGCTATCAATTTTTCTTTAACAATCCTTCAAAAGCAAACTCCAACTCAAAATGGGAACCCACTGGCTTAACCTCGGTTATTTAGATTTTCGTAACCGTCCAAGTTCACCGCTACCAGATATTATCCGCTCTGACCCGTTACGTAGCACCGTCTGGCTTTAAAATTTTAAAACGTGTCCGCTAGGGAGAGATTTTCATACCCTTTTAAACTTCGGTTCTCCTTTGACAGTGATCAATGACCAATTGTGCAAGGCTCTGTAAATGAGTATCTTTATTTATTGGCACCTCGTTAGTAATATCTTAATTGGGTATCAAAACTAGAGATATTTACAGGTGGGAGAGACAAAAAAGTCTTTTCTGTCTCCATCCCTGTCTCCTCCTTCATTGTTCGTTCACACGAAATTCTCTATTTACTTTTGCAGAGATCGAGTTTAATATAGTTTCTATTTAAAAAATGTAAAACGTTTTAATAAATTCAATAATATTTTATAAAAATAACGTTTAAAAAAATTTATAAAAATTTAAATTTTAATATTACAAATGATTATATATATATATATATATATATAGTGGGGGTGGAAACGAGGATGGAGACAGAGAATATAATCTCGTCTTCTATCCTATTTAGATTACGGTGAGGAATCAAAGATCTATGGTTAGGATTTGATGGGAAAAAAAATTATGCTTAGAATATATTTTATGAAATTAATATAATTTTAATAGATTAATTAATAAAAAAACAAATAAATATCAAAATACTAAAAAAAAAATCAAATAATTAATAATGAACTAATTGAATAATTAGTTATAATTATAAACAAATGGATATAGTATTGATTTAACTAATTAATTTTTTTTAATAAATATTGTAATTACATTAATTCAAGATTAAATTAGTTTAGTCCTCTAATTTTAATAGATTATGAGAATATACATGAGGGACAATATCGTCATTTGTGTAAGACTTTTATGGGTGGAACGAAACAAAAAATTAAAGTGGACAATATTATATTATCGTGAAAAATATGTGAACGTTCGTAATAATTATAAATCAAAATTAACTATTTAAAATTTTACAATTTCAATAAAGATAGAAATTTTAAGCTTTAACTTTTGAAATAAATTACTGTTCAGTTAAAATTGATTTTTATTTTGACTTTTATCGTTGTTACGAGCACTTCAAAACTATATTATTTTTTTAAGTATTTTAAATTTAGCGGTGATTTCAATAAAAAAAAATCATTGATAAATTTGACTTTTGATTCCATCTGGTGATAGTTACGAACGCTTCAAAAATCATGTTAGAAAACCGACATTATCCCGACTCGAACAAAAAAAAAGGCCCTCTAAAGGTACAAATGTACTTGATTAATGCATTTTAAACAATGGAATTAATTAAACACTACTTTTAATACGTAGAAAAACAATGGGGAAAAAGGCAAACAACCTTTAAAATAATTAAAGTTTATGCAAAGATGCTTTACATTTTCTTTGTTTTATTATTTAATTGCTAGTTGGGTTTTAACAAACCCAAAAAAAAAAAAAAAAAAAAAGACGAGCAAGTCAAGATCGAGCAAGTCAAGATCGAGCAAGTCAAGATCGAGTTGTATGCAATTATCTTGTAAAATAGTAATATTTTCATTAATGGATTGATAAAAAGATCGAATCATTTGTAACCGTTACAAAGTGAGTCGTATTAACAGTGTTAATCTTATTCGTATACTATAGACCCTTTGAGATCCCACATCAGTTAGAGAGGGGAACGAAACATTCCTCGTAATGGTGTGGAAACCTCTATCTAGTTTACGCGTTTGAAACCCTGAGGTTGACAACGACATGTAACGAGCCAAAGCGGACAATATCTGTTAGCGGTGGGCTTGGGTTTGTTACATTATATGTGTCAAGCTGAGCGTAAACTCAGTTAAAGATATTATAGCATCAATTCTCCGCTTTGTTTCGTTCCTCTATCAAACCAATGTGGTTTGTCAGCGTTCTCACAGGCACACCACATGGTGTCTAGCTCTGATACCATTTGTAACAACCAAAGTCAACCGCTTGCATATATTGTCCGCTTTGATCCATTATATATTATCGTCAGTCTCACAGTTTTAAAACACGTCTACTAGGGAGAGGTTTCCACACCCTTATGAAGAATGCTTCGTTCCCCTCGATCTCACATACTAAAAAACGTCGGAGCATCGTGTGTGTGTATATATATATATATAATAAATTTAGTCAAAGTCAAAATTTTAGACCAAAGGGAGGGTGGAGGTTGCAAACCCACCAACAATGGTTAATGAAAATGAGTTGTTAAAAGCTATGTATTATTAAAATGGTTAATCAAAATGCTTACTTACCTAAGTCTTCCATTAAACTAATTAATTACACGTCAACAAATGTTTTTGCACGTGGAGCTACTCCAAGACTTAATGCATGTACGTTCGCATTAATAATAATAAAACATTTACGATACTCATTGATAGCCGATATTGTCCTCTTTGGGTTTCATTCTCGGGTTTCCCCTAAAAGTTTTTAAAACATTTGTTAGAAAGAGGTTTTCACACCCTTATAAGAAATGTTTCGTTCCCCTCTTCGGCTGATGTGGGTTCTCACAATCCACCCATTTCGGGCTCAGCATCCTCGCTTGGCACTCGTCCCCTCTCCAAACGATGTGGGATCTCACACTATCATTTTATGAGATTCAATTCACTCGTGTCTGTATAAGGGAACATTCTTCTTTGTGTTACTTATATGTATATGATATATACTTGTATTGAAATGCAAGGGTACGACAAACGATACATCATCCAACACGTCAAGAAAAATGAACATTAAAGCTAATCTGAGGCATAAATACGGTTAGAGAGAATGAGGTGACACGTGTGTTGAGAGCAAGCTCGAAGAAGGTCGGGTAGACCCAGAATCTCAAAAGTCAAAGTTCCGATATAAATTTCAACATACGATCCTAAAGCGACATCCGTTCTAGATAAGCTATGTAATCTTCATCCTTTTAAAATATATAAAGATTATTCCCAATTCCACCGCATAAAATTTAGGGCAAACAGAGCCGACAGAGGAAAATGGGTCTGTTCTTGCTCCTTCCAATGGAGTCAAAAAGGTACACAACATTGTCCATATCTGAACCATTCTCTTTATTTTATAACAAATTCAACGTACAAACAAAGCAAGATCGAAAGTGGGTTCTTGTTCTTGGGAATCATGAATAAACTACCTTTACTTTTCCATGCATTGCGATGAACCAAGGCCAATTTCAATGCCCTTAGTGCAGCTTCTGATACACATTAAGCTGTGTTGTTTGACTTAGATTGATGAATTTTTATATGGGTTGGTTCCAAATCGTCGAACTGGTGGACTCTGTCTTTGTGTTTGTGGCTGGTAATCTGCTTTTTTCCCCTTATTCTTTGAATTCTTTTTGATAATGGATATCACTTTTGAAATAGTGGCCGGCAATCTAGTGATGAATCAAAAGGGGGGACATATTATGTTTACGTGATTATGATGAATTTGGGGGATGCCATTTTGATCAGAATAGATATCTAAAGTCAACCATGGAGAAATTTAATATCATAATGCATAATCCATAGAACTTGCATTTTAATCGTGTGATTCTTGATGATATTATCACCATAGTTCTATCCCAACTCTCCTTGCTTTCAGATCATCACCATAGATATGGCTTTGCATCTTCAAGTTGCTTGTTGTTCTTGTATCCTTATTGGGTTACTCATTATAATGGTAAGTCTTGTGGATTTTCAATCCTTACTACAATTTGGAAATGGGTTCTGTTTGTTTCTGTTCTTTGAAACTTCTTATAGTGCAAATCAAGAACTTGAAACAAGAACAGATTGAACTTTGACAAAGCTTTAGGACTTGTTCTTTACTTCTCAATTCTATTGCAGGTTGCAGAACAAGGTGCTGCTAGGAAATTAAAAGATGGGTATGAACAAGACAATGAACAGTTTGTGAATCTGAAAATTAATGATCAAACAGACACTCATTTGGAGAATTTGGATCCTTTATTATATGTTTTCTTCTCCTTAAGTGATATCGAAGTTGGAAAAGAGTTGCCTATTTACTTCCCTTACTCAAAGCCATATGAAACCCCAAAATTATTGCCTAAAGAAGAAGCTGATTCCATTCCTTTCTCTACATCACAACTTGAATATCTTCTAAATCTCTTCTCTTTTCCAAAGGGCTCACCCCAAGCCAAAGCTGTTGAGCATACTCTTAAACAGTGTGAGCTTGAATCCATCAAAGGAGAGACCAAATTCTGTGCCAATTCTTTAGAATCATTGCTTGATTTTGCTACACAAATGTTGGGAGGTGATACCCATTTGAAAGTTTTGACAACCACTCGTCTCTCCAACTCTACTATCCTTCTTCAAAACTATACGATTTTGGAGGAACCCAGAGAAACTTTGGCTCCTAAAATGGTGGCTTGTCATAGCATGCCTTACCCTTATGCTGTTTTTTACTGTCATTGTCAGGAGAGTAAGAACAGGTTGTTTGAGATTTTACTGGGGGGTGAAAATGGAGATAGAGTTAAAGCTAGTGCCATTTGCCATATGGATACCTCTCAGTGGGACAAAGATCATGCCTCTTTTAAGGTTCTGAAAACAAAACCAGGAGCTTCTCATGTTTGCCACTTTGTTTCTACTGATAGTCTGGTTTGGTTAGCTGCCTAAACCTATAGATAGTTTACTGGATGTTTGTAAGTGCTATTGTGTTGTACTTGAAGACTGCTCTATGAATTGTTTTGGTGTGCTGGTGTATTGACAATATTTACATCTCTTAGGTAAGAACATGGATAGGTTGCTATAGGTTGCTATTAAGTATAGTTTCTATGATACTACGTACATTCTTTTACCAACTGTTCATGTTTTGTATTGATAATGAATCGATCGTTTGAATAGTGAGTGATGGCCTTCCATAGTAGCTTGATTGTGATTAAATGGGGTGACGTAAAAGTAAATGTCCAAAAATAGATTCAGTGTGATTGTGAGATTCCACGTTGATTGGGAAAGGGAATGAGTGCCAACGAGGATGGTAGGCTTTTAATCTTTACCCCATAGAAAATTAAAATATGAGAAATTGAAATAAGTAACCTACTTCCAAGCATTTTATTTTAGTAAGAAGATGTTTCAGGTAAAAACAAGATTAAAAAAATCACTCCAAATTTCAAACCATTCTCTTAATAATCATCTGAAGTTCCTAATAAAACAATTCCAGCTTGATCCTAATAAAACAATTCCAGCTTGAACCTAACATTCTCTTGCAACGTGATCTCAACATGAATCCAACATTATTTTACAACATGATCATGTTATCGATTTATTTTGAAGTGCTTCCAAGAGTGAATGTTATTTTCGACATTTTCAAGCTTGACTTTCATGCACTCTTCTTAGTATGTTGGGTGATGCACCATCCTCTTCAATTGCATTATGACACTTGGTTGTCTCAGCCCTCACATGATTGAATGAGCGATACGTTGCAAGTGAGGGTCACAACCTATTGACCTCAACACAGGCAAGCATTTGGACCTAATCAATACATATTCCCTAAAATCTGACAAATTTCTCATGAAATTATCCAACATATCTCCTAATAAAGAGATCGAGTCCACTTCACTTTCTTACATTGACCTCAGCAACAAACCCTAGCAACAAACCCTAAATTTGAAGTCTCTAAACGGTGAGCCAAATTTCATTGCGAAGGGAGCTATGATTCCCACCCACTCCATAGACTTATTAGTGCTTACGAGTGTTCATACAAGGAGTTTACCAAATATGAGCATAAATATTTTGAAGTGAAAACTTCAAAATATTTGTTAATCTATTTGTAGGCGATCAACATTCAACATAATGGATCTTTGTACTGATTGTATGCCTTTTAATGTGGGACTTAAAACCTTGTAATATTCTCGATTATATATATACCGAAGATATGGTTTTTCTTTTTTGTCAATTTTTAAGGTAGAAATGGTCTTTACAAGCTTAATTTTCAGAGACCAAAAATAAAAAATCGAATAGTTATTTATGACAATATATTTTATAGACAAAAACAGTGTAGATAGTAAGGTATTATGCAGTTCAAAGTAGTCTTATTTAAAAAGACAATCTTAAATCTGACCGTAGCTTTCAAACATGATTTCAGTATACTCTAATCATGTTCAGGCCCTAGCCAAGGTGACAGTCCAAGAAGACAATTTGAAGAACAGGAATTTTGACATTTGACACTAAATATCGACATGGCTGCAAATAATATCACAAATAATATCATTGTGTTCTCAAATACCAGCTCATGTGCATTGAATCGGGGAGGATTTGAGAGTTTACCAGTGAAAAGATGCACGTGGCTGAAAATTTGATTGTTCTGTATCAAAGCATGGATGAGCCCCATTCAGAAGTTAAGTTCTGCATAATCAAAGCACTGTATAGTGCACATATAGCTGATGAATGATCGGAGTTCGCCAAATCCAAGCTCAGTATTCTGTTTCGAGCACACCGTCGATAAGCCCAAACTCCAAAGCCTGCAGGAGAAGGCAAATTTGTTTGAAGTTGCAGTAGTTCAGTATTCTGTTTCTTATCTTTGTTGCAGTAGTTCACAGGAGTTCTAGTCATGTATCGGATATTCCAATGTCGAGGAAGAGATTTTATCATACAGTATGATCCCGAAAAAAGTAATTTTTAACTAACTCTACTCCCTACATCATTATTATCCTTTTTCATTTTTGACAAAGATGAAATATCAAAAGAAAATTAACTTCAATCCATTCACTAAACACTGCACATTGTTACCTCAGAAACAGACAAAAATCGATCCCTCTCCGTGTATTGTTGTACTTTCTCTAATGGTTGGCCGGTAAATGCAGCATACATCATGTCAACTTTCTGTAACAATAAATCCAGGGAACAATTGAAATGATCAAATGATTAATGAATAATGAAACCAAGTATTGAACCAAATCTGACAGCAAAGTGCAAAGATCACAGTGAAAGGAAACTCACAAACACAGCAATGCAGTAGTTTTTAGTTATAAAAATGTATACGTACAACAGGGACTTCAAATTCCCACGGTTCCTTTTCTTGACATCTATGAGTATCTAAACCCGCTTAAGTACATCTTGACGAATGTCATGAGACAACCATCAAAACCTACGATATTTGGTTTTAAAGCAACGGGTAAAATCTTAATGTATATCTTAAAGTAGGCGACCACGCTAAAATTTAAACTCATTTTCCTAAGCTCCATTTTTGGGTTGGCCAAAGACTGCAACTCGATCAACTTTTGCTAGCGAGGACTCGAACTTTCTAATATGCTTAAATATAAATAAAATAATCCCTTCATGAATTATATTTCCATCTACATAGTTTCAACTTTCAACTTCCAACTTCCTAAATTATGAAAATAGCTACATTTGCAATTGTCACGTCCTTCTCAAAAGACAGACCAGATAATTCTGTAAATATTATAACTCAGCAATTATACCTATGGTGAATCTACTGGCTCACCACCTACTTGCACAGTAGTGATTCGGTTTAGCATCAGTTAAAAGCTACATATATGGTAAAACGATTTCTCATTAGTTCTAAGTTCTAATAATTTTTGGTTTTAGATTCTTGTTGCAACGGGCAAGAACATAATGAACAAAAGGCACGGCAAGCATTATCCAAGGCAATGTCAAATCCAATGGTCAGTGTTTATTTCCCAAGTAAGAAAGAGATACTAACATGGCGTGATTGAACTGCTTCATTGACTTGGCGTCTAACATCTTCCACATGACCCTGCACTCATCCAAAAACATCTAATTATTACTGAACGTTGGTTACTTCACTTTTTCTGGTTCTCACTTGTCATGATGCCAGAAGTAGAAGGAAGAACTATTAGAAAAATATATATTGGACCACTTCAAAACTAGACAAAAAGTATAATATTTGCTTCAACTTCAAGGCAGTAAAGCACTTGGAATGGGGAATATTATATATGACACAATAGTTAAAGCAGCCTTAAAAGTAGTGGTCATTAGGGCAAAAGCACAGACACATAGGGAACAGCTCAAATCAAGACTCACAACAGATTATTTTGATATTGAGAGACTGCAATATAATATAAAGGATAACATGTATTTTTCTCCGTCACTTTTCCTCTCATACTAATGTTTTTTTTTATGATAAGCTCAGATTGTAATAAAATTTTAGCCATACCCCACATCCACTTTGTGGCTGATGTATCATAATTCGAGAATTTGGCATAGCATAGCGCATTCCCTTTTCTCCACCTGCAAGGAGAAGAGCCCCTTGGCTTGCAGCAACTCCGAAGCACACTGTGCCAACCTTAGGCTTTATCTGATAGCATGAGTCAATTATCTCTTATGAGAAAAGTATCCTCTTCCTTTAATATTCAAAATATAGATAGATCAATAGGAGGTGATGGCTGGTTGCTCTAAACAGCAAACCAAATCAGAAAAATGCATTATATGTTTGAATTATATGTTTTATATAGCTAATGATAGTTACTATGATCTAATGCAAGACTAAAGCATGTAGCATAGCAGATATTGCTACCCCATAACAGCTCGTTGATTTTGTGAACATTGAAGCATCAGAAAGACCCTCAATATCAAAATAAATAACTGAAAATGTGGATGCAGAAGAAACATACAAAATAATAATAAGGCTTAAAAGAACTAAACAAAAAAGGTAAGAGAGATAGAGAGAGAGTTTTGCAATCTTACCCAAGACATGCAATCATAAATTGCTAATATTGAGTACGTACTTCCACCAGGGCAATTCAGATATACCTAATAAGGTCAACAACTAGGCTTACAGACAAATTTAAAACAAAGAATCAAAATCTAGAGTAACAGATAGGGGGAAAAAAGGGGGCTTATTTATGTTTTTGCCCACCAGGATATCCGACTCCTCATCAATGGTTGCTAGTGTCACAAGCTGTGATATAACTCGCTGTGCAACGGCAGAGTTGATGGGTTGACCAATAAATATGATACGATTCCTAAATAACACAGAAGAGAGATTCAAAGGCCCTCCTGGTGTCATCACTGCAGGCATAATTGGTGGATTGCCTTTCTTGGCCATTATAGGTCCATAACTGCACAAAAGTGAAAATGCCCATCAGACTAATTCTTTCAGCAGGTTAAAGGAATAAAATTCGAAGGCATAATATCTTGTTAAGGGAAAAGAAAGGTAAAATATAAAGGAATGCTAAACAAAAGATAGTCTTGCATAGACAAAATTTATATTCATCCCAATTTGAGATATGCAATCCAAATTATATTACCTTTCAAAAAATGGTTATGCCAATAAATAAACATTCGGTAAATGCTAGAAACAAGAAATGGGGAACAATGCAAACCTTGTACTGGTGTGAAGAAAATCTTCGTCAAGGTTTAAAGGTGCCCCAACTGTTTTCCTCGAAAATCCTTCAAAAGGGAGAGAGAAGTCCACATAGTCATATACATAATTCAATGCATCCACATAAGTGCAGTTTCGATCATGTACATCAATAAATACAGAAAAAAAAAAAAACAAAAATTATCAGAGAATTGATATCGAGTTGTAAACATGGTGAAATGGATATGAGAAAGTAGGAACAACTTAGTTCCTGCAAAAATGAATTCCTCCGCTACAAAATTAGGGCATTCATATCCGCACATACAAAAATTCAGAAACATCAATTGCAGAAAACCGATTACCAATTGTTGAAGAGTCTCCATACGGTCTCGGGATGGCAGAAACTATCGACCTGCGTGAATTTCTACACAAAAGAACCAGAAAAGAGAGGGAAAAACTTAAAGAGTTGCAGAGGGGATTAGGCAAATGAACCAGGAATAGAAAATGTATTACCGGCGAGAAAGCTGAGGAACGGATGATGCTCTATTGTGCGAAGAGACAGAGAAACTGAGAGATGCAGTAAAAGCTGAAGCTACTGCCATGGCGAGCAAAGCTTGTGGGAATGGTGCTGCGTTCTCGAGCTTCACTGACTATGAAATTACAACAATATCGATGAGGCTCCGAAATTATCCTCTCGTTTGTACTATTTTACAGATTTGCCCTCGGCCCAACGGCCCAGCCCATATCTCCTCGGCCCATGATGACAAAAAAAAATCAAATAACTTTAGGCTTTTTTTTATTATTATTTAAAAAATTAAATATTAAATTAATAACTAAAATTTCCTACATTTTAAATATAAAAAATTTGTATTTGTTACGGACTTAAATATTCTTTTTTTTATTTTATTTTATTAAAATAACGTTGGGTTAGATTGTAATTCTATTATTTAAGTTGGTCGAGTTGACCTGACGAAAAAAATAGCAAGTCAAGTTGATTCGTTACAGGATAAGAGAACACAATGCAGTGTGACTAGAATCACATGGACCACGAGATGTTGGGAACACATCTCATATGAAGTTGACCAAGAAACTCGAACTTCAACCCATAACTCAATTAAGTGTGACTAGAATCACATAGACCACGAGATGTTGGGAGCAGGTCTCATATGAGGTCGACCAAAGGACTCCAGCTTTGACCCAATTTCTCTTTTTTTTTTAAATTGGAAGTAATCTTTTTGATTTTTGAGTTCATAGTCAATATATATTTGATTTTTGATGGTTTATAAATTTATTAAATTCAAAATTTTAAATTTTAAGAACAAATAAATGGATCGTTAAGCCCTCTTTTGCAGTCTTCAATTTCGCCTTCGTATCGAGCAGGTGGCCGGCAGATCGGTTGAAGATTTGCAGTTGGTCGGAGCAGAAGATTTGCGGTTTGCCTCGCCCCCCTTTTCTCTTTCGGTGTTACTATCATTTCTTTATCTTTCTCCTTAAGTTCGAACAGACCCAATAAGGGAGGAGGAGCCCTAGACGCTTTTCAAATTCGATTTTTCGTGGATTGTTCTCTTTTTCGTTGATTCTGGTCTTGTTCTTCTCTTGTTCTTGCTTAATTTTATCCTCTTCCTTCGCTTCAGCATCATCAGTTTCTCCATTCAGCCAATTTGCCACCCCCGATCTATAAAAAGACGGTGCGATGGCCCGAATGATCCTCTTTGCAAAGATGCCAATCAGAACTGTATACTGTACAATTCTGTAGCCTGATCAGGTCTCTCCCCTCATTAACAGAAGATTTTGTGTCACTGCTGTTTTATAGCTAATCGTTCTGTTTTTGTTTTTGGTTGTTCAAGGGCTTCATCTTATGAACAAATTGTTGGTGTTCTGCGTTGTTTAACTCATTTTCCATTTTTATTTCCTAGAATCTCTGTGTATTTTGCTACTAGAAATCAGCTAAGCTTAAAAATCACTGATTCAGTAAGCTTTCCCCTGTAGCTGTTTGGTAATTAAGTTTATTGAACTGTTTGACAGAATTAACGACATTTTTTTGTTAAATTCTTTGCGAACTGTATACTGTGTTTTGTTTGTCTTGTCGTGGTTCGTTGCATGGACAATTGTTTTCTGGGAAGTAGTCCTTGTTGCATTCATCTTCACAATTGATGATTTTTTGTTTCCTTTTCGAAATACCATCTTAATTTACCAGTTTTCGTTCTCATTGTTCATTTTTTATGAACCATTTAACAAAAAAGTTGAATTTGTTTCAAACCTACCCCCGAGTTTATTACAAGTGAAGATTTGTAGAGTTTATTACAAGCGAAGATCTTAGTACAATTATCTCCATTGGTAAGAGGCCTTTTGGATGAATCAAAAGTTGAGTGGACGATATCATACAACTATGAATATGCTAAGCTTAATTGAAAGTTTGAAATCTATCTTTCATTCTGGTACATTTTGGACTAGATATGCTTATTTTCTAGCTATCATATGTAGAGATATTCTGAATCAAAAGCTGAATGGACAATATCATACGCCTGTGAATATGCTAGCTTAACTGAAAGTTAGAAATCTGGCTTACATTCTTGTGCATTTTGGACTCGAGATGCTTACCTTTTGGCTATCATATGTATAGGCATTCCGAATCAAAAGCTGAGTGTACAATATCATACAACTGTGAATATGCTAGCTTAACTGAAAGTTCGAAATCTAGCTTGCATTCTTGTGCATTTTGGACTCGAAATGCTTACTTTTTGGCTATCATATGTATAGATATTATGAATCAAAAGCTGAGTGTACAATATCATACAACTGTGAATATGCTAGCTTAACTGAAAGTTCGAAATCTAGCTTGCATTTTTATGCATTTTGGACTCGAGATGCTTACTTTTTGGCTATCATATGTATTGGTATTCTGAATCAAAGTTGAGTTGACAATATCTGAATATGCTAGCTTAACTAAAAGTTCGAAATCTAACTTGCATTCTTGTGCATTTTGGACTCGAGATGCTTACTTTTTGGCTATCATATGTATAGGTATTCAAAATCAAAAGCTGAGTGGACAATATCATGTGAATATGCTAGCTTTAACTGAAAGTTCGAAATCTAGCTTGCGTTCTTGTGCATTTTGGACTTGAAATGCTTACTTATTGGCTATCATATGTATAGGTATTCTGAATCAAAAGTTGAGTGGACAATATGCTAGCTTAACTAAAAGTTCGAAATCTTGCTTGCATTCTTGTGCATTTTTTACTCGAGATGCTTACTTTACGGCTATCATATGTATAGGTATTCTGATATGGACAGCCTAGTGGACACTTTAAATAACGCATATCAGGAGTTTGTTGCTGGAGCAGCTAGCGTTCTTGAAGCAAATGAAACCTCTGGAGCCCAGAAGACAGCAGCAACAGATGCAGCTCTTGAGAACTTTAAACAGAAATGGGAGCTATTCATGGTTGCTTGTGATCAAGCAGAGGAGTTTGTGGAGTCTGTGAAGCAAAGGATAGGATCAGAGTGCCTGATTGATGAGGCCACGGGTTCACTGTCCAGCAAGTCTGGGCAGGCCGCTGCTGCCACGTCCTCTGGCCTTCCTCCGATCAGTGCCATTCGGCTCGAACAGATGAGCAAAGCTGTGAGATGGCTTGTGATTGAGTTGCAGCATGGCTCCGGAGCTGCTGCTTCTGCTTCAGCCCACTCCCACTCTCCCGCTCCTTTCGATGCTCGATTTAGCGAGGATACAACCCAATAGGTACCTATCTTATAAAAACAGCTTGATATGGACTCGGTCTGAGATTGTCATACCACTCGTAGGCTATAACATAACAAGTATTTCGTGTTTTTCATGTTCTTTATTACCTTCTCCCACGATCTTTTGTAAGACAGGTGAGAGCTTGAGATTACATTCATCATTGCTGCCCTAGACATTGAAAATATATTCAATGATGAAAGTTTTCTCAAGCCTCGATTTGATATCTCGTTAGTTTGAACGAATATGTCGGTAAAGCAGCTTTTTCGTGCTCCTAATCCTATTTATGAGAATCTAATTATTCGAATTTGCATATGATCGTTGGAAAAATGCTCGGTAATTAGTATCGTGAACTATGCTCAAATAGTTAGGTCATATACATTCGATTCGAGACTACCGTAGAAAATATATAATCTTAAATATTTAGAGTTCTATTATTTGTTAATATTATAATTTTGTTTAAATTTTGGCTTAGTAAAACATATGAAATGGAAATCAATCTAAAAATTAAAATATTCTACTATAGGTTTAATTCAAATATTAATATTTTATATTGCTTAATTTACAAATCATCCATTAATTACAAATAAATAATTTATTAATCTAATTTTTTTTTTTACCGTACGATATTTTAAAAAGGATAAGTTGTTCGTAAATGATCTATCTTCATAGCTGAAATGCATCAACTTTTTTTATTTATTGCGTATTTTGTTTGACTTTTGCAAAATCTCCAGATCATCTATTCTTTGACTGTCCCTTTTAGTCGAGCGATTAGTGGTAGTGTTCTAGTTTTGGAAACCTCTAGTTTGGTGTGTAGAGACTAGTTTGGTGTGCTTCCATATGTCATATCTGGAGGGAACAGAGTTTTCAACTGCTCGGTCCCACCAATATGTCCATTACATCATGAGCGGATGTTGCTCCTTACGCTCCTTTAACTATGCTTGGTTTTCTTGATCGAATAGCTATTTGGGTCGGGCTAGACTCAAATTTTTGTCTTTATTAGAAAATAATGTTATAATGTTATGAAAATTCAAATTTTTTTACAATAATGTTATGAATTTAGGAGATGGAATGGATCAAATTATTTGAAAAAAAGAAAAAGAAAAAAAAAAGAATTTTCACAAAAACATGTGGCCTAACGGTCCCGCTGACTCGGTAACGGTCGACAGAAATTAGAAAATAACGTGCGAAAGAGTGGAACCACAAGGGCGCGAAACTCACTCTCTTCACCGCAACGAAACTCTCAACGAACACAATCCAATCAAGAACAAGATTCAACCCCGTTTCTCATCTAATAATATGATGCTACCGACCACTTCCATTTGATTCGTGATTTCTTCCCTCATGGAAGCATTGTTCGAGCTCTGCGATTTGATTGCTGAAAACCCCACTGCTTTCTACGAGAAGCTTTCATGGATTTGCAGTCGTTGCCCTCCGCCGGACGCCCTTCTCGCCGAATCTCCTCGGGTTTCTCGCTCCCAGCTCAATGCCATACTTGCCATCGCTCGATTTCTCTCCAAATGTGCCGATTGTTTCGAGCTCCGTCCCAAGGCCGTCGTTCTAGAGTTTATTCGGTCTATACCTTCGTCTTTTCATCCGTCCTTCTGGCCGCAGACTTACGGAAATGATTCCATCACTTTGTTTTACACCGAGTTTTTGAGGTATGTGTCTAGAGCAGCCGAAATAACGCCGGATTTTTCTGCTGAGGTCGCTGTGTATACTGGTGAGGTTGTTGCGTCTGCTATCAGTTCGAGTGCCGGGGATTCGAGTATTTCTAGGTCATTTTTGATGGTTTTGTCGAAACATTTCTTCCCTGTTTTACCTTCTGATGCTAATAAAATAGTCGATATGGTGATTGAACGGTTTTTGTTGACGGGCTCTTGTGCACGGAGGGAACATATGCAGGGGAACTCTGATTCTTCCGCATTTCATTCCATTGAAGGATCAAGTCCTCGAAATGGTGGCGAGGATAATATTTCTTCGTGGAAGAGTTCAGCGTCTTCCTATGGCAGTGGGGTTCTGTGGAAGAGTAGTGCCGATCAATTGGGTTCAATGTTCGGGTTCAATGACGGCGGTGGAGGAGGAGAAGTCTTGCTTAAGCAACAGGTTGCAATCTTCGAGGAAGAGTCTTTGGAAAGTGTAGAGAAGCAAGCAATTGCATTCGAGTTGTTAGCACACATTTTGGATAAAGCCCGTATTGATTCTTCGCTTTGGGATCAGGCGAGATCGATTGCGAAGAAGCAGCTCCAGTCCCTTTTAATTTTTGTAAAGGTAAGCTGTTAATGATATCAACAATGGTTGTTCATCATCAGGAAAAGAACTCTGAAAAATTCAAGGCGTAATGTTTGTTTCCCTATTGTAAATTCGCAGATTAGGAAGCGAGATTGGAACGAACAAGGGTCTGTTCTAAAAGCCAGAATAAACGCCAAACTCTTGGTGTATCAAGCTGCAGCTAAATTGAAACTCAAGAGTCTTGGGTCGCTTGATAATGAAGGAAAAGTGGCCAAGAAGTTGGTCTTTGAGACTTTTGCTTTATTGATGGATGCTGCTGAAGCATGCATTCTCTCGATTTGGCGAAAATTGAGAGTTTGTGAAGAGCTTTTCAGCTGTTTACTTGCAGTGCTTGGCCAAATTGCTGTGGCTTGGAAAGGTCAGCCATTGCGTGTCTTGCTTATCCGGCTTAAACCTCTCGTGTTAACAGTGTGTGCCCAGGTATAATCACTGAAAATGGTTTTAGATAAGCAGAAAAATATGCAATAGATTGCTTTGTTCATTTGATTTCTACTCTTTGGTGTTACTTTTCTAGACTGATCCCACCGACAACAGCCAGAATACAATGTTTGAGACTGTCTCCAAAACAATGTGTGAGATAGTTGAATCATGTTGGACCAAGGAGCGAGCTCCCGTTGACACATTCATCATGGGATTAACAGCAAGCATCCGTGGAAGGAATGATTATGAAGAACAGGTTTCGTTATATAGAATTTACTCTAAAACCCCATTTAGAATAACTGAAGAATGTCTCTAATGAATAGAGTCTGAACTTGAAATTTCTCTTTCAGGTAAACAAAGAGAGAGAGGTTCCTCCTCTGCAGCTTAATGGCATACGTTTGTTAGCTAATTTGAATGTTGCAGTGAAGAAGCCTGAAATTGTAGATATGATTTTACCACTTTTTATTGAAAGCTTAGAAGAGGGTGATGCTTCAACTCCCTGTGTATTACGACTCCAAGTATGAAACCCTTTATCTTTCAAGAACATATTTAACAAGATTTAGTACGTTTCTTCGCCAATTTGTTTTGTTTTTACTAAAAAGAACATGCTGAAATGCAGTTTCTGGATGCTGTGTCTCGCATGGCGAGTTTAGGCTTTGAAAAGTCTTATAGAGAAACAGTTGTCCTGATGACAAGAAGTTACTTGAGTAAACTTTCAAATGCTGCATCTTCTCCTCCTGAGGGCGGTGGAGGTACTCTAGAGGCAACTACTGAACGTTTAGAGGTGCTTATCTTTGAATCTTACTTAACCAGAAATCCTTACTCCTCTCTGTCAATTGAATGCTCACTTGTTCAACTACATTCCAGACTCTTCCCGCAGGATTTTTTCTTATTGCTAGTGGACTTGCCAATCCTAAATTGCGTTCAGATTACCGCTACCGTTTACTCTCTCTCTGTTCAGATGTAGGACTCGCTGCTGATTCCAGAAATTCCAGGTAAACTACATTATAAATATTACCCTCTTTGTGTTTTTATCAAAGTTAAATTATAAGTTTGGTTGATTGTGTAGTTAGTTTCTTTGCAAATTCAAGATTAGGCCAATTACTTCATACTCTAATCAGACTCTAACAATTTATAATCGAGTGTTCATAAGTGAAACACAAAAGAGAGAAAATCTAGAGCATTTTAAGTCCACCCCAGCCGGTTTCTCTGGGGACGTATTGAAACGGTGAGCTACTCTTTCTTCCCCACCATTTCATTCAGCTGACTACTCCCCTTTGGCACAGAAGTGGGGCAGACTTTCTCGGCCCTTTGCTACCTGCTGTAGCTGAAATCTGTTCAGATTTTAGTCCAACCGGCGATGTTGAGCCATCCCTTTTAAAGCTATTTCGAAACTTGTGGTTCTATGTTGCTCTTTTTGGGTTAGCACCTCCAATCCAAAATTCTGCTCTTCCCTCAAAAGCAATATCCACCACAGTGAGCACTGCGGGAAGTATTGGTACCACTGCCATTCAAGCAGTTAGCGGACCATATATGTGGGATAAGCAGTGGTCAGCTGCTGTTCAGCTTATTTCTCAAGGGACTCCTCCACTCGTAAGTTCATCACTAAATCCTCTTCTGTTCATCTCAATTTATATATTTTCTTTATATAATCTATTTACATTAATCACCATGATTATCCCACGTATGTGTTATCGAGTTTACTGTATTTATAAATATTTTGTGTTAGATTTGTAGTCGAATTGCATGGTAGAAAATGAGAAATTTTATAAATCAATTTTAGAAGTGAATATTGAATAGAGTTAATAATAATTTTATAAAATTTATAATGGTATATATTATTTTAGATTAAATTTTATCTATATTATTACTATTACTAAAATTAAAAAATATATAATTATTTTAAATATTTTTATTTTATCCTTTTTTTTATTTTTTATTTTTAAATTATAAACTTTATAAAAATATTTTAGATATGATACTATTATTTAAACTGGGATTTTAATGTAAGAGTACCATATAACATTTTTTTTTTTAATTCTTGAAAATCTCTCAATTACCTATGACAACTATCCCATCTTTTTTAAGCGTTTTTTTTTTTTAATTTTTTTATCTATATTTAATTAATAATGGCTCAAATATACATATAATCTTATTATTTAAAGATAAAAAAAACTCGTATAATTTTAGAACTTAATTATATTAAAATAACATAAATATTGATACTTTATTTTAAACTTGGTTATTTTAAAAATTCAAAACAATATAGTTTATTTTATAATTTAATAAAACTTTAGAAAATTCATTTCATTATTAGTTAGAAAAATAAAAACCTTAAATTATACTATTAAAAGTTTTAACTTTTATTAAGTTTCAAAACAAATATTTTCTTAAAATTTAAAACCATCAAGACAATTGAGAAAATGTAAAGCTTATTTTATTTAACATAATTTAAATTAATATTTTAACAAAGTTATAAAATATTAAATAGTATAATTTAAAATTTCAAAATAGAATTTATTTTATTTTTATTTATAAATTACTTGAGAAAAAAAAAACCACTTGATATTCGACACGGGTTGACTGGTTTCGTGTTGTTCCTAGTTTAAATGTAATGATCAATTGAACGCCAAAATACTGCAAATTTTATGACAAAATGATATGTGCTGAAGAGAGTGAAATTTTCTGGAAAAAGAACTTGGCCGGGGTTTTTTTGGACTAGAAGATGAAGGTTTCTGGAGCTCTCGAAACATTGGGTGGTCTTCTTGATAGTTTAGAAGCTTTGGGAGGCATCCTTTTCCTGTGGGATGAAGCTTGAGGGGCCTCATCTATCTCACTAAGTTTTAAGCTGGCTGATACCCCTTTTTCCCTCTCTCTGGTTACATGCTTTAATGGCCCTAATCGTTTTCGTATTAGAAGACTTTATGAGGAAAAATTGAAGATCTCTTAGGCCTTTGCTTGGGTAGATAGCATACTGAAGGAAATTTCAATGTTATTGCCAAGTGGTCTTATGGAAATCTTGGGGAGTCAGACAAATGAAGCGGATTTGTACCTCAATGAGATTAGATTCTCTAATGATTTGCTTGAAGACTTCAGCGCATACAGAACACTTGAGCAATAAAAGCGAGATTCAATATTAACTTATGATCACTTTCTAATGTCATTAGAAATAGGTACACATTCACTTGGGATCGGAATCCCGTCAAGTTCGAGTATTTAAAATGCTGGAGTGCTAGAGCATTTGGGAATTTATCAGGGTGAACGATTTGCTGAGCTGCAGAATGGCTCCTTGATCGAAAAAGAAGAAAGCTTTTGCAGATGATTAAATTTTGTTCGAGTGAGATGACTAATGGAGAAGTAGATTTGATTTTAGTTTGTGCACAAATTACTTATTTTGAACATACATCTTTGGATATATTCCAAAGGCCCAACTTCGGACTCTTTTTGATACAATTCTAATTCCATAATCCATAAACACAAGGACTCCATTGTTATTCTAAGGGCATCTAATTTTCACAGTGACTACAGCTGAGGTATAACATGTGATGGAGCTAGCGGAAGTGTGTTTAAGTTGTCCAAAGAGCTTTTGGAGAAAGGGTGGAGCAATTAGAAACACCTTTCATGAATCGCTCCTATACCCCAAGACTTCGGTTTTCCTTACTACAAGAGTTTAATACCCTGTGAAGGCTATTTCTTTGAAAACTTGGAGTAATAGGAACCACTGTTTCTTTAACGAGTTCCTAAGAGCGAAAATTTATAGGAGTTTTTTTGGAGAAAGTTTCTGTGATCCTTTCTGGCCTTCTTGGCTACATGCTGCATCATCCATTGTATTTTCTTTGTTTATTACTATATATATATATATATATAGATATATATATATTGGTTTTAAATGAAGTCATTTTTATGCTATTTAAGAAAAAAAAAAATTACAAATTGAATGCCATTGAATGCCTTTATCTTCTCTTTTAGAATTTGTATAATTTTCTTGTGACAAGTTTTGTTAGGGTGCGAAGTGAAATAGGATTTATTTTGAGGTGTCTCGCGGTTTTCAACCGCAGATTTTCATCAGCAACTTGGAAAGCGCTCTTTTGATGTATTTGTGATCTTCTTTGAAATAGGATTGGACGTCTAGTCTAGTCCTTTTTTTCTTGTGATTACTTTTCAGTGGTGATCCAATGTTCTTCTATTGCCTAGTTTGCGAATAACCTGGCTTGAGTGTTTGTCCAATGACGATCTTAGCATTGGTAGCTGCCTGTTCACATTCACATGAAGTTTTAAGCAATATACTCCTATTGAACTCTTTTCTTATAAATCCCTTTTGGAAAATACAATGTTAATATGAATGTTTTAAGCTATAGCCAATTTGAAGTTCTTAAAAGATTATTCATATTTTTCAAAGGTTGTTAGCACGGTTAAATGGCTTGAAGATGAATTGGAACTTAATGCTCTTCAAAACCCTGTTAGTCGTCAAGGAACTGCCAATGATAAAGTTGTTCTAGCCCAAAGAGCTGCACTTGCTACTGCTTTAGGAGGCCGAGTTGATATTTCTGCAATGAGCACAATTTCAGGTTGCATTCCATTTGACTTCTAATGTTTACTCTATAATTTTAGCTCTTATATTGAGGACACAGCTTAAAAGGCACGTCTTTATGCTATTAATCCTCTCTAAAGATCCCCAGAAAAGAAATCTTTACTGGTTTCTCTTGATATATTCTTGAAATTTGTAACTTTCGTGCTCTTCGTTTGTACAGGTGTGAAGGCCACATATCTTCTTGCAGTTTCTTTCCTCGAGATCACACGTTTTAGCAGTAATGGTGGGATCCTCAATGGTAGTATAAGTGTGGATGCTTCTAGAAGTGCCATCAGTTGTGTTTTTGAATACCTTAAAACTCCAAATCTTGTGCCAGCTGTCTTACAGTGTTTGACAGCACTGGTCCACAGGGCATATGAAACTGCAGTATCTTGGCTGGTACGTTATTGTTTTATGAAATATTATAGGCCTTACTATCACTCTCTTCTTCAAGGGATTTTATTTGAATACATATGTCACTTGTTTTTTTCTGGATTAATGTTCTGAAAAGTTGCAACCTATTTACGATATTTCATTTATTCTGCACACAAACAAAAATTGGACATTTCCAAGAATCATAGAAGAGTAAACTAGAAATGATCCTCTGACAGGGAGTAACACTTCTACCCCCTATTGCTAGTATAAGATTGTGTAAACTATAGGAGTGTAGAGAACAAATGTGGAAGAACATTCTACTTTTCTAATTGTGGGTAAAAATTAAATTATTTACGCATTTTCACCAGTAGAAGGAAGAAAAATAATCTTATTATCAACCAATATTAGATAATACGGAACAACAGAGATTGACAACTGAGATTTATTGTGCTGTTTGTTTATTTTCCATCGAAGGAGTTCTTTGCAACCTGTAAAAGAAAAAAAAAAGCATTTTTGGTATTTGTATTTGGTTGCTCCTGTTGTTTTCTTTTGTTTGTTTCATTGATGAATGTCTGAAAAGGGAATTTAGATACTTGTTTCTAATTGGAATTTTATATAAATTCACAATTTTTTGTTCATTGTGTATTGGAAAATTTTATCATTTTATACAACCAATAACTTAAGAAAAAGACTGAAAATCAGCAAACAGAAAGGAAGTATTCTTTATTTTATCGATCAATCTTTTGTCCTTTGAAAAAATATTTTAAAATAATAATAATGTTAAACAAGTGTTTGAGTTGAGAACTATTCTCATTTTTTCTGAGGAGTCACACGCAAACAGTCATTTTTCAATAGAATGTTTTTCCTCATAAAATGTTTTTCTGATATTGCTGCTTCTGTGAACAAACGAACCGGTGCAATAACTAAGCAGAGTAAATTACACTGTCAATTATCAAGAATATGCTTGTTTACACTATTATCATGTGCTTGATGATGGTTTGGACGTTAAAAATATTTTCCCTCCCGATGCAATATTGTCTTGTTGCTACTGCATCCTCTTGCTCTCTATGGTATGAAACATCTTGTTGACTTTCTAATCTTGACTCAGGAACATCGGATCTCTGATATTGGCAATGAAGCTGCAGTTAGAAACTCGATCCTTAATGCCCATACCTGTTTTCTTATAAAAAGTATGTGCCAGAGGGAGGATCATATCCGAGAAGTAGCTGTGACCTTACTAACACAGTTTAGAGATAGGTTTCCTCAGGTAAAATTCCTGGGGGTATAAGTTTTTTCACCCTTTCATTTATGAATTTAAACAAACAAACTTAAATGTTTTCAGGTTATGTGGAATTCATCTTGTTTGGATTCCCTTCTCTTCTCAATGCATAACCACTCGCCAACTACCATTGTCAATGATCCTGCATGGGTAGTGACTGTTCGTTCATTATACCAGAAGGTTGTTCGGGAATGGATTATCAGATCACTTTCATTTGCTCCTTGCACTAGCCAGGGTCTCTTACAGGTCGAAAAATTTTACTTCTTCTTCATGGAGTTGACCCCCTGGTTTCTTCCATTTCTTGTTTTGAAGCAGATTGACTTTCCTGCTGCCTATATTAAAATATCATTGACTTCATATGTGTGTCTTCTGGGCTAGAACTTTCTTTTATCTAAGATAAGAAAAATAAACAAAAATAATTTCTAATAAAGTGGGGAACAACTTGAATAATGGAAATATCAAATAGATTGGCGAAGAGGGGAATATTGGTCAAAATTTAAAATAAGCCAAGTTGACAAATATATGCTAACTAAGACCACTTTGGTTAAGTGCAAGGGTGATAAAAAGAGCATGAATCCTTTCTATGATAGTTTTATAACATAATTTTTCTAGTAATCACGTTCTCAGTTTTATTGTTCTATTTTGTTTGAGATTTCAGCTGTCTGATAAATCATTTGCTTGTCTTTGGTATCATATGTACAACTCAGGAAATGCTTTGTAAAGCAAACACTTGGCAGAGAGCACAACATACCCCAGATGTGGTCTCTCTTTTATCTGAGATACGAATTGGCACAGGTAAAAATGAATGCTGGACCGGCGTACAGACTGCAAATATTCCTGCAGTCATGGCTGCTGCGGCTGCTGCTTCAGGAGGCAACTTAAATTTGACGAAAGCCTTCAATTTGGAGGTGCTCAGTACAGGCATAGGAAGTGCAACAGTTAAGTGCAACTATGTGGGCGAGATTGCTGGAATGAGAAGGTTGTATAACACCTTTGGTGGGTATCAATCTACTGGTACTGCACCTGCTGGTTCCGGAATTGGTATTGGCCTTCAAAGGTTGATCACGGGAGCATTTCCACAGGAGCCACAGGCTGCTGAAGATGAGTCATTCAATGCGATGTTGCTTCTAAAGTTTGTTCAGTCACTCCAGAAATTTGTTAACAATGCGGAGACGGGTGGCGAAATTGACAAGTCACAATTTCATGAAACTTGTTCCCAGGCAACTGCCTTCCTTCTAGCAAATTTGGTAAGATCTGCTCATTTTTGTCTGCTACATCAATGTCTTTTGGTTGCCCATGTCTTCTTTACATCAAAATATCATCACCTTTTCCAGGATAATGCTGATTCAAAATCAAATATAGAGGGCTTGTCACAACTTTTACGCCTTCTCTGTTGGTGCCCAGCTTATATTTCGAGGTCTAATGCTATGGAAACTGGTGTATTCGTTTGGACATGGTTAGTATCTGCTGCACCTCAACTGGGATGCATAGTTCTTGCTGAATTGGTTGATGCATGGCTATGGACAATTGATACAAAACGAGGTCTTTTTTCTTCAAAAGAAGCTTTATCCGGGCCTACTGCAAAATTAAGGCCCCATCTTTATCCAGGAGATCCAGAATTGCCACCTGAATTTGATCCTGTCGAGCAGATAATTGCTCATAGACTATGGCTTGGATTCTTCTTCGATCGCTTTGAGGTTAAGCTTGTTTAATTTTTTCAAAGGCACTCACGTTCTCCCTTTTTTCTCTTTATGTATCATGGTATAAATAGTTGCACATAATGAATTCAGACCGTATGGTTTGTAATTACATTCATCAATGGATGTTAGCATGTAGAATGAGCTAACTTCTTTTTGGAGCGAAATATTAACATAAAGGAATGTTTGGACATCAAAGTGAGGTATACTGTAGGTGAAAGTTTTTGAGTGATTTCTTTCGTTAGTTAGCTTCATTATTCTGCCTTGCTTTGCTCGGTTAATCTTTCAACAACCTTTCGGTATGTGAATTGGAAGACACTCTTATTAGGATATATATCTAAATAGGAGCTCCCCATTACTCTTCTTCACCACCTCAACCACACTTCTCCCTATTGATCGTTGAACTTTGTCCCTCTTTGTATCAGTATTGACCCGATGTCCCTTTGTACTGCACTTTGGAACTCCACTATTCTCTCTTCCGCTGCCTCCACTCTCAATTCCATTCTTGTTGCCATTCCCATTCACTCGCTGCTCTGATACAAAAATTGATGAGACCTAATATTATTTATCTAGTAGATACTTAGTCGAGGGAAGAATTCAAGAGCTTCCGTTCTTTCCCTAGTGACTTATGGTTTGCCTTTTTTTTTTTTCTTCATCATGATTCAAGTACATTCGGATAGATGCTATTCTAAGAAGTGTTAGGTAACTTTATGACCCTTTGAAGAATGCACACGGTAAAGTTCACATGAGGAAAACTCATGACTTTTAAATTGAAGTGGTCCTGCCTAGGTGGGCTCATGGTAAGGATCTTAATCATATTTTGTGTGATTATGAGTTTAAGTGGCCTTTTGGAGGAAATTTTTGGGATAGTTTATTATGAGAATGATATACCTTCTTAAAAATATATCAGACTGGATCACTTTATGGCTTCTCTATCATGGCTTTAAAGACAAAGGTGAAGTTTTGTGGGTTAATGACTTCGCCTTTTTAAGAGAAATTTGATCAGAAAGGAATAGGAGAATCTTCAAGGGAGGAGGGAGTTTAGATATGAATGTAGGGTTAGTTTATCTGTTTTCCCCTTCTTTCTTCTATTTCCGTCTTTTATAGATTTGATATATCAAAATCCTTTCTTACCTAAAATAAGGATGAACACTAATGATATTTGAAGCTCTAAAACGTTCTTCTTACATTAAAATCCAGTGACCTGCAGTGTTGATTGACTAACATGACTGTTGGACAAAGGCCATATAATGCTTATGTCATAATTTTGAAGGGTTTCTTCTGGAGCTTTAACATCTATGTGAACAAAATGAACACAATAATTTACCTCTCTCAGTTGGGGGAAGTGTCGTTATGATGTCTAATCTTTCTTTCGTTTCATAGGTTGTCAGATACCAAAGTGTTGAGCAGCTATTGCTCTTTGGTCGTTTGTTACAGGGGAGCATCGAGCTCCCATGGAAATTCTCACATCATCCTGCAGCTACTGGTTCTTTTTTCACTTTAATGTTTTTAGGGCTCAAATTTTGCTCCTGCCAGACTCAAGTTAATTTGAGAAATTTTGAAACGGGGCTTCGGCTTCTGGAGGACAGGGTTTATAGGTGAATTCTGTTCACTCTTCTCTATCAATTGAACTAATATTTTCCATTATATTTCCAACTTCCATGTACTAGTTGAATATTACATATAAATCAAGGTTTTAAATGTCTAACTGAGAACTTCTCTATTTTCTGTAGTTATTCTTATATTCTGTATATCCTAGATATTTGAAGATGTAACTCAACTATAACTCCTCTAAAAAGAAAAAAAAAAACTCAACTATAACTCTTACGCTGTTTTTTGTTATAATTGTAATTAATAAAATTACTTGAATTTTCAACTTTACCTATTTTTCTACATTGCTTGCTGTTCGTCTTGGCCACGTCTTGCATCTCAACATGAAAGAACTTGCATTTTATAGCTTTTCCATTGAAGTAAACTTAGAATTATTTTTTGCTCTCTTTAAAGTTGATATTCTGATTGGTACATGTTCCAGGGCATCTTTAGGGTGGTTTTCTTTTGAACCTGAATGGCATGATATAAACAGTTCGAACTTTGCCCAGAGTGAGGCTCAATCTGTTGCTTTGTTTGCTCAGTACCTATCAAATTCCCTTAAAGATGGTTCACAAATAGATGTAAAAGGACAAGTACGTGAGAATGGGAACTCGGCTGACCAGGTAAGACTGTTGTATTTGCAATGTATGTTATTCTGCTAATGAGCATGCCCTTTAAGATTTCTAAAACCCCTAAAATTTCTCTTTTATGCATGCTATTGTAACTGGTTTTACGAGGTCCAGTAATTGTTTAAAAGGAGTATCTAAATATCTGCAGAGCTTTTGTCATCCAGTCTGGGGTCCGATGGATAATTATGCTGTGGGCAGAGAAAAACGGAGGCAACTACTGTTGATGCTATGCCAGCATGAAGCAGATAGGCTAGAAGTTTGGGCCAACCCAGTTAACACCAAGTGATGTCTAATCATAGTTTGCAAAATTTCCATTTTGCTTAAATGACATAATGAAGTGCTTGTATCTATTAGTTGAATGAGCATTAATGGTTTAATTTTATTTTATACTTTAATAGGGAAACTACATCCTTACGGCCAAAAATAAGCTCAGAGAAGTGGATTGAATATGCTAGGACTGCCTACTCTGTTGATCCGCGAATTGCATTTTCTCTAGTTTCAAGATTTCCAGCTAATGTAGCACTACGGTCTGAAGTGTCTCATCAAGTACAGGTAATTTATTTTGCCATTCATATCTTAGTATCCAAATTGATTTTCAGATATTGAAGATATATTTTCCTAATTTCACATTTTGAAATCAAATGAGAATGATTGTTACTTATCATTTTCCTCGGGATCATAACCATAATATATCAAGATCAATTTTAGAGGTTGTGCTTCTTTCAGGATATAGAACTTTCTGAAGTGCTTACTTGGTGACTTGTTACTTATCCTGCAGCTAGTGCTTACTTGGTGACTTGTTACTTATCCTGCAGCTAGTGCTTACTTGGTGACTTGTTTGATCTTTATGTTAAAAGTTCAAGATCCTCTCTTGCCAATCTGCTGCTTACAAGTCTCCAATTTTCTAGTTTTCCAATTTTTTAGTTAAATTATTCTCTGCTATAACCCTGACTTGTTGACTGGGTATTTACTCGAGTGAAAATGTTTTGGGTTTGCCTTGCAGTCTCACATATTGGACATCCGTTCCATACCTGAAGCATTGCCATATTTTGTCTCCCCGAAGGCTGTTGATGAAAATTCAGTGCTTTTACAACAATTACCTCATTGGGCTGCATGTTCAATTGTGCAAGCCATCGAGTTCATTGCTCCTTCATATAAGGGGCATCCACGTGTTATGGCTTACGTGCTTAGGGTTTTGGAATCATATCCACCAGAACGAGTAACCTTCTTCATGCCACAGCTAGTTCAAGCTCTGCGGCACGATGATGGAGTGAGTTTTAAACAGAGAGTCCCAATATTATTTCATTGGCAATTTGCTCGTCTAACTGTCTTCATGATTTAGCAAACTTTGTGTATGGTCTACACTTCATCTTATTCCAGTTTGCTTAGCACCTCGAACCAAAACATCTTTGTCGTGCATGTTTATCGGGGTTTTTTTTTTAGTTTAATTCTCTCATTTTGCAGAAACTAGTGGAAGGATACTTGCTTAGAGCAGCTCAGAGAAGTGATATATTTTCACATATTCTTATTTGGCATCTACAGGTTTGAAAAACACTTCAGCAATGCTAGTGACTGTGCTTGTTATTATTCTTGACCTCTTATGCGGCATTTTATTCTCTCTTTTACTTCGACTACTTAACTGAATTGAATATGAATTCGAGGTTTGTTCACTCCAAATAAATGAATTTATGTGAAATTCACTCACGTAAACTCATCTTTTTATTCACAAGGGCTCAAACCTCAGCAAATCATTTCATGCTCGAAGCCGAATTTTTCATTCCTGATGAGTAATGGATGAAACAATTAGTAATTACACTTGTATGCCTTTGCGTAGACTTCTTGCTCCTTCCTTTTATTCCTAGTATGGGTGAAACATATTGGTTACTTGCTGACTTATCAGTACTCCACTCAAGATGAAGAGGGACTGTAGAATTAGCTTTACCCTTGGCGCACAAAACCATTGTATTTAAACCTCTAGTTCTCCTTATTTTCAATGAATTTTAAGCTGCAGTCGAACAACCCTAGTTCTACCATAATTTTATCCTTCACGAACTAGGGTGGAAGGTTAGTACTCTAGAACATTGATCCTACAGCATTATGCAGCTAGGAGAAATGAAAAATTTTGAGTTGTTGCACCTAGATGACAGAAAAATTGAGTGGATGGATGTCATTTGATCATTCTCGCCTTGTTATATTCGATAAGCTATAAATTTGTTATTAAAAAGCCTTCCTTTTTCTTTCTTTGTTAGCTCAACTCTTTGATAAGCCACAGAATAACTTTTCCTTTTGAAAGAAAATTATATTACCAAAGAAGCAATAGATTTTTTTTGCCAGTGTTACAACTATCCCTTCTCCTCCTCTGCATTGGCTTCTTACATTGCCAATTAGTGATGTAATTTCCTCTACTTTTTCTCCTCCTTGTGCCCTGTGAAGTCAAAGCATGTTGGTGGTTTATCGCAATGATTTAGTGTATGGTGAATAATCTGTTTCCATTGTTTAAATCTTATACTATTTGACCTGCAGGGTGAGACTTGTGAGCCAGAGACGGCGGGGAAAGATGCCACCGTGGGAAAGGTATGTTTCTTTATGCTATGTGACATATTTGTCTTCAGGTTTAATGTCACATATCGACCACTTCGTAATTTTTGGATTTTCTGGGGTATTCATAGTTCAAACTAGATGCCTTCTTCATGTTACATGACATGTTTGTCATACTCATAATGCAATTAGATATGTTTTTTTTTTTTTTTTTTTTTTTTGGCTTCCGTTCTTATATAGTTATCCTTCTGGACCGATGACGATTGTTGGTGATATTTACAGATGAGTGCGTTTCAAGCATTGTTGCCAGTTGTTAGGCAGAAAATTATTGATGGTTTCTCTCCCTCAGCCCGTGATATATTTCAAAGAGAGTTTGATTTCTTCGACAAAGTTACTTCCATCTCTGGTGTTCTCTTTCCCATCCCCAAGGATGAGCGCCGTGCTGGTATTCGAAAGTAGAGTTCTATTCTCAAACTCCTAAAGTTCATAATTCTTGTTTTTATTATGTAATTGCTGTTGAAATGTGCATTTCCAACTTAGGGAATTGGAGAAGATCGAAATGGACGGTGATGATCTCTATCTGCCTACTGCACCTGGCAAGCTTGTGAGAGGAATACAGGTAGATAGTGGAATACCCTTGCAATCCGCAGCAAAAGTTCCAATTATGATTACATTTAATGTGATTGATCGTGACGGTGACCATAATGATATAAAGCCTCAAGCTTGCATCTTCAAGGTAAGCCTATTTGCCCATTGTTTGTTCAGAATTTATTGTTCGATTAGCTATATTTCTTAGTTACTTCCACAAACGCCTCCAAGTTTAGTGTTCGGATGGTTAAACCATATGAACGACGATCACAAAAATGGTTGAAACTTTGGATACCAATAAGATCAAAGCTCATTTGATAAGCCACCAATTGTAATTAACATGCAAGTAAAGCATTCGGTTTACATGTATGCCCTTTGGTTGCATGCATTGAGAATAGTACTCCTTTTCTTCTTAAGGTTGGAGATGATTGTCGTCAGGACGTGCTTGCATTACAAGTAATATCCCTTCTTAGAGATGTATTTGAGGCTGTTGGGATTAGTCTCTATTTGTTTCCCTATGGTGTTCTTCCAACTGGCCCTGAGAGAGGTATAATTGAGGTCAGTTTTCATCCTCCTCTCATACAAATTATATGGGTTTTGCTTTCTTTTGCACTTCGTGTTGTCCTCGACGATATGTAACACTCATTACCTCCCTATGATTTTATACTCCCTTACTACTTGCTCGTTTCGACGTCGCAGGTCGTCCCCAATGTCCGAAGTCGAAGTCAGATGGGTGAAACAACTGATGGGGGTTTGTATGAGATATTTCAGCAAGATTATGGGCCTGTTGGCTCCCCCAGTTTTGAAGCTGCCCGTGAAAACTTCATTATCAGTAGTGCAGGTTATGCAGTAGCCAGTCTTTTACTTCAACCAAAGGATAGACACAATGGGAATCTTCTTTTTGACAAGTAGGATCCCTCTTTCATTCCATACAACCAATTTCACACTTTTCCTGTAAAGCATGCAAGTCTCATATATGCATAATACTGTAGTTTGGGGAGGCTTATTCATATCGATTTCGGGTTTATACTGGAAACTTCGCCCGGAGGTAATATGCGTTTCGAGAGCGCACACTTCAAGCTGAGCCACGAAATGACACAGTTACTAGATCCTTCTGGGGTAATGAAGAGTGAGACATGGAACCTGTTTCTCAGGTAGTTTGTTTCTGTTTTTATGATGTTTCATCAAATCCTATATGAAAATTCTCAGAACGTCGCTTATTCGGATGCCTCGAACAGCTTGTGCGTGAAGGGTTACTTATCTGCACGTCGTTATATGGACGGGATACTCACGACTGTGGCGTTGATGTTAGACAGTGGCCTGCCATGCTTCAGCCGTGGTGATCCAATTGGGAATCTTAGAAAGAGATTTCATCCTGAGATGAGTGAGCGGGAGGCTGCCAACTTCATGATCCGTGTTTGTGTTGATGCTTACAACAAATGGACCACGGCTGGGTACGATTTGATACAGTACCTTCAGCAAGGCATTGAGAAGTAAACACAAACAGGTTCTTTGGATGGGGGGGCTGGATATGGTAAGAACATTCAGTCTCCATTATTAGCAACTCCTGTCTTGTTAGACCCATTTTTTTTTTAAGGAATCTTGCCTTTTTGAATCCCTTAGAGAGGACTGTGAATTTGCTGACATTGAGTCATGTGAATTTACAGAGGGATTCCATGGCCATTCTTATTTCATTTATTGTTCCTCAATTTTGTTTTTTTGTTTTTTGTATTATCAAAGTTATGTAACAAATTAGACAGTTCCAATTTTTTTTATAAATAATGATAATAATCATGAGTTACATCTCGCTTCTCATTCGGATATCGTTGTGTATTCGGTCACTAGGCATACGACTTTAATATGTTAAGGTATGATTCAAATTGTTATACCATATTAGTCCTTAGACTTACTTTAAAGTCTTTTACGAGTCCATGAATTTTCATCCTTATGGTCAATTCTGAATACAGCCTTGACATTCTTTTGCATCCCCTGATGACACTGTCATTCTTTTGCATCCTCTGCAACATGATCATATTACTCCTCATTTGTTATGAGTGAAGACTATCCACAGACCAACCTGAGTTCTTTCAGCATGCTTTGTCTTCACTTATATACATCATAGGAAAATTTTCAAGAAGTTACCCAATGTAGAATTGCTCCAAATAAAACATATTTAATTATGGAGTTCCTATGATTGAGCTACCGAAAAAGAACGAAAAGGAAATGCACCTTGCTGGCATAGATAGAGTAACTTTCATCTCCTTTGAGTCTTTCTTAGTCATCCTATCCTCAGGATCCTTCATTCGGATGTGATCTCGGTTCATTCATATACTCCTCTCTTACTTGGATATCACATCTATCCCATTAGATGGTTCTATCCAATTAAATTTGAAATTTTAGTAACTTCATTAAACGTGTTACATTAACATTTATCTTAAAGTTAATAATATGGACTTACTAAAATTCAAATAAAAAATTGTAATCTAATAACTTAGAACATATATCACCATTTAGTTGTTGACGTCTATTACTCAATCATGCTGATAAAATTAACCAGGTTTATGAACAAAAGTTGTCTATAGTTTAGTGGACAGAACATCAATTATCATCTCAAACGTTGTCAGGTTTATGAACAAAAGTTGTCTATATAGTTTAGTGGACGAAACATCAATTATCATCTCAAATAATACATTATATGATTCTTAAAAGGGAATGGAAGAAAATGGAGAGAGAGAGAGAGAGAAAGTTGAATGATTCAATGAATCTTGAAGGGTCAGTTTCAAAGCTTTAAAAACCCACAAAATGGGCAATGATACCCAACATTTAGGGAGCCAACCATGAAGCTCCTTTCTTCATTTTACTACCATCATTTTTTACTTTTTACCTTTTATCTTTTACCTTTTTACTGTTTCTGATTTCTTGTACATCATTCATTCTGGCTCTGAAATTACTGTCTCCTCATATTATTGAACTCACGTGATCTCCTAATGATTATAGAAAATAAAATTCAAGAATGTAAAATAAATAAATGAGAGAAAATAGTTTCTAATAAATAATAATAAAAAAAAAACATTCCCAAAATTAATAAAACTACCCCTAAATTTTACACTTTCTCTAAAATATATATATATATATATATTTTTTTTTTAATTTTAATTTTTTTACTAACATTCTTAAATTAAAAATAAAAAATAAAAAATACGGGAACCGTCATTCTTTACTTCAAAATACTCTTGAACTTTGATTAAGTGTTTCGAAATTACTATTTTAACCTTGAAGAGTGTTTAAAAATAACATTGATTTTATTAAAATTTAAAAAAATGTAATTTATATATTTATGATACAAATTTAATAAAATATAAAAGAAAAATAACTAGAGTTAAGTTTTCCTTAAAATTATTTAATCACAAATTTTGATATTATTAAAATTAGAGAGATTTTTTTTTTTTTTTATGAAATTACAAGTTCAAATTTTTTAAAAATATTATCAACATTATTGAAATTAAACTCATTATTTAAATAATTTTGCAATCTAAACTATCCATAACCATAAGATTATTTTCTGAATTCAATAATTTAAATATAAACCAAAAGCCTCAATGTCTTATTATTATTATTATTATTATTATTAATTACTATTACTAAAATAATAATAATAATTATTATTATTATTATTTATTATAATGTTTGCCCTTTTTGGGTGTTTACTAAGTTTATCTACTCAAAATATCTCAACCTATTCGTTGGTTGGTGGACCAAATGTACCTTAACAATTACTTCTTTTAATAAATAATTTAATAATTAATTAAATCAAACCTAATTTCCATTTTTCCTTCCAAATAACATTCTAATTATTAAATGAAGTGAAAGCGACTCGAGGATATTTCAATATATGAGCAAGGATTGGAATCTTCATTGAATTACAGTTTTTGGTTGAAATGAGCTCACATGCGAGCTACGATCTTCCTTACGAATACCCTACCAAAGCCAAGTATCCGTTTTTTCAACAGGATAACTAGCAAATCCCAAACGCTTGCACGGAATTTAAATTGTTCAAAAGTGACCTAAGTTATCTCGCGGAAACATTTCATTCATTCAGGAGACTGCCTACTTCAGCTTTGAATTACAGCCGTTGGATCTGTAGATATTTGAGTCTTATTGGATCATATCCAAATTTAAGTCAACCGTACTGTTAGAAAACGGGAATTCTCTTGATTTGACCAACAAGGAAACAACTAAACAAGTTACCGCTCGGGTGAGCTCGAAATTCGTAAATTCAAGAGATTTTCAATGTCGGGTCTAAAAAAAAAAAGAAGGAAATATTCTATTTTACTCTTTTTTTTTTTTTTTTTTTTTTTTTTTTTTTAAAGTAGGTAAGGGGAGAGCTTACTCTCACACAAAAGGCACACCATAATTTTTCCCCTATCAAAAAAAAAGAAAAAAAAAGAAATATAAGCATATATTTACCAAACTACCCCTTAACTTAAGAAGACCGACCGTTGGCCGCCGCCGCCAACTGAACCCCACCATCACCACCACCGCCGGTTTCCTTCTTTCCAGCCGCAGCCGACTTCCGTCTGAAATTACCAAAAAGCCCCTCCATCTCCTCCAGAGTCTTCCCCTGCGTCTCCGGCAAAGTGGTATAAAAGAAAATCCAAGCGACGGAAGCCACGGCGGCGAATAAGAAGAAAGCGCCGCCGATTGTAATCGCCTTATACAAGGACAAAAACGTCATTGAAAGGATCCCACTCGTGACCCGATTCACCGCCACTCCCATACTCGTCCCTTGAGCGCGTAGCTTCAACGGAAAAATCTCAGAGCTATAAACCCAGGTGATGGGCCCCATCCCAATCGAGAACGACGCAACGAACATCAACACCATTGATATGCACAGAACCACCGCCCACATCACCTTCCGATCCGTGTGATCGATAACCGTCAGAGCCATTCCGAGCGTCGTCAGTGACAGAATCATCCCCGCCACGCTTGTCAGCAGCAACGGCCGCCGTCCGATTCTGTCCAGCAGAAAAGTAGCCACTAAGATGAACAGAGTTTTCACGACCCCGACGGCGACGGTGGCCAGAAGCTTCTCGTTGGAGGACGTAATCCCGGCTTTCTCGAAGATTCGCGGACTGTATAAAACGACGGCGTCTATGCCGGAGGCTTGTTGGAAGAAATGGATTCCGATTCCGCAGATTAAGATGTGGCGGACGGCGGGAGTCGGGTGGAGGAGAAGTTCCCGCCAAACGCCTTCGCCGTGGGTTGCTTTTTTGGTGATGACAACGACGTCGTCGTTGCACTCGAGTGGGATTCCGGCGGCCTGTTTAATGTCGGCGAGACGCATCAGAGCTTCCTCTTTGGAATCGGAGGTTTTGTCGAGGACTTTCTTCGCATCGCCGAGACGGCCTTGGAGAACCAACCACCGGGGAGATTCCGGCATGAATAAAACAACGACGGCGAGGAAAACAGAGGGGACAGCGCCGATTCCGAGCATGAATCGCCACCCCATTTTTGTCGGATTTGGGATTTTTGAGAAGCCGTAATTCGACACATAACCAAGCAAGATTCCGGCATTGATGAATACCTCCGGGAACGAAGTAAGAAACCCACGGGAAGACGCCGGCGAGACCTCGGCGGTGTAAACAGGGGCAATCATGAGAGCGTAGCCGACACCGACACCGGCGACAAAGCGGCCAAACATGAGGAAGGAGTAATTAGTGGCAAAACCCATAAGAAGGGCGCCGGCGAAGAAGATAACAGCGGCAACAACCATAGTGTAGCGACGGCCAATCCAATCGGAGGTACGACCGGCGGCGGCAGAGCCAATTAGTGAATACAGATTAAGGATTCCGACGAGGATTTCAATTTTGATGTCGGAGAGCTGGAAATCGTCTTTGATAAAAATGGCGGCGCCGCTCATTACACCGATATCTACAAAAACAAATCAAAAACAGAGATTTGAGTTCACAAAAACCCCATTAAAGAAATGGAAGTAGTAATTAAACAGAGGAAACTGACCGTAACCGAGAAGAACAGAGCTCATGGAAGCCAAAAAAGCACAGGCTAAAGCGAATTTGTTCCTAGTTCTCTTCTTTGGGGCATCAAAATCGGGCAGCGCCATTTGGGTTTTTGGGTCAGCCGCCATTGTTAGCTAATTAAGTGAAGAACAAGAACCAGAAGAAGAAGAAGAAGATGATGATGATGATGGGTATGGGTATGAATGGACAAGCTTAGGGGTCATGAGGGCTATATATAGAAATTTTCAAGTTGGAGAGAGCCTCTACCTTCTAACTTTCTACCCATGTGCTTCCTCTCTTAGTTGGATCGGTTGGTAGGGTTGGATCGAGTTGGGTCTGGTCGGGTAGATACCCGTTCGAATGTTGAACGAAAAGAATCACGTGTAATAACTTAAAACAATCTGGTCGAAAAACAAGTGGTGCACGTGAGCGTTTCATTCAACAATCTAATAGTTTTAAACAAATAAAAAGTATTTTTGAAAGAGGTATCAAAATTGAGAATTATTTTTTGAAATTTAGCCATTGTGTATGGTCGGTTGTCATTTAAAAAACGTTATTCTTCTGTTGTTCGTAACTTTCGAAAAGAACGAATTTTTGGTGCTTTCTTTTTCTTTCTTAATTATTAGTACGTTGAGTCTACCGTGACCGTCTGATAAATTCTAAATTTCGGGTCAATTTCGTCATAGATTTAAATTTTTTTTATTTTTTTTCTTTCTGAGATATTATTAGGTTAAGTTTATAAAGATTGTTCGTAAATTTTGAAGTTTGGGTCGATTTGGTGACATATTAAATAAGAAATTAAATTATTATTTTCATCCATTATAAATTTAAAGACATATTTTGATATAGTTGTAGACTATAGTGTTGTTATGTGTGCACTTAGCATTTACGTATGTTAATTGGTCTCAATGTCTTGTAATATTGAACTTCTTCATGTAATTTGACTTATTTCCTCTCTTTAATTAAATAAAAAATATTAATGAGACTTATTTATTAAATTTAATACAAATAAACTCATAAATAATATCCATCCCATATAAGCAAGAACTTTCTCTATTGAGTTGAAACATTCAAAATGTGTTGTAACGATCAGTCATTTCATACAAATTTTCATAATAATCACTGATTAGTAATTAAAGGGGCAAATTCTTCCAGTAGCCTTGTTGCTCGGAATGCACTTGTCGTGGGTAAGTAACACGAACAGAGTTACGTAGCACGAACAAGTATAAATTACTCGGTAAATAGCTTACTTGTATGACCAGAGTTGTGTAAAGATATCTAAGTCGTGGGTTCCTGAAACATAGTACTTACTATGCCCTGTTTATCCAATTCTAGGTTTAATTGACTCTGTCACTACTAGATGTAGCTTGTAATCTTTAGAGTCTCATAATAAACGTATCATAAACATATGAGAGTGACCGAATGATTGCCAATTAATATACTATGTGAGCTAGACTTGACTCCATCATACTTACGAGCCGTGGACAACACCTTCCATACACATATGTGAGATTCCATATCGGTTCGGAGAGGGAAACAAAACATTCCTGAGTGTGGAAACCTCTCCCTAATAGACGTGAGATTGACGACAATATGTAACGGGTCAAAGCGAACAATATCTGCTAGCAGCAGTAGGTTTGAGTTGTTACATATATAACTCTCAAATAGAAAATTTGAGTACTAATATGTGTTGTGTCTAACACTCTGATGCTTAAGTCCGTCCACGTGGCTACAATAGATTAGGGCTGAATACACCTAAAGTCCATAAATAATAATCTATATAATCATTGTTTGTAGCTCTGTCAGCTGACAACTGTAGCGTTTCTTTTATTTTTACACGGGTCAATACGATCATCGTTTCTATCTCTATCATCTGACAACTGTAGCGTTTCTTTTATTTTCACACGGGTCTAGCCCTGTTAGCTAGCCAACTATAACGTTTCTTTTATTTTCACACGAGTCTATACGATCATTGTTTCTAGCTCTGTTAGCTGACAACTATAGCGTTTCTTTTATTTTCACACGGGTCTAGACCCATAGTCTAGTTCAGGGTCGGCTCGTGAATATATTTTTTTTCTTTTTTCGTTTTAGAATAACGATAGAAAAGATCTTCCAAGTAGCTTTTAAGTAAAATGAAAAAGGGTCAAAAAAAAAAAAAAAAAAAAAGTAAAAAAACTTTGAATAAATGAATTTTTATTTTTTATTTACTCAATCTTAATTGTCGCCACATGGACTTTTGAGGATCACAAGGTTTTTGTTTTTAGTGTCATTTTTATATTCATTACAAGGATACCAAAAAATATAATTATTATTATTATTTTTATATATAAAACTATTAATAATTTGGCTTCATTGAACTACTTGCCACGAATCTTTATTTTTTATTTTATTTTATTTTTTTAATGCACGAAAATACACAAATTTATATATATTTTTTTCTTTTTTCTAATAAATACAATTAAAATATATAATCCCAAAAATTTCAGTCAGATCACTGTACAGGGATTAATTTTTTTTTAGGGTAAAAAATGATAATTTAATTATAAAAAATGAATAAACCATAACGACGCCAAACAGACCAACATTTATGGGACGTTTAAAATGTTGATGTCAAAAGGTAGATAATACATCGATACCAATAGATATAACAACCTGTCACACGTTTAGTGTGATGAAGCATGTTTCTCGGTTAGTTTTCGAAACTCATCGTTCTAAATTCTCTCTTGTTAACTGAAAAATTGTTGGACTCTTAAGTTTACAAGTTTGTTACGAGTTAGAGGTGCATGCGGGTTGGGTTGAAGGAATCTTTTGGAACAATATAAAATTTTAGGTTAGTTGAGTCGGTGACCCGAACAACCCGAATAGAATTCACAATCCAACCCAACCCAACCCTTTATTTCTGGTTGGTCGAGTTGGTTAAGTTGACTCGACCAAAGTACTGTTAAAAAAAGTCAACTTTATAGTTTGAATTGGATAATCTGAATTGGTCGAGTTCTCGAATCAACTGAACGTTCCATACAACACAGAGTTGAAAATTGGAATAAGAACAAAGACCTTAAAAATAAAGATATTTGTTTGTGTTTGGAAAAATGAGTCAACGTTTGTGTAAAACAATTATTGTTGGGTGGAAAAAGTGGGTATGAGAAGCGGGTCCGAGTGTGCTTGGGAGGTCAAAAGTGATGGCTTATCTTCCTTGCAATTTGCAAACGTTGAAATAAATTGTACGTCTTCGTTTTTGACTAAACACTCGTCCTAATCTCGTTCTCGAGTTCAATGGAATTAGAATTCTTCATCCCGATCGAGTTCAGAATCCTGATATTCTTCGAGCTTTAAATTAGGGTAAGTTGTATTTTTGTGCTCGATCGTTGGATCGTGTTTCATTTAATTTTGGAGTTTAGTTGAAGTAACAATCTACGTCACTCAAAACCTTCTCTTAAAACTTAATCAAACAGGAGTCCCGGATCAACACAGTTTAATTAACTATACTGAATTAGACTGCAACGTAAATCGCTTGTGTAGATATCAACTTCTACACAAAAGCTCCTATATGCAAAACACTGCAGTGCACACTCGAGACAACAACACTCCCTCTTTAACGATCCCCTTGAAAATCTACTGAAATGACAGTGAGAAAACAAGGGTGAGGGCGAAACCGATACAAAAACCCTAAATCTCGTTGGTCTAGAAAATTTAGTTGGTATAGTAGCTCTCCTAATGAACCTTATGGTTCGATTGAATACGGGTAATTTGTGATTCATGCTTCATGCTTGATTATGTAAATGAACGTAATGGTTATGTATTCATATACTGTGTATTATGGATAGTCAGCTTGAAGACGTCACGTATATATGTGAATTATATGTCATACATAGATCATGAGAGTGCAACAATTAACCTATTCTTTCGTGATGCGCAGCTCCACTGACTAGATATCAATTCTCATCCATAAGAGGTGAAGTCTTCTAGGACTCTCGGTTATGCACCACCGGAGAATTTGTAAAACTCAAATCGTGGGTTAATTGTCCACCTGATCGCATTAAAAAAAAAATGATATGATTATATATCTCACATTTAGGTCCACAATGCATGTGGTATGTTCTTATTGTGTGGGCATGATGTTTGACCCCATTAAGAAGGTTACTTACGACGTTAAGGATGTATAGGACATGTGACGAGTTGTTTTCTAAATAGGTTATAGGTCTATATCAGCACGAATTCCACTTTATCATAGGTTTAGGTAGTTTTCGTTTTTGTTTAATCTGAAATCGCGTTCAACAGGTGGCTATAATCTTTAGTGAAGTCGAAGAAATCTGGTTGTTACAATTACATTTTCAATTGAAAATATATGTATTTTTTTTAATTTCATGTTAGAGTATATAAATAGTTGTTGTAACAGTCAAAATCCGCTAATCGATATTGTATTTTTTGGGCTTTCCCTCTCGGGTTTCTGTTCAAGGTTTTTTCAACACCCTCATGAAAAATGCTTCTTTTGTTCCCTTCCCCAACTAATATTGGATCTTACAATCCACCCACTTCAAGGCCCAGTGTCCTCACTCGCACACCGCCCAATGTCCACCTCCTTCGGGGCTCAGCGTTCTCTCTGACACACCGCTTGGTGTCTGGCTCTTATACCATTTGAAACAGCTCAAGCCCACCGCTAGCAGATATTGTCATTTTTTAAATTTTCTTTTCGGGCTTCCCCTTAAGGTTTTTAAAACGTATCTACTAGACGGATGTTTCCACACCCTTATAAAGAATGTTTCCTTCACTTCTCCGACCGATGTGAGATCTCACAATCCACCCTCTTTCGAGACCTAACGTTCTCGATCGTTGTGCTTCTATTTAGTCTAATCATTAATACTATTAAAATAAAATAGTGACAACCCATCCCTATTTATTTTAAACACGTCCATCAATTTAACTTAATCAAAATTAACCTAATAAACATATCCCAATCATATTCAACATTTCATTACAGGTGTGTTTTCGTAGTAAGAGCCAACTACAAATTTACACGAATTCTCCTTGACAGTTATTTTTTACATTAATTTTTTCATTCGAGAGTAATTTTATACACATTTACAAGTCATGACGGTGTACATATTATTTTTATACAAAAACATTAAAAATGTAAAACGGTTGAAACGACTATGATTAGGTCTAATTCGCTTCTTGTTTAATAAATTCTTAAATTTTTAAATTTGTTTATATATTTAGATTTAGAACTAAATTTTCAATTTTGTGTCTAACGGGTCCTTAATCTTTTCGATATTTTAAAAAATTAATAGATTTACTAAATATAAAATTAAAATTTAAAAATTTATTAGACATAAAATTGAAAATTGGAACGTAAAACAAACAGAAATATAAAATATTAGAAATTAAATTGATAATTTAAGGATATAATAGAGACATGGCATATGACAAAGGATTTGACAAGAAGTTTCCAATAAAATAGGTACATGTGTGTCGTGTAAGGTTATGAGGTTTGGTCTTGTCCTTACCAAAGAGGCTAAACAAAAAATTAATTAAATTTTAGGCATTAAGCATAGTCATTAACATAATTTATTCCATTTATTATCATATGAATACTTTATTTATGGGTATTACTCAAATTAATTAATTAGAGCTCTTTTTCTTTCTCAAGCTAACTCATAAATGACAAAAATTTGAAAAAAAAAACTAATTTCTAGCCAATCAGAACATGCCACGTAGGATTAGTCTCTATTATTTGAGTTGAGAAATTTTTTATTTAATTTTCCAAATATAAATATATATTTATATTTCACGCCCAATTTCATCCTTGAAATAGGAGGCGAGATAGGGACAAAGATTTAGGACAGAGAAACCTTCATAATCCCTGTTCCGTGACATCTCTAATTATTAGTTTCTTGAAAAAATGTTGCTATCAGCCAAACCGATCATAGTTTATCAGTAATTAACATATATTATTTCTCCTTAAATCGAAGGTTCAGATATTTATACTCTTCATTTATTGTACTAAAAAAAATAATCAATGTTGAATTTTGAATGAGATTATAGTGTTTCACGTCTAACGTCAATGACATACTATATAATATTTATAAAACACAATTATGGTATAAATAAAAGAAACATAATTTTCACATAATACTATTTATTTTAAATTTGAATTATAATGTGGGGTGATAATTAATTAATGAATATGAAAGTAAACGTGGCTTATAATAAAAATAAATTTCGTTATTTTTTTTTTATTATATACTTTGTATTATGTGACAGAGAGATATTTTCATATATATATATTTTTATTTTATTAATAATTTAACCTCTTATCCTTACACTGTCTTCAATATTTATAAAATATTAATAATTAAACAGACAAAGTACAGTGAGACAGGTTGGTCTCTACAAGTTGTCAACTTTCAACGAACCGAAATTAATTTTTTAAAAATAGATATTTTTTTACACAAATTAAAATAATTAAATTAAATTAAATTAAATTAATTTCCAGGCTAGATTCCGTGGTGTATTTAAAAAAAAATAATTATTTTGAATAATTGTTCATAATATGTCAATAAGGTGATTCATAGGATTTGAAATTTGTGTCCCATTAAACATTAAAAAAAAATTTAACGTTATATTTTTTTTATTTTTTTATTTTATTATAAAGTTGGTTATGTTTGTCCAAAGCATGTTGCCTATGACCGCATGACAGATGTTCTAGTCTTGCTTGTCTGAGTCGGTTGACAGAGAGGATGTCATGTTTGGGTTGAAAAAGTTGATAACTCGAACAATTAGGTTAGATCTAAAAATGTCTGAACGAAACCCAATCAAACCCACGAACAAGTTTTATTTTTGGAAACGAATTTTCAAATGACGAACGAAACACCTACTATATATTTTTTTTTAATGACTAAGGTCAATTAATGGATTAATAGAGTAATTATATGAAGACAAAGGGTTTGATTGTAAGGGGCACCGCCAAATTATATTAAAAATCGTAAGGAGACATTGACCCGGAAAAGTATGAGGAAGAACAGTGCATGTTCATCCTCAACTGGTCAATATTTCCTTATCACTCCATTTTCTTGATTGAATGTTTTAAGAGTTTCGTTTGACTCTCTTCCTCCCAAATATTCAATGACAAGAATCGATCGACATCGAGTTATTGTGGGTTAAATGTAACACTCCATCTACAAAATTCAGATAAGGATTCGGTATCTAATATCTCTGATATTCTCGAGCATCCCTTGTGCCTCGGTTCTAAGAGTAAAGACTATCCCCACAGTCTAGCACGAGTTCTTTCAGCATACTTTGTCTTTACTCACATATTTTTTTAAAGAAAGTTTTTAGGTCACCGTTAGCAGATATTGTCATCTTTGGGCTTTCTGTTATGGGTTTTCCCTCAAGGTTTTTAAAATACGTCTCTGTTAGGGAGAGATTTTCACACCCTTATAAAGAATGCTTTGTTATCCTCTCTAACTGATGTGGGGTCTCGTAGTTTTCTCTTTGTCGGAGCTCACACATGCTATGTGTACATTTCATGGGTCTTCTCTAATCGTGCATGATGTGTAGGTTTATAGTTATTTTTCTTCATTGGTTTTAGTGTGCGTGGGTATATGCACGCTCATAATCTGACCTAGAGAGACTTGATTCTCGGCTATTGATCGTGACGTTATTTCTTAAAGCAAGTAAATTATTTTTGGTATTTAATTTTCTAACCCGATTCAACTTAATTGTAAATCAAATCAGAAAGAATTTGGCGAAAAAAGAGTTTTCGACTTATTGAAACGGTCTCTCGCTTCCTCGATCAATCAACCTAACCAATAATTCCACTAAGAAATCATAGAGAATATCAAATTTTAATTATTTTTTATATTTTTAATATTTTATGTACTTTATGATCTTCATTTGTTTAATTATTTTGAAAATGATTTTTATAAAATTTTATGGCTATGTTTTACTTCACCAATTTGTGTTGCCACAAAAGTCATGAAAGCAATTGAAAATTGTGTATCACTATAATAAACATTAAACATCATACACCAAATGGTCGTCTTCTTCATGATAAATATGGTGGGACTCGTAATCCAATTTGACACGATTAGTACGAAATTAAATGAATTTAAGAAATACGATGTCGTCAGCCTATTACGTTTCCACGCTCTTATACGAAATGTTTCGTTCTCGCGAGCACACCGCCCGGTGTCTCGTCCTGATACCATTTGTAATAGTTCAAGCCCACCGTAGATATTGTTTGCTTTGACCCTTTACGTATTGTCGTCAGCCTCATGGTTTTTAAAACGCGTCTACTAGAGAGAGATTTTCATACCCTTGTAAGAATGTTTCGTTCCCTCTCCAACAGTCGTAGGATCTCATAGAAATTATTCAAGAAAAAAAAATTACTTCGTGTTGTTCTAAGATTGAAAATTATTTTCATAAAGCTGTATGAATCTTGGACGTTTTGTCCTCACTCACATTCTTCCTATGAGATCACTTAATATAAAATTGTTTTAAGTCGAGTACGTTTAGCTTTTGAGTTCTTATAATTGAGTAACTAAAAACGAATGTGTATCTTGTTGATATAGATAGTAACTATCAATTTTTTAAGTATTTCTAACCATTATATCTTCACGAACGCTTTCATTCAGATCTAGTCTCGGTTCATTTATTTACCTTTTATTTACTTTAGCATCATAACGATGTGATATCCCACCTTAATTGGGGAGGAGAACGAAACACCCTGAGTGTTGAAACCTTTCCCTAGCAGACTCATTTTAAAACGTTAAGGAGAAACCCGAAAGAAAAAGCTCAAACTAGCGATGGACGTGAGCTGTTACAAACAATGTTTATTAATTAATTTGATCGTTAAAAATTGAAAAGATTCTCTCTTTCTCTATGATGTTTTTTAGTATTATTTTTATTATTATTATTAAAAAAAAACAATTATTCTTTGGACCATATAAATGTAATCATGAATCATGTTGGTTTGAAATGTTGTTAACTGGTTTTGTGAGCTGTCAGTATCTAATTGGTTAGTTATTTTATAGTTAATATTTAATTTATAATTTTAAGGATAAATAATATAAACTTTTTCAATAAACTGTTAATTGGAAAATTTTTGTATTTTTATATTAGTAAATAATATAAATATTTAAAAATTATGATCGAACCCGTCCTATTACATCTAAACTAATAAAAATGTTCGAGAATTTACAAAGATGAAATAAAGAGATTAAATAGTCACAATTTTAAAAGTTTAAAAATTCAAAATCTTCGAGACAGAGATAATATCGTGCAAAGTTAGGAAGGTATTTTTTTGGACTTTGCCTAACTATTGTTTTCATAGAATCAATAAAATATATTTTGTCCATATCGAGCAAGAATCTCAAAATGTAGTATGAAAACGAGAACTACAACCCTTACAAAGTTTGGAGGATATTTTTCGACCCCGCCTAACCCTATTGTCATTCCGGTAGAGACCAATAAAATAGGTTTTGTCCAAATCGAGCAAGAATCTCAAAATGTAGGATGGAAACGAGAAGTAAAACCCATACGAAGTTAGGCGGATATTTTTCGACCCTGCCTTACCCTATTATCGTTCTTGTACAAATCAATAAAACCAGTTTTGTCATTCCGAGCTAGAATCTCCAAGTATAGGGTATTTTTTGACTCCGTCATGCCTTGTTATCATTCTTATAGAATTCAGCCAAACATATTTTGTCCATTTTGAGCAAGAACCTCTAGTAAGGGAGGTATTTTTCGACCCCGCCTTACCTTGTTATGTGAGAATCCCACATTGGTTGGGAGGAGAACGAAACACCCTTTATAAGGGTGAGGAAACCTTTCCGTCGCAAATGCGTTTTAAAAACCTTGAGAGGAAGCTCGAAAGAGAAAGCTTAAAGTGGACAATATCTGCTAGCGGTGAGCTTAGGTCGTTGCAAATGGTATTAGAGCTAGACACCGGACAATGTGCAAGGCGGTGTGCCAGTAAGGACGATGGGCCCTGAAGGAGGGTAGATTTCTGTGGGGTCCCACATCGATTGGAGAAAGGAACGAGTGTTCGCGAGGACGCTGGCCCTGAAGGGGGATGGATTATGAGAATCCTACAATATCTGTTAACAGTGGACTTGTGCCGTTACATGTTATCATTCTAGTAAATCAATACTACAAGTTTTGTCCATTCCGAGCCAAAATCTCGAAATACAGGACGAAGATAAGAATTAAAACGCTTAGAAAGTTAAGAAGGTATTTTTGAAACTCGGTTAAAAACCCTACGTAAAAGGGAGAGTGAAAGGACCACACTGGTAGAATACCACCAAACCATGTTGGAGTCCTTTTGTTGGGCTATTGTGGCACCATCACAAAGGGCTAATAGACAGCCACATGTCTTATCTTCACTTTGGCTTAGTGGACGCCATTGGGCATTCACTCAATCCTCTGCTAACCATACGATGCTTCCAAGTATTGGCAAAAATAGGGTTTTCATGATGACAATGGGTCATGTTTTGATGCTTCCCTTCACTCGTCGCTTTCTTCTTCATATTCAACTTAAATCTTGCCTTTGCTACCAACAAAGGCCTAATGTTGCACCACATGATTTTTAGTTGGACTAGGAATTTGAGAGTGGTTGCAACTTCGTACCTAAACCATTCTATAGATTACACGTTGATGTTCGTTGATGAGTGCAAAATCATTTTGTTTAGATGGGTATTGTGGAGTTGGAACCCGTTTTCTTACGAATCTGTAACTTTTTTGTTTTAACGTTCTAATGTTATTAGGTCAACTTATGATGGTAACCGACCTTATTTCTTGTTAAAATGAGGTTGCTGTTGTATGCATGACATGATTGTTACGTGCGAAAACATTCATTTAAAGTATTTCATAAACGATGTCATGGATTTAAACGTTCATAATAAAATCTTTACAACAACATAGCGAAAAACAGATAATGTGAAGTTTAAATAAAATATATTATATTTAACTTAAGGGTTACAAATAACATTAATGCATTTACCATACCTTCAGTCTCATGGCTGTCACCGCGACGTCGTTATCCACATAGAGATGCCTTTCCTTCACTTGAAAAGTAAGAGTACCATGTGACTTGAATATTTTAAGAAATACTCAGCAGGTAACCTCACTATTGGGGTTGAAAAATGCAAATACATGCAATATGGTTGGACCTATTTCATAAAAAACATCCTGGCATGGTCTTGGACTTCTCTTTCCAGTCCAGGTAAGGTTTGTTGTGTAGTACTTCTCTACACACAACCCATTCAACCGTACATGAACCCACTAAGCGGGCTCGTTGGGCTAGCATACTTTTATGCTGTCGGACACCACATAAGGAAAAGACCCGATGATATCATGACAAACATAAATATTGTAAGGTATGTGTCTATACTATTCATAATGTGGAAGTATCACAATCCATATGACAGATAAATACATGAGGTCCCCTTAGCTTAAAATCATGGCATAAGTAAATGCACGAGATCCCATAACTTAAAATCATGACATAAATTTATGATACACGTCAAACTTTCATTCATACATATCATAACGAGGCTATGAACATCCACACGTAATTCTTGTCATAGAATTCATACTTAATTTACCTGACATGATATGTGGAGGTTTATGCATCATAATTATCAAATATAATAAACATGATTCTACATTACATAATCATATTATACCATAATTTATAATATGTGATAACATGACATAATATAATATAACATAACATGTCTTAACTTAGCATATCATGACGTACAAAGTATAGCATTTGTCGAACAATCATAATCATGATACCTACAGGGGCCACGGGTTACGTATTTGTAACGGCCCAGGTTCACCGTCAGTAAGTATTGTCTTCTTTGAGCTTTTCATTTTGAGGTTCCTCTTAAGGGTTTAAAAGGCGTTTGTTAGGGGAATGTTTCATGCTGCTTTGTTATATTAAATTAATTAAAGTATTGGAAAATAAAAATTAAAAATATATATATTTATGAGGTCAATGGGAAAATATAAAAAGTAGTCCACGTGGGCTCAATGTGGACGCAATCTTACCTTTGAATTTTCCACATGAGATTCTTGAAAGTGAGTGTTTTGCCTTTATAATTTAATGATATTAAAAAAAAAAAGAAATATTATTTATAACCATTTACGACGTGTTTAGGTTGAGTCTGATTATGACATTTTTTATATTCAATTTAATTGTTCGAGTGATAAATTATTTCACTCTGAATAACTTTTATTAAATGATCAAATCCAATATAATATAATAAAATATTTGGATTCATTTTTTTTAATAAAAGTAAAATATTAATATTTTAAAATAAAATTTTATTTATTTTTAAATAATTATAAAAAAAATTTAATGAAATAAAATATTATTAAGTAGTTATCAATTGATTTGTAAATTTAAAAATTTAATCTCAATTAAAAAAAGAATAATGCTGACTAGGACTCATAATATTCCTATAGATGACGACACCTAAAAAAGTCCACGAGTTTTTTTTTATAAAATTTTTTAATACTATTTTTATTAATAAAAAAATATAAAAATCTAATAAAAAGAAATAATGAAAGGAAAAGGTGGAAAGTGCTTGAGCCAACCAAATATTTGGCATATATTATATACACGTGTTTGGCTAATTTGTAGAGGAAGAAATAAAATGATTTTTCTTTAATATTATTATTATTTTTAATTGCCGAGCTCGAGCTCTAGTCCTTCGAGATGAACTCAAACAAGTGATCGTAGTTCGTTTTCTAAATAAATGAATTCAGTTTACGTATATTTCATCATTTAAAAAGACGACATTGTCATGTAGTATTTGTCTTGATCTTGTCTTTTTTTTTTTTACAGTGGCTATGCGCTTGACAATGCGACATGACAATAGCGTGAGAGACTGTAATGACCCAAGTCACGACCCTAGTCCACCACTAGCATATATTGTCCTCTTTGAGTTTTTCCTTTCGGGCTTTCCCGTTTTTAAAACGCATCTACTAGTAAGAAGTTTTATTTCCCTCTCCGTGAGATCTCACAGATACCGAGTCACTAAAATTACAATATTTTAATAATTAATTTGAAAAATAACTTTATATTTTAATAATAAATTTTAAAAATAACAATTATGATGTCCCACGTTCGTTGGGGAGGAGAACAAACCACCATTTATAAACGCGTGGAAACCTTCCCACACGTTTTAAAGCCTCGAGGGGAAACCCGAAAAGGAAAGCCCAAAGAGGACAATATCTGCTAGCGATGGATCTGGGTCGTTACAAATGGTATTAGAGCCAGACACTGGACGATGTGTCAGTCTTCTCGCTGTTTCTCGAAGGGGGGTAGACACGAAGCGGTGTGCCAGCAAGGACGATGGGCTTCAAAGGGGGGTCGCGAGGACGCTGAGCCTTGAAGGGGGGTGGATTGTGATGTCCCACATTGGTTGGGGAGGAGAACAAATCATCATTTATAAGAATGTAGAAACCTTCATGTAGCAGACACGTTTTAAAGCCTTGAGGGGAAGCCCTAAAAGGAAAGCCCAAATAGGAAAATATCACCTAGCGGTGAATCCGGATCGTTACAACACTATTCAAATCTTCTTATAAAAATAAGGACTAAATTATATAAAAGAGATATCGCTTATCTTATAGTTGAGAATTATTATAGTTCGTAGTGGAACGCTGACGTTAAAAATGGTCGCAAAAGTGGTTGAAATTTGAAAAAAAAAGGTTATTTATTGTGTTTGAAATGGAAACAAGTGGTGAATTTATAGGGCTTGATATCTTTTGTGGGGTATGAGTGTGAGAAAAAGGGTATAATCTTGGATAAGCATTGCCCACTTTCCTCAATTTGTTGTAGGCCATCGATGATGATGAGTGTATATAAGAGTCAAATAAGTGTGCTTAATGTAAAAGGGTAATCATATTATTCCAAAAGTGATTGGTGGGTTACCCAAAAAGTTGTAGCCTTTCATTTTAATTTATGGTTGTGTGTTAGTCCATGTGTTGAATATGATTTTCGCAAGAAATTATTGGTTCGGTTTGAAAAAATGTGGTTGAAAATTCTATTTGGTGTCTGGTCATATACGATAGGGTCGATGAATTGATCTGATTTATTTCGTACCTTTTGCTCGATGAAGAAATAGGAAAGTGGAAGATGTATGGTGATATTCGAATAAAGGAAGGTACATGAATAAACTGAGACCATATCTGAATGAGAGTAATCCTGTGAAATCTCACATTGATTGGAGAGGAGAACGAATTATTCCTTATAAGGGCGTGGAAACATCTCTCTAATAGACGCGTTTTAAAACCGAGCAAAAGTGGACAGTATCTCTTAGCAGTAGCTTGGGTTGTTAGAACTAGTATCAGAGTCAGACAGTGTGGTAACGAAGACGCTGGCCCCCAAGGGGGGTGGATTGTGAGAGGACGTTAGGTCCCAAGGGGTAGATTGTGAAATCCCACGTCGGTTGGAGAGGGGAATGAAACATTCCTTGTAAGGACGTGGAACCTCTAACTTTTAGGGGAAGCCATGAAGAGAAAGAGGACAATAAAGATAAAGCCAAGAGAAGACAAGCTAACAAATAAGGCATATCTTCTGTAGGCAAATTTTTTGAAACAATACCTTTATTTCCATGTCTTCCCGCTACCTTATCGCCTACTTTGATTTCACGTTTCTGTGAAATATATACACGAATCATTTCTGGATTATAACTCGAACCCTCTTTTTTCTGGATCTATCTCACATCAATAACTCGACCCCTACCGCCTATAGGTAGTTTTAGACAGGTTTCTTTTGAAGTAGATACCTGAATGCCAAGTATGGCTCGTAATATTCTATCTTTGGGGGCATACGATGATTCTTTCGCCATCTGAGGCGTTAATTTACCTACTAAAATATCGCCCGTCTCCACCCACGATCATGACATCACAATTCCATTTTTGTCTAAATTCCGGAGTAAGCGGGCTTCTAGATGTGGGTTTTTTTTTCTTAAGATAAAGTGAGTAAAGCTAGTATGGAGTCGAAAGTCAACTTAGCCCAAAGAGGTGGTTGAGAATGGAGAGAAAAAAATAGAGTTGAAAAAGGCCCAATAAGGCCCAAATAGAGAGACCAAATGAATCCATTGATCATCTAATGAAAAATTTGGTCATGATCGAAGGATGGAGCGAGTGAAAAGGTGTGACCCCATTGTTTATGTTTCGAAATTAACACGAGAGCTATTCATCTCCTTACTCTATGGAATATAAGTAAATTTTATCTCGTAAAATTATATTAAATTGACTATAAAAGTCATTCTTACCCATATGAACCAAAACACAAATTCTCATAGACAAGAATTCATAACTTAATCAAGATTAAGATTGAGTTTCATATGATTATTCTGTGAAATATTAATTTTCTTAATTAACGTTTTATAAATAGAGGTTAAATATTTTGTGGTCCAATTTCATACACACTCATGGTATAGAATACCTTCACTTTGAAAATATTAATCAGATAAGATACCTAACCTTATCCATATATTATAAATATTTTAGGTTATTACTTAAACATACCCTTTCATGTATCAACCTATCCTCTTCAAAATTATACTAATAATCTTCGATGGTTAGAGGCAATATATAATAATTTAAGTAATCATAATTACGGTTAAAATTAAAAAAAAAATTAAAAAAAAAAAAAAAAACTAATATTAATACCCTTAAAACTTATATAAAAAAATTTACAAAGCTTGGAAGTAATCTATGAGACGTAGAGAGATGATTTCTGTCTATATATTCGCAGTAATTTTTTTACAAAGGTTAAGAGTGTTAATACTGCTTTCAAAATTTCAAGTTATTTCTTAAATATCGTATTAAGGTATTTTTTATTTTTTAAAAAATTTGACGGGTATTAATGAAACTTTTTAAAGTTTAATGGTATTTTGGAAACACAGTTGAAAGTTCAAGGTTGTTTAGTGCTTGCTGTCACAATCGCAGTTCTAAGGCAGTAGACTTGGCAACTGTGCGGCGCTTGTTCTATTCTAGCGAACAAGGTAGCCATGTGAAAATCAGATTTTGTGGACAATTATGGTGAATGGTCGAGCATCGAGCCACATATTGAGAGAAAATGTTTGAAAACAAGTTGAAAGTAAGGATTGTGAAAGTCAATTACATTGAGAACATGTGGGCAAGAGAAATTACAATACTTAGTTGGGGAGGTTTGATGACCACTCAGTCCCCCGTGTAGTACATTTAGGCTATTCAGGTTTGACAGACCTAGACATGGTTTTGTGGAAGGGTCATACAAACAGAAAATACAATAATAAAACAATATAACATAAAAGCAAATAAGGGGTTTGACATGACATGAATATGCAGCCAGCCCGTGATACTTGCCAATCAAACTAATTTTGATGGTTAAGTTAGAGAGAAAGTAGAAGCGTGGAAAGTTTAAGCAAGATAATAATGGCTTAGTTAAACTTACTTATTTATAATCGACTTACGGTTCTGTTTCGTATTCGTTTTGGAGAGAGAATTAGGCTTTCACAAACTCTCGTCCCTCTTGATTAGCAACTCTAATCCTAGTATGTCGTTGGTCTCAAAATTTGTAGGCAAGTTTTGATCTCGACTCAAGTAAGGTCAGCTCAACCTCAACTTATGTTTGGCAGCTTCTGGAGTTCCATTTTCATAGGTTTGGGAGATTACTTTAATTAATGATCTGTGGCATCATAAATTGTTTGATCAACCTGGACTAATAGATATAAAGTTTAAAGAAAAATAAATAAATCTTAAATGAAATGCTGCCGACAGACAAATTCGTTTAGTTAATAAAATAGGCTTATCTCCATTTATATTCTTCCCCCTCACACATTATACCAATAAATGTTTAATGTAATATGTGCACATAAAATATATAATTCTAAATTATATTTATTTTATAATTTAAAATAAATACGACCTACGACCTACTTCATATTGACTCCCAATATCAACCAAAACTAACTAGGGGTGAATACGGGTTGGGTTGGAAATTTTCTTGGACCAACCTCAAGTTTTGGGTTGGTCGAGTTGGTGACTTAAAGAACTAGAATAGAGATCACAACCCAACCTAACCAACCCTCTATGTTCGTATTGGGATGGGTTTGGTTGTCGGGTTGTTTTTTTTAATTATTTAAAAAAATCATATTTATACCCTATTGTATTAATAACCAAAATCTCATAAAATTTAAATATGAAGTTTTTACAATAGTTAAATATTCTTAATTTTTTTTAAAAAAAGTAGGGTATGGTTGAATTGTAACTCTATCTTCGAGTTGGTTTTGGTAATAATTAGGTCGTATGAATCTGTCAAGTTGGAATTTTTTATTTTTTTTAATTTAAGCATTGCTCTCAAAATTTGATTAATTTCAGATTACTCTTGATTTATTTTAAAACCGACCTTAGCTCAGTTGGTAGAGCGGAGGACTGTAGTTTGTGCTAATTAGTAATCCTTAGGTCGATGGTTCGAATCCGATAGGTCGGAAGAACAAAAAAAAAAAACATTTATACAGAGCGTTTGCATTTGTTTAGAGAATAGCAATCCACAACCTTCACTTCAAAAGATTGGTCCAACATTCTGTAATGGGTCAATGAAGCACTCATTTTGACTTTGATTTGGTGATGCTTTGTTCTTAAAATGTCAATCAATCCATCAAAACTATCATAAAATTTTATAATATTTAAGAATATGATTTGCTTACGTGCCAAATCTACTTTTTATTTCATATTATCTTAATGTTTTTTTAAAACAAAAGTTAAATATTATATCTAATTACAAACACCGAGATCAGCCGAAGTTCACCGCTAGCAAATATTGTCTGTTTTTAGCTTTTTCTTTCCGACTTTCCCTTAAAGGTTACTAGGTGGTGACTGACCCTGGCTGTTTTTAGCTTTTTCTTTCCGACTTTCCCTTAAAGGTTACTAGGTGGTGACTGACCCTGAAACCATTTGTAATGGCTCAAACTCATCGCTAACAGATATTGTACTTTGTGCTCTCTCTTTTGGCTTTCCCTCAAGATGACTAGGGAGAGGTTTTCAGGCTCAAGCCCAATGTTAGTCGATGTTGTTCTCTTTGTGCTTTCCCTCTCGGGTTTCACCTTAAGGTTTTAAAACGCAACTGCTAGGGAGAGATTTCCACGTTCTTATCTCTCTCCAATTGATATGAGATCTCACAAAATAAAAGTTATTATCTATACCAACAACGTGCACCTTTATTTCTATATTTGGTGACTTTTTAAGAATTTTTTTTAGAATTTCGATCCGTGAAAACAGAACACGTTAAAAGAACTCGATAAAATCGTTCTTAATGCGTTAAATTAAAAAAAAAAAATTAAATGATAGAAGAATGAAATTGAGAATTATCCTTTATGGGAAAATATTATTTACATTTTTACTCGAGAATAAATACGAAACGGCAACATTCAACGGCAGCAGGCACGCCAAAATTTCTGCGGCTGATTTGGCTCTCGAAGCTCTGAGAACGTGCCACCCAAAAACAAGAAACGGCCCCCGGAAGTCTCAATTCCAACGCCCCGCCCTTCTCTACGCTTCAATTTTCTGTAACACCCATCTCCGGATTCGACCTCGAAACCCCTTTTCACCGGAAAACACGCCGGATTCTTCATCGGGACCAAAATTGTTCACCAGAGAATCAAAATAGACTCCGTTGATTTGGGTGTGAGCGGGTATGGTGGAGCATTGAGCGATTAAGATGAGTGGTTTTGAGGGGAAGAAGAAATGGGGAATTTGTAGAGTTAGGAATCGCATTCACAGGCGCCGCCATGGACGTGGTACCTGGGTCGGTGGGCACCGGCGGCAGTTTCTCTTTAAGACTGGGCCAGACTGTGTTTTCTTCCGCTTCGCTTCTTTTCATGTCTTTGGGTATTGAGTTCTACAGCTACACTGCTTTCTGGTGATTCCCCCTTTCCCCTTTTCTTTGGATTGCTTTTGAATCTGTTTTTTGTGGTTTGTATGATCCATGGAAGATGAATTAATTGACTTGAAAATCTCTGAAATTACGCCTTGATGGGATTTGGGTTTGTGTTCTTGAGATGGATGAATGTGAAGAACTTACTTGATCTTTGTTACTCTGTGGTTGTTAGGATCTGCAAAGCTTTTGAATGTTCTGTTTAAGGAAACTAGTTTTGATAACGCTTGCAGGCAATATAATATACAAATAACTTGTTGGTTAAACCATACAACTTTGAGCTGTGAGTTTATTTAGCATGTTATCTATGCTAGTATGCCCTTTTGTGGTGGTCTTCTCTTGCGGACTTCATTGAGGTTTGCCACCAAACACCTCCTATGGATCTATCTGCAATTCTGTTGTTTCAAACTTGAGTTATATGCAAAAACAAGCTCATTCACAAGATTTTCATAGCTTTGTCCTAGGATCTGACATGAAAGAAAACCGATTGAAGTTTATCTTATAGTTTAGTGCATAGGTTCTGTAGGATATGTAGGTGATGTGTGAGATCTTACGTTGGTTGTGGAGGAGAATAAAGCATAATTTATAAGGGTGTGGAAACCTTTCCCTACACCCTAGTTGACACGTTTTAAAAACCTTGAGGGAAAGTCCAAAGAGGACAATATCAGCTAGTGGTGGGCTTGAATTATTACAAATGGTATCAGAGCCCGACATCGGGCGATGTGCCAGCGAGGACCAAAGGAGGGTGGACATGAGGGGTGTGCTAGTGAGGAGGCTGAGCCTTGAAGGGGGGTGGATACAAGGGGTGTGCCAGCGAGGAGGCTGAGTTCTGAAGGGGCTGCACCGAGGGGTGTGCCAGCAAGGACGCTGTGCCTTGAAAGGGTATGGATTGGGGGATCCCATATCGATTTGAGATAGGAACGAGTGCTAGCGAGGACGTTGGTCCTGAAGAGTGATGGATTGTGAGATCCCACATCGGTTGAGTAGGAGAACGAAGCATTCTTTATAAGGGTGTGGAAACCTCTCTCTAGCAGACGCGTTTTAAAGACCTTGAGGGGAAGTCCGAGAGAAAGAACCCAAAGAGGACAGTATATGCTAGCGGTGGGCTTGGGTTGTTACAAATGGTATTAGAGCTAGACACAGGACGATGTGCCAGCAAGGAGGCTGAACCCCGCCCCAAAAGGGGGTAGATTGGGAGGTCCCACATCGATTGGAGAAGAGAGCGAGTGTCAGTGAGGACATTGAGCCTGAAGGGGGGTGGATTGTGAGATCTCACATCGGTTGGAGAGGAGAACAAAACATTATTTATAAGGATGTGGAAACCTCTCCCTAGCAGACGCGTTTCAAAAACCCAAAAAAACAATATCGGCTAGCGGTGGGCTTAGGCTGTTGCATGATCAGTGCATTTGGTTTAAAGTAAAATAGTTCACGAGATTATCTGAACTCGACCATCTATTTGTTTATCTTATAGGCTACTCTTCTGGGATTCCATGATTTTGCTTTGGATGTTAATCTTTCCATGGTTGAACATCAATGCAGCTACCTTGTGACAGTAATGGGTTTGGTCATACCCTGGAGCTTCACCTTAGCATTGGTTGATGGCTATTCAGTTCTCGTAAAATGTCCTCTTCGACAGCCCGGAATCCTCACGATCATCATCGTCGGAGATTGGGTAAGTACTTCTTCTTGAATGCCATTAAACTTTCAGTTTCAGGATGCTTTGGTTTTGGTATTCAAACCATTTGCTTGAACAACAGGCGCTCTCACTTCTTACACTGGCTGCTGCTTGCTCGACAGCGAGTGTCGTCGACATACTTCTTCATTCGGACAGTTCGTATTGCCCGTCGAAGCTGTGCAGGAGATATCAAATATCTGCTGCCATGGCCTTCTTGTCATGGTTTTTGTCTTTTGCTTCTTCTCTTTTCAATCTTTGGTTACTTCCATCCTTATAGTGTTCATAACTCCTAACCTCTAATTTGCTGAAGTTCTGCATCCATAGACTTATACACTCATTTTGTTCTGAATTAGAAATTTGTACACTTAGTTTTGTTCCCAAGTTGGATGAGATTTAACAAATCCAATGATCCGAACTACCCAAACTCAAACAAAAGAAAATCTAACCCAATCCAATTTTTATGATTTGACAAAAGAAAATCTAACCCAATTCAATTTTTATGATTTGAATTGGGTAGTCGAGGTAGACGGGATTCCTAAATGATATGAATACCTATACTATTAACCTACGGGGATTCGCTAATTCTAATCTTTAAAACTATAAAAACTAAATTTCAACTTTTTTTCGACCAAAAAGACTAAATTTATAATTTAATCTATCTTCAGTCTCGCCTTTGATCTTTGTGTCAAATTTGGAATTGATTCTTCCTCTAAAATACAAATGTCAATTTTGGAGGTATAACAATGGAATTTGACGTGACATTACTTCAAAATAGATAATGTTAAGTAACGTAATAGGCTAAAGCTTCAATATTCCATCTTACCCATTTGGATCTCCCTTCAATTTTTCAAGTTCAATTATGTTTCTAAGATATTGTTTCAAGGTGTTAGGTGGGGCACAAGAAAGATCGATTTGATTTAAGTTATGCTACTTTTAAAAACACGTTATACTAAAAAATGAATCTGATTGTCTGACATTAGGTCAATTGTAGAGGTCACACAATAATAAGAGTTGCCCAAGTCGTTTATTGATGTAGCAATATCAGATATGCTTTGATGCTTAAATTAGAGGTGAGTGATGATAAAGTGGAGAGGTATAAAAAGTGCACAAAGATGCAACATTAGGAAAAACATTCATTATACTAGAGAGACGATCCTTGTGTCGCAATGTTGACTCGTTTACATAAGATTCTCTCTTAGATTTTGTATGATACAAGCCATGAGGATCGACTTAAGCCTCAGTTCTTAGACGTCATGGACATATCAAGGTGTCAAGCCAACTATAATAGAGACGAAGCACTACTAAGCAATTCATGTATCACGTCGAGGCGGACGACTTATGTTTTTATGTCGGACCACAGTCGTCGACCTCCGATCGAGCTGCGAGCACGAGTAGGTAGGCGATTGGGGGGAGGAGCAGTTGGGCTGCCTTTTCAATCAATCTCAGACCAACCTAATTACTAGACCAACCTGACACTAATTACTAGACCAACCTGACAGATCTTGTGCCACTCCACCTGGTCGTATGAAATTGGCATGTCTCATAGCTCCCGAGACTCCTTCATAGAATTCCAATAATTTCTCCTGCCCGATGGGTCTACATCCATCCCTGAATGTCATCAGGTATTCTTCACTTCCTCACCATTCTTGTAACTGTCACCTGTAATCTGCGCAGGTGTGTCCACACCCCCTGAGTGGACGAGAAAGAAAGGATATTTCTCGGAGCAAACCCTAGATTGTAGACTTAGAAGTCAACTTTCCCGCATGAGCATTTGGTACATGTATCGGTCTACTTGATCTTACCAACCAAATTGAGTTTAAACAAACATCAACCTGAACATGATTCAACTGATTAAAACATATAAGAAGTCGGAAGTTCAAACTCCACGTCTCCGTATGTTGTTGAAGTCTATTCATTGAAATTAAACTAACCAAATGTTTAATATTAAGCTATAAACTAGGGCTAATGTCTTTGCATTATTCAAATCTTCCAAATTGCCTAATACTCTTCCAACTTAACAAAGGCATAGCCATAATCAAGTCTCTCAAAAAAGCTGCAATGCTCATATTTCATCGAATTTCATCGAATTCCATCTCAAATTCTGGACATGATTGTATCACAGATAGAATAAATATATCAAAATCTACAAATTCCTTTGATGGGTATGAACAAATATGCTTTGTGAGTATCAAAAGTGGTGCCTTCTTCACATTTGGGACTAATTCCCTTTCAATGCTTATAATTTACCACCTTCTCAAAGCATATAATAATTCCCCACCTTTGATTCATTTTCAAACCAAACCCAGCCCCAATAATACTCTAAACCACTCTTTTTCAATCCTATAACCCAATCTTTGCTCTCAAAATTAGTTGGTTTGACTGAAATATGTATGTATGTATGAAAAGGAGTCAGAGACAGTTACCTTGAAGCTTTTTCTTCAGTATATATACGATACGATTCCTGTTGTTTTACTCGAGCAGAAGCCAAATTTGAAGATGAAGTATAATGAGATTTCTCACTTCAGCCATCCACAACACAAGCTCAAGTTTGAGTACTCGGAGTCTCCATTCATGTGTGACGGTTGCAAGGAGGTCGGTATAGGCTCTCGTTATAAATGTACGGTCTGCGACTTCGACCTTCACGTGCATTGTGCGATCCCTTTCCCCTCTATCTCACACCCTTTTTATACCAAGTGCTCCTTTCAGTTCATGTCTCACCCGCCTGGTGACACTCCCCGATTCTGCAATGCCTGTGGGAAGGATGTCATTGGCTTCATTTACCACTGCAAATTATGTGGTTTCGACCTTCATCCATGTTGTGCCAAGCTCCCAATGGCACTGAGCGACGGTGCAATCAAGCTCTACCTTTATAAGAAAGTGAGTGCATCGTGTCATAGGTGCGGGCGGAAGGGAGGAAGCTGGAGTTACAGGTCTTCCTGTAAGAAGTATAATCTACATGTAGCTTGTGTGAAAGATATGCTTGTGGAGAGCTGGCATGAATTGTATTTTGGACGTGGGAAAGGGACCAAATTGGAGATGAGAATTCCTAGTCTTAGGAATTCTCTTCAGACTCATCACAACAAGGGCAAGGGGAAGATGAAAAGGTGCTGTGATATGGCTGGTATGGCTGTCCAATCTGTTATATCTGCACTGCTCGGTGACCCAACAGCTCTGATTGCTGGGGTTATTGTGGCCCTGATATCAGCAGCTTGATGAACAATGATATCAAGTAAGTTAGGATTAGGATTAGAATCAGGTTCCTTCAGTATGGACTTGTTTGTAGGATATCTGATCATCATGAATCTCATGATATCATTTAGTTGTAGCCAAAAATCCAAGAGCCTAACTCGTTAATAAACAATTTCTCTGGCCAAAAGGAAAAGGAAATAGTGATTTTCTTTCAAGAACTGAATTTCCTTTGAGTTCACGTAATATTATCTAAAAAGTCCCCCCAAAAAAGGAAAGAAAAGTAAAGAAACACAATAAAGCCTACAGATTCTCCATCTTTAGTCCTGAACCTCTCATGTATCAAAGAAGCTTCTGTGCGTATAATATTGTGAAATACCACATCGATTGGTGAGGGGAACGAAATATTCTTTATAAGGGTGTAGAAACCTCTCCCTAACAGACACGTTTTAAAATCTTGACAGGAAGCCCGGAAGGGAAAGCCCAAAGAGGACAATATCTGCTAGCAGTGGGCTTGAGTTGTTACAAATGGTATCTGGCTGGCTTGAGTTGTTACAAATGGTATCAGAGCCAGATACCGGACAGTGTGCCAGCAAGGACGCAAAGCTCAGAAGGGGAGTGGACACTGGGGGGGGGGGGTGTCACCGAGGATGCTGAGCCCTGAAGGGGGTGGGCACTGGGCGGTGTGCCAAAGAGGACGCTGAGCACCGAAGGGGGTGGATTGTGAGATCCCACATCAGTTGGAGGGGGGAACGAAGCATTCTTTATAAGGGTGTGGAAACCTCTCCCTAGTAGACACATTTTAAAACCGTGAGGGGAAGCTTGGAAAGAAAAACCCGAAGAGAACAATATCTGCTAGCGATGGGCTTGGGCTATTACATTCATCTCAAGTATGAGTCATAAACAAATTAATCGGATGATATTTAGAATATGATTACACGAAATTAAATCAAGCAACACGCAAATTATAGTCGATACCAATCTCTTTCGCGATGCAAAAAAATAACAATTGTTACAAGATCATGAGGCTGAATTATCCATACATCCAAGAAGTCTGTCTTCAAAAACTATAACATTTTGATTATGCCTACTACTGAAATATGTGATTCCCTTTTATGTTTCTAAGTTCTGGTTCATTAGTCATCCATCAATGTCAAGCTCGAAAACATTTCCAAAATTGGCAACCATATGCATACAGAAAGAGATTAAACTTGTATATACCAACATGTACATAAACATGGCCTCATCATTCATCTTATCAGACCTTTCCTTCAAACTTTATCCCTAATCAAATTAATACAAATTTAGAACCATACATCGATAGTATCAGTCTTGCATTTTTGTTTTTGGATTCAACACGTTTGATTCGAACCTATGGTCGAGAGTATATGTTTTAATACGTTGAACCATATTATATTCAAGTTATAAGACATACCCAGGCTTGGAGAACAGTTCTGATTATGGGCCATCCTCAAGTTCTCAAGGGAAAAGCTACACACTTCCACTTTCAGAATGGGACCTTAATGGGGTTGGTTTATATGAAATAAAAACATGCTTTATGGCTTGGACGAGATAGAAGAGAAAGAAAAGGCAATATTCCAGAACAGAGATGCATTCACAAAGAAACGACAATAGTGTCAAATATAGAAAAGGGTTCTCCTAGCGTGAAAGAAACATATGAAAAGGGCATATTGAAAAAGAAAGGAAGAAAAAAGAGTTTGGGCATACTTCATATCTACAAAGGAGGAGGGCCACAAGTCTACCTGTAAATTGGATGTATCTTGAACTTGCCTACACAGAATGGTTCGAGATTTTTCCTGGAAGAGGATGAATGAAGCACGCACGCCATTTTGGTCCAAACTTTGTAAAAGTTGCTCCAAAATCTGCTCTACCTGATCAACACAGACCATAAAACATTAAGAAACTCGAACCCCATTAATCCATTTTTAGCATTTGGCTAAATTTGCATCTTCCCTCATAATTTCAGCAAAGTTTCCTTTTCCAGAAAGTGAACTTTCCCTTTCCTTGTCATTAACACCAATTATCTATATTGTCACAGAATGCCATCAAGTACATCCCATCTTTGAAGCAGACCCGGGGACCGCCAGCCTCCCCAAGGAAGAAGAAAATGGATAAACATGGAAGAACATGAAGAAAAACTTAGAAAAATTGGATAATAACTCTTCAGGATTCTAAATATACATATGAAGAATCATAGATAAAGTGTAAATTTAACGGGAAAAGTAGTGAGACTGAGTACACATAATGTGATATCCCACATCAGTTGGGGAAGAGAACAAAACATTACTTATAAGGGTGTGGAGACCTCTCCCTAGTAGACGCGCTTTAAAAACCTTGAGGGGAAGCCTGAAAGGGAAAGCCCAAAAAGGACAATATTTGCAAGCGGTGGGCTTGGGCTGTAACAAATGGTATCTGAGCCAGACACCGAGCAATGTGCCAGCGAGAAGGCTGAGCCTCGAAGGAGGGTGGACACAAGGCGGTGTGCCAACAAAGACGCTGGCGCCAAAGGGGGTGGATTGGGGGGTCCCACATTGATTGGAGAAGGAACGAGTGCCAGCGAAGATGCTGGGCCCCGAAGGGGGTGGATTGTGATATCTCACTTCGGTTGGGGAGGAGAACAAAATATTATTTATAAGGGTGTTGAAACCTCTCCCTAGCAAATGCGCTTTAAAACCCTTAAAAGGAAGCTTGAAAGGGAAAGTCCAAAGAGACAATATTTGCTAGGAGTGGGTTCATAACGTTCAATTCTGGAAGTAGCAATTCATTGCTTATGCTGGTTGTAGTTATAGCTAACAACCTTGCATAGATCAATATCATTTTCCAAACCTACATTATTTCAAAAGACTATTGAAAACTTTTATGATATCAAACATAAAAAGTGCTTTTGATCCTTTCACTAATTTTTTTTAAAAAGTAAAATTTACATCTCCAAACATTCTACAATTATTACTTTCTATTATATGCATGTATTAATGGAACTCTTTTGAATACTGAAGAGATGTGATAGCAATACCTCATGAGACAAAATCTGGATAGTATAATTCAGTACAGCAAGAGGCCCTTCTCCTTCTTCTCTGTTACTGTCCAAGAAGTAATTTGGTCGGTACTATTTTCAGTCTCCTTTCACCCATCTTCTTAATCCTATTACCCAACATGATACATGACAGCTACCCTTCTTGTCAGATCCCATATCAATTAGATAGAGGAATGAGTGCTAGCGAGGATGTTGGCCCCGAAAGGGATGGATTCTAAGATCCCACATCGGTTGGAGACGGGAACGAAACATTCTTTATAAAGGTGTGAAAACCTCTCCCGTGAGGGGAAGTCCGAAAGGAAAAGCCAAAGAGAACAATATCTGCTAGTGGTAGGCTTAGGTCGTTACACTTCTATGGCACTAAGATTGATCCACATAATTCAATTCCATGAACCATAAGTACTATCCCATTTCTTCCGGATTGGAGACAGTTTGCAACCGAAAAGAAGCCTCGGGGCAGCGTAGAGATCGCCCCACCTGAGATCTAAAACAAAAAGGCTTCCCAATCAAGAACAATCAAGAAAACATTATGGTTACAAAAACAACTTATTTTGTGCAGAGCACTCCATCTCAAGGCCAAGAACAGTAGATACCCACAAGAAAAAAAGCGCAGGAAGAGTTGCTATTTCTTTTGAACCATTAGCACATGTATATAAGCATTATCAAAATCATGATATTGAGATCCAAAAGGTTAATCATGTTGATCAATCAGATAACTCTGTTGGGACAGAGAAGTTACCGATTGGTGTCATTGTCAAACAGTGAGAGACACGTTGAACAGTCGGTTGGTGGAGAAAGGGGTCTCCTGCTTTCTCTCACTCTTTCTCCCTGAGATAAATGGTCAGTGTGGCCCAGCTTCTGCACAGTTTTGGTATCTAATTGTAGCACCAAGGAAACTCAAAAAGGATAATCAAGCCTCATATTCACTGCATTTTCCGCCGTTTTCATACCGTCTTATCATGGCCCCATGATTCACATGCCCTGCTATTTTCCCCCCAGTTTTCTTTCTGTATAAATATAAGTTATCATTCACTACGTACCCATCTCCTCTTCCATCCAACTAAAACAATGGGGGTTTGTGCCTCATCTCAGAACTCGAGTGCTAGCAGCCTCACAAACTGGCCTTCAACAGCAAAAATTATCCATACAGATGGTAGGCTTCAAGAATTGAGGCATCCAGTAAAGGCCGGCCACATTCTTGATCAAAACCCTAATTGCTTTCTCTGCAGTTCAGAATCTATGAAGATCGATTCGATCATTCCCCAAATATCCAGCAACAGAGAGCTCGAATTAGGAGAAATTTATTTTCTAATCCCGCTGGCTAAAGCGCACCTGCCGATTTCCCTCACGGAGCTCTGTTCTTTGGCCGCCAAAGCAAGTGTGGCCCTCGCAAACTCCAAGAAGCCATATTCGTCTTTGAAAGCGGCGCCGCCCTCCGTCGGGTACCGAATCGGAGCCCCGGGGGCATAGTATTGAGATTTCGGCGATGGTAGAAGAACGAAAGCTAACGGTGAATAGTGCAGACATTGTAATAGAAAGATTCGTCCATGGCGAAGGAGTTCGTTGATGAGGGCGCATTGGAGAAGAAACAATGACACTCAAATATTTATTTTTTAATTTCTTTTTTAATTATGTTAAATTACCATTTTAGATTTCTTTTCATTTAATGTATCTATTTTCATTTATTTAATGTTTATGATTTTAAAAGTATACTTTTTTAGTTTATTCATTAATTTTTTTTAATATTTAATGTAAATAATTTATTTATTATTAAAAATAATTATTTTATCGATTTTAAAGTAAATTATATTTATATTTTTTAAATACATAAAAAATAAATAAAACAAGAACCGAACTCAACAACATGCTATCCTATGTCGACTAAAAAAATTTGATGTGATATCTTATAATTATTATTGTTTTATATAGTTTTCTCATCAATAACTACCCGGAATACTAAAAATTCTGACTTTTTATTTGAATAATGTTTTTAAAATTATAAAGCTTTAAATAATACAAGTCAGCAATTAATATATATAACTAAAAATATATAAATTAATTAAATATTGAGAATAAAATAAAATATATTCTAAATCAAATCATAAATAAATAATATTAAGATATATTCTATAAATAATATATACTTCAAATATTATATCTCAAAGGATAGACATATTGCCAACCTTGAGTGCACGAGTCGTAGAGGAACTAAGTCAATTGAATGACATGAAGAGGGTATTAGTGAACCTCCTCGAGCAAGTCGACAAACTCATTCACTAGAGGAAGAAGTTCCCAAAAATTCAAACTACCGACGATGAAAGGTTGTGACAGATCGAAGGATCTTACCAAACACCTTTATAATTTTCTTGAATTGAGTTCCATGGAATCCGAGACACAACCAAGTCAGTCGTGAAATTTCAAACATCAACGTCTTTTTTTTAATATAATTATACCGAATATATATATATAATGTTGGAGACAAAAAGGCAAGACAATGTTGTCGTACACACGACATTTTAATAAGCACCAACAAAAGAAATCTCAATTAATTTAATTTCAAAAATGAAAGTTTTCATTTGTGTTCAATGAACCATTCGAGGTTGTCTTGTCCTTTCATTAGGTTTCGAACCTATATTAATAATATATAAATAATATTTTATTACCTATTTTTTTTAAAAGAATTAAATTTGTCTATTCATAAAAATTATAATAGCTAGTTGATTTCGAGCGCGATTAAAAATTTGATATGGTAAAAATTAACGAATTGAGTTAACTGAACAATGACAGCGTTTCAAGGATAAAAGTAGAAGAGCAAAAAAATTATTTTCTAAAGCTAAATTTTTTTAAAGTGTTTGATTTTATAAAATATATATATTTGAAAATATTATATGTTTAAATAATATAATTTTTAAATACATCTATTTGATCAAGGTGAGACTCGGAATAGATAGGTATGTTCCTATGAGTGACTATGTCAATGCTTATATGTTTTGGTCACGCCTGTTTGTGCACTAAAGAACAATGTTTGGATCTTTCTATCTTATTTTATGAGAGATGTGATCATGTTAGATCCATAAGATATTATAGATTTTAGTGTTATATGATTTAACTCCCGATAATGAGTAAACAGTTCGATTATTTTGATGAGGGTGTTTATAGATTGGATTGGGTCGGGTTAGGACATCTTATAGACTCAATTCAATTATTCGGGTTATAAATTTTTTCGACCCTAATAACTTTTATTAATAATGTACCTAACCCAATCCAACAATAAACATTTTGGGTTCGGTAGGTTCCGAATTGTTTATTCAAATTTTTATTTTTAATAAAAGTAAAAGATTGGAAAATGTAACGTTTGTGTTGATGATAAATTTTAGTGGTGAACAAGAAATCTCTCTCTATAAGAAAGTAGTGTCGTTTTAACGGTAGATTAGTCGATATTGTGAGATCACGCATTGATTCGAGAAGGAACGAAACATTCTTTATAATGGTATGAAAGTTTCTCCTTAGTAGACGCGTTTTAAAACCGTGAGGCATGCTAACAAGGACGCCAAACTCTAAAGGGAGGTGGATTACGAGATCCTACATTGTTTTGAGAGGGGAACGAGTGTCGGCGAGGACACTAGGCTTTGAAAGAGATGGATTATGAGATCCCACGTCGTTTAAAGAGGAGAACGAGTGCCAATAAGTATACTAGGTTCCAAAAGGCAACGGATTGGATATCTGTCATTTATTAAAGAGTGAAATAAAACATTTTTTTTAATAAAGGTTAGAAACTACGCGCCAAAACTGATGAACTGTGTGCTTGAGCTAATACAGATCTTAATTAATCTAAAAAAATATTATAAAAAAAGCAATTTGACATTAATTAATTTATTTATTTATAAACAATGAAACTTTAAATTAAAAAAAGAAAAAAAACAATTCTTTTCTTGATGAAAAAGCCATACATTTATTCAACCACTCTAAAATTAAGCATAAAAAACGTCCTTGTCACACAGAATTTTAAAAAATGAAATATATATATATAGATGTATATATATATATAGATATATATATATATATAGATGTATATATATAGATGTATATATATATATATATATTAAGAGGTGGAAGAAGGCTTCATCTCAGCTTTAATGGCGGCCACCAACTGATCATAAGCGTCAGCCCATGCCCCTCTCATCTCCGCACTCCACATCTCTGGAATTCCTTCCTTTATTGTCTCCAAAAGTGCAAATCTTGTCACCTATGAACAAAAAAAACGTTCATTATTAGGTCATAGTTCGATCGGGATGAAGATAAAGTTCAAATTATAAGATCAAAATAGAACGTAGATACATCGAAATGTTCGTCGACGACACCATATTTGAAGTGACTGGCACCGAGCCTCTTGATAGTGGTTTCTCTAGCCGCTGCTATGCCACCTTTCCGAAGCTGAACCGCTGACTCACAAGTCTACAAGATTCAAACCAAATTCATAATGTAAAAGACAATAAAAAAAAGCAAGTTCTTGCAAATGAGAAAACGGGCTGTTTGAATGTGGGGCTGTTCTTATTTTACCCGAAGGGTTTGAATTAGCCCCCGATCACATTTATCCAGAGATTAAAGAAAAGATGGACAATCTGTCTTTTCAAACCAATCGTAAAAAAATATTCTTATGATAGAGTCCGTTCCTGATTTACTTACCAAAGTAAAGACACTCAAAGCATGAGGTTTCAGCTTAGGGTTTTGCTCGAGGGGAACATTAGCGTCTCTCAGAAAAGGAAATATCTTTTGAGCGGACGGAGCGATTTCAAATATCCTAAGCACAATCCAACAAAACAAGAAAAGGGTCAATTTCAAATGACGAATACGAACCTTAGGATTGACGGGAATGTCGTCGTTCGGGTTGGGAGTAGCTTACTTGAGGAAGAATTTGAGGGCCAATTCAGGAGCATTTTTTTTCATGACACTCCATGACTTGACCACAAGAGCTTCTTGGTGTTCAGTGAAAACCTTGGATTCTCCGAAAGTGCCCATGATTATGTTGTTTTTGCTTGGGGAACTCATATTGGAGGATCCTATTTATGCAGTGAACCAATAAAAGTGTTCTGTTTTGTGCTCTTACCTCTTCATTGCAATGAAAAGCCATGGCAGCCTGCCTTTTGCTTCTTTGGGTAAAATACAGAGATAATCCACAAGGCAAGAACAGGACATGGAACAAAACAGGGGGCTGTCTTGAAAAACAGCCAAATTTGCTGGTTTTTTCATTGGTTTTTGGGATAACTTTTTGAACTTATAAATTCTTGTGGTAAAAATTAATTTCAATCACTTGGGGTTTTTTTTTTTTTTTTTTCTAATAATTAAAAAATAGTTTTGGCCTTGAGTTGGGCAATTATTTATTTATTTTTTTGGATCTTGTTCGGTAATTCATTTATTTTGTTATTGAAAACATCGAAGATTATTCAAATAATGGTTTCAATTCGACCACAGAATCGATCTAGGGTGGTTGTCAATGTACAAGCTAGAAAAGAATCAGGATAATATAAAAGTCAACTTTGTTTTAATGAGTGGTTTGAATGTTTGATTAAATATAAATTTAATTTCTATAATCTACTAGTCTATAACTATCTTATGGTGTCGTCTTTAGTTGTCTCAATTCTCGGGTAATTACACCAAAAATTGAGTTTCTTTTGGATTTCCTTCTTGATCAATAACAATTGTAGCACTGTTATCATGTTGTATTATCATACCGTTTTCTCGTTTGAGTTCTCTACAACTACGTAGAATTATAGCTTTGATCACTGCAACACTGTCCTTATGGGTCAGCTTAGAATCACGAGGTTGACTTATAAGGGTCTGTCGAGGGTAGTAAGTTCAACCCTGCTTTGGTTGAGAAGGTTAAAGCCCAAGTCTCTGGGTTTGAAGGAAGGTGGGCGATTATACCTGAGGCTGACTACATCATCCGAGAAATCTACAAGAGAGTATATGGTAACCACTCAAGAGAGAAATCTCTAATAAACAAATTAACGAGTCAAATTATTACTGATCAACCATGGTCAACAACATGCAAAAGTTCACTAGGTTAATAGTGTTAGACGAACACGACTCTCCACAATGGTATGATATTGTCCACTTTGAGTATAAGCTCTCATGGCTTTGCTTTGGGCTTCCCCAAAAGGCCTCATACCAATGAAATTAGTATTCCTCACTTATAAACTCATGATCATTCCCTAAATTAGCCGATGTGGGACTTCCATCATCCAACAAATAGGTTACGTGATTGATGCCAACAACTCGTCGTAATAGCAAGGTAACCAGCATAGCCTCGAACCGAAGTTATGAGTCAAAGTTACAAGTCTTCGAACATTTGCATAATAGGAACCCATCTTATTGGACCTCTCCTCCAAGAATGAACTCATATTGAGGTACGGAGAAGAAAGAACGCGACTCATAATGTAACGGCCCAGATCCACCCCTAGTAGATATTGTCCTCTTTGGGCTTTCCCTTTCGCGCTTCCCCTCAAAGCTTTAAAACGCGTCTGCTAAGGGAAGGTTTCCACACCCTTATAAATGGTGGTTTGTTCTCCTTCCCAACCAATGTGAGACATCACAATCCACCCCCTTCGGGGCCTAACGTTCTCGCTGGCACTCTTTCCTTCCTCCAATCAATGTGGGATCGCCCCTAAATCCACCCCCTTTAGGGCCCAACGTCCTTACTGGCACACCACCTCATGTCTACCCTCCCTTCGGGGAATAGCGAGAAAGCTAGCACATCATCCGGTGTCTGACTCTGATACCATTTGTAACGACCCAGATCCACCGCTAGCAGATATTATCCTTTTTAAAAATTGTCGTTCAAATTAGACCAAAAGGTAGATTTTAAGATGGGATGCATTAAACTAAAAAAAATTAAAACCTAATATATACTTGTATATATTTTTAGAACATAAAATGGGTTAAACAAGAAGCATTGGCAAGTGATGCATTAACCACATCCATAGTTCACATCTGGTTTGGCCACGGCCGAGGAAAATGGAACTTCGACTCTCTCTTTCACCACGCACCGCGCCTCCCCGTCTTCCACCGTGAGAATTTTCCCGGGTGGGCATCGAATTATCGGTCTCTCTTCTTTGGTCGATGGCTGTTCAAACCCATTGGAGATCTTCGAACGACTAACTCTCTTCGCTGCGATTCGTTGTCCAAAGCCAGACATGCTCAATATTGACACAACACCAACAATGGTAAACACTGCCTTGGCTGCAGCAGCTATGAGTGAACCTAATCCGTTCGTCGAGCTTCTCGTGCTCGCTTGTTTGCTGGTAGTCAACGACTCGCTTGACTCCCTTTTAGCATCGTTCGTCGTGTAGTTCAAGGTTACCCCACTGCGGGCAGATTTGCGAGCGGACAAGGATGGTGGTAATTGGCCATTGTTTAGGTGAAGAGCGTAGGGCGGGCGGGTTGGATATGGAGGAAGCATGAGATCATGGTTGTGCTCTACTGCCTCGCCAGCGAAGGCCGAAGCTTCATTTATCACCTCCAAATGCTCGCCTTTGTAGTTCTTGAGCTTGTCGAGTAGCATCGTGCGGCTGTGTTCGATCTCACTCAGAGCAGCTTCCCGTTCGTATCGTTGTTGTTGTTGCAATTCCTTGATATGACAAGAGTAGCAATATCAATTAGCACTGGACCAATTGTCTGGATCATATAGTTACATAACTAGGAATGCAAATATATTCAACAAAGACTACGTTATTCCAGAGTTCAATTAACGTTCTAGTAATGAAACAGAACAAAAATCTATGGATTATTCTGATATAACTCAAATTTAGAACTGAGATATGTGAGATCAAGAAAGCAAGAATAGATTGGTGCTATGAGTATAGACGGCTCTTCGAGCAGACCATAGTCTGTAACGGTCCAAATCCACCGCTAGTAGATATTGTCCTTATGGGCTTTGCCTTTCGGGCTTCCCCTCAAGGTTTTTAAAACGCGTCTGCTAGGGGAGAGGTTTCCACACAATTATAAAGAATGTTTCGTTCTCCTCCCCAACCGACGTGGAATCTCACAATCCACCTCCTTTGGGGCCAACGTTCTCGCCAGCACTCCTTCCTTTCTCCAATCGATATGGGACCCTCCCTCCCCAAATCCACCCCCTTCGGAGCCCAACGTCCTTACTGGCACACTGCCTCATGTCCACCCCCTTTGGGGCTTAACCTCTTCACAGGCACATCGCTCGATGTCTGGCTTTGATACTATTTGTAACGGCTCAAGCCCACCGCTAGCAGATATTGTCTTCTTTGGGCTTTCCCTTTCGAGCTTCCCCCCAAGGTTTTCAAAACGCATCTACTAGGGAGAGGTTTCCACACCCTTATAAAGAATGCTTCATTCTCCTCCCCAACCAAGGTGGAATCTCACAATCCACCCCTCTTCGGAGCCAGCATCCTCACTGGTACTCGTTCCTTTCTCCAATCAATGTGGGACCCTCACCAATCCACCCCCTTCGAGGCCCAGTGTCCTTGCTGACACACCGACTCGTACCCACCCCTTTCGGGGCTCAGCCTCCTCACTCACATCACCTGGTGTCTAGCTCTAATATCATTTGTAATAGCTCAAGCCCACCTCTAGCGGATATTGTCCTCTTTGGGATTTCCCCTCAAGGTTTTTAAAAAACGTCTACTAGAGAGAGGGTTAAAAACGTCTACTAGAGAGTAGTTTCCACCCCTTATAAAGAATGTTTCGTTCTCCTCCTCAACCGATGTGAGATCTCAACTAGTCCCATTGATTTTGACCTAGACAAGACAGACAAAGAGAAGGATACAGAGAGCGAGAATATGATTTAGCATTACAATCCCAAAGGCCAAACTTGTTTGCTAGAAGAGGAAAACCTTTCAGAAAAAGCAAGAAATCATGTTTGAAAACATGCCATATAGATAGTTAACAAAGAAAACCATTTCTTATGATATCAGTTTCTGCATTCACAAACAATATACCAAAGCAAGGAACAAGGTCTGATTTGACAGAACACAAACAACAAAGCAATTCAGTAAGTAGTTCCAAAGTTTCAATTCACTTTCTTTCTACCACAAGAACAACGAAGATCATTCAAGAACTTCTTAGCTCCAAAATATGGTGAAATGAACAAAAGAAAAACGAAACCCAGATCAGAACAATTGCCATATGATACAATCAAATCAATTCAAAATCAAAAGCAGAACAGAGTCACAGACCATCAAATCAAGAAATGTGAGAAAAAAAAAAGAGCGAACGCGGGAAAACCTGCAAAGAAGAGAGTTGGGTCTCCAAGGATTCAAGGGCATCGCAGATATTCAAAAGCCGTTCCACCTCATCGTCGTCCTCCGTGACGCCGGCAGGACATTCGGAGGTGGAACCACCGTCATTGGCAGCCTCATTTCCCACTCCGGCAGATGGGTCTTGCAGGAGAGAGGCGGTGGTTGTAGCCTTGTGAATGCAGTTGCTGATCTTCAACCGGAGCTCTGTGGCTCTGCCAAGAACCATGTCTATGCCGTCTTCTTCCATGGGCGCTGGTGGGTGGCTCCGGCTAGGGTTTTTGAGGGAAATTAGGGGAAATGGGAAGTGGGGTTTTGAAAAGAACAGGACTTTGAATCAGAAGGCGCCAATAGAAGTAGTTTATGGTGGAAAAATTGGAAGATTATAAGTGATTCTGGTGCTCTCTCTGTAGATATACTGATTGGCTCAGAAGACCCACCTTTCTTCCTGAAACTGAAATTTCAAACAATGCAAACTTTGTTTCTACCCAAAATACAATGGAATCTTAGCAATTACATTAACAAGTTTTCATCCATTTCAAAAATTTATAACCGTGAACTAGTTCAACTAGTTATGGTATTATATTCATGTTCTAAAACTCAGATGTTCGAATTTTCAAATCTACATTCTCGAACTAAAAAAACTAGTTATGAAAATACTAACTATTGGTTCCGATAGTAAATTTGAGTATTTTGGAGTGAATGGGTTTGTAAATTATGCTATTACTAATGAAATTGTGTAATTTGTTATTTGATTTGTGAAAAAAAAAAAATATAGTTTTGAAGTCATATTAATTTCAAATTTAATTTGATAAAATAAATTAATAAGATTAAAATGGACTCAAATAGAGCAGATGAGTTGATTGGAAAAGAGCCCATGAAAATGGATTGTTTGCACTAAAGAAGTAATTGAAGGAGTGAGCACACGTCTAATTTTTAGCATCTTCCCATGCTTTCTCATGTCGAAAGGGTGGCTCGCTAAACTCACCACTAGTCGATATTGTCCAGTTTAGCCCATTGCGCATCTCCATCAGCCTCACGATTTTGAAACGCGTCTAGCAAGAGGTTTCCACACCCTTATAAGAAATGTTTCGTTCCCCTTTCCAACTAATGTGAGATCTCACAATCCACCCCCTTAGGGGCCAGCGCCCTCATTGGCACAACGCTTGGTGTCTGGATCTCATATTATTTGAAACAACCCAAATCCACCGCTAGCAGATATTGTCTGTTTTGGCCCATTATGTATCGTCATTAGTCTCATGATTTTAAAACACGTTTGTTAGGGAGAGGTATTCACCCTCTTATAAGAAATGTTTCGTTCCGCTCTCTAACCAATGTGGATCTCACAGTAACTTCACAAGAAATAACTAGACCAACATATGACTGAAGGAGTATCGAACTAGATGTAAAGACACATAAGCATATCGGACCAGAGAGAAGTGTCAATCGCAAGAAATGTCTAGACCAACATATTCCCAAAAACCAAGCTGGATGTAAAGACAGAAGAATTAAGGACTATAGAGAAGCATCAATGCGGCGTTTGTGTTACCTCAATGATTAGTTGAATTAATGGACAAATGATGTAACACCAATAACGAGGTTACACAATATTCCATTTGTTCACAAACAATTCTTTAATGCTGATGAACCACACATTATCTGTAAATAATGCTAATCTAATTCATAATGAAAGTGGAGCTGGCCTAAAGCAACATCTAAACAAACACAGGTTCACCAGACTACCTAGGAATCAACAATCAAATCAGTTCATGGCAGACAGGAGGAACAGCTTTAGAAACATCAAAATAAACACAGCCAGAGAGAAATATCAGACTACCTCAGAATGCATATAATAAATACCCTCTGTCTATCTCAGGCTGAGAGTTCAGCTAGCATTTACATTCCAAATACCATCAAAGCTCGATATCACAGCTATGTACAATTTGCGGATTCTTCTAAAGCAAAATGGAAATAAGGAACGTGAGTGAAGTGAAGAACATCACAGATTCTCTTTCAAACTATAGCTCAGCCGAAGATAAGATAATAAAAGATGGTGATCAACGAGTGAAGAATTAAAAGAACACCTAAGATTACCTGGTCCCATGCTAACGAAGCTATTGTTTTATGTCAGATCTGTACAACTGTACTTTATAACCACGCAACTTCCAGATATTAGTTTAGTTTCTGTCAACCACCTCAGCAGGCAAGTTTAGATCAAAAAAGTTACCAGTAACAACGTCTGCTCTGGCACGCTTCCTAGAAGAGCATCCGTTCTCGTCGGAGTTCAATCCAGACAAACGATCGCGTTCCGACAATCCTCCTGCATTTGTACCATCAGTAAAACTATAAAGCATATACATCAAGCAATGTGCAACGATCTTGATTTAGAGTTGTAGGTAATGAATGCAGATTTACAATAAGTGTAGAAAAGTACTCTCTACATTACCACTTGTACTACAGTCTGATGGAAGATATTTATCAATAGTAGTATTCGTTTTGCTGTTCCAACAAGCCGAAAGTTCCAGTGCTTTCTCGATTCCTTTCGACTTGTACGGAGCGATATTGTGTATACCCAGTTCAAGAGAACCCAGAAGATCATTTTCAATACAGTCATACCTGCATGAGAATAGTACTTGAGTTCCAAGAGCTTAACGCACGTTTAGAAGAACAGAATTAACAGATTGTTCGAGTACGCTTACATCTTCTTGCAAAGGGTATCGGTGATAACGGACAGATTGATGACCTGCATCCTTATCTCCATTACCTTATCTTTGGCGTATTGATCAAACGGTTCCTCTAAGAACTTGGAGAGCTTCTCAACATTTGCCTCAAGTTGTTGTTGTTGGTCCTCAAATAGATGTTGCTTTATTTCCCTTTCCTCCTCGGTCATCTCGTCTTTGAATAGCTCGTCCCCGAACATATAGAATGCAAATGGGTAAGAATATGATAAAACCCGCCTTGATCTGAAAAGCCTATGAAGTCCATTGTTTACCCAACTAAAATCTCTCAGCATGGATTCCCTCTCTTCAGATATCGAAATCTTCTCTTGTATGGATTCCTTCAATTTGCTTTCCAGCTTACAAGAATCTGTATGAGCCTTGTATCGATTATGATAGTGCATATAGCGATACAAATCCCGTTTTGCTCTTTCAGCTTTTTGTGCTGATTCTTCTTTGTAACGCCCACAACTGTGACCAGAAATACTCGACCAAGTGTGTTCTCGACCGGTAGCTCCACCACACAGCCAACTGTACCAGAAGGATGGGAAGAAGAAACTTAGACACACTTGATAAAATGAAAAACATGGCCAGAAGAACAAATAGCTAGAACAAAAACAAACAGTTCAAACAAAATTTATTGTAAAGAATAACAACTACAAAAAGAAACAGAGTTCTACAATCAGAAACTTAAGTACTAAGCACTAAATGCTTGATTTTTATGAACTTATTTCAAATTAGAAAGAGTTTAAGTTATTATTTGGTACGTTAAAGGAAACAATACCCATCTTTCACACTTCACACCTCACTACCTTTATTTCCTTAGAACAGATTATGGAGATACGTATTTTTACAGAATCTATAACTAACATAAGCTTAAAATGATTAAGCACAATGTATTGAACTTGTTCAGTTGAATGTCAACAAAAGATTAAGTGAAGTTTTAAGTATAAGAGATGGATTAGATATTACTAACTGATTAACTAACAACAATCCTCCTTAGATTTCATTCCAAATGACTCCGATGTACGTCGAAACCATCCAATATACATATTCAAGAAAAGACAATTTTTCTTGATAATAAATTAGCAAAAGCCAACGAAGTCAAAAAGAAAAAATAATGAAAAGAAATGTTGTTGTTGTTCTTTTTTCCAGACGAGGACTATCGAGCACACTAAGTATTTTGAGACCCCCAAAAGTGGTGAATCATGACGAGTGTCAACGACATGTAATTCAAAGAAAATAACAAAGAAGAAAACTGTTCTTAGAAAGAGACAGAAAGAGCATCAAATGGCTAGATTCATCGGAACATTTTCACACCAGATGAAATGCAGAAAACTATTTATTCAAGACAGCTAAACCCCCGTATGCTTTCAAGAGAAGAATTTAGCCTCAGTTTCAACAATATATGACAGTGAGCTATCTGCCTCGAAGTCTGGCAATATACGAAAGAGGTATCGCTATCAGAAAGTTCGTTTTCAGGTCTTGTATTTAAGTAATTTTGAACAGACCGCTTCCGTCCAGGCTAATAAATTTATCGAAAAAAAACCATAACAAAGAAAATGATTACAAAAATAGTAAGAACATACCAAAATGCTTGTCCACAGATGCAACTGACAAGGTTACAGCCACCATTCTTCTCGACAGGTTTGTGGCACTTTGGACAGGGTTTCGTATGTACTGTCATCCAGTTAACTGTTTCAGATTCATCTCGACACTTCTTAATCCAAAGTTCCCACATCAAACATGAACATGGTGAGTGAGCCTCTGATAAGCAACTGAAACAAAATTGAAGACCGCACGAACATTCTACTTCACAAAACTCATCATCCTCCACGCGTATAGCATTACCACAGTGAGGGGTACTCGGACACCATTTGACTCTCTTGTTATCCTCAATGTACGATTCAAGAAGAAAACGATCAAATTTATTGGCAAGAACCGGATGCCTTTTACTAACTAGATTCCTAACAACAGCTTCATCGCAAATAGCATTACATTTATGAGCCATGCATCTAATTCTCCGACTTTGACCCTCGTTTATTTTCACAATGAAATGTTCAGTCCAACCTGAAACACAAAAGTGTAGTAAATTTGATCTCAGAACAAATGTTTCAAGTTTTCAACGACATAATGAACAATAAAGCTCCGCCCATTATTAGTAATTTATACGAACTTCCCACAATTTCATTCCAAAACAATTGCTCACAACCAACAACATCACAGCTAATCTTTACAATATCAGTTCACAAGGCCATTGGAAAATACTTCTACATAACTCCAAAAGTAGAATTCGTTGATTAGCACGTGAAAAGATCGACAACAAGTAAAATTTTAGAGGGAAAAAAATGCTTACAGTTATTACAAAAGCAATGGCCACAGTCAACTCTAGTTGCATCATTGCCATGAACTTCCTCCATGCAGATATCACACATCACCATGGAAGAAGGCTCAGAGGAACTAATACTTTGATTCTCAATCATAGTAACACCAGATGTAGCAAACAAATGATGTCTCCCTTTCTCCACAAGTACTGCAAACAATTTCTCTACATCCCATCGGTAATGAATGAGTAAGGTACGAGCATGGTATTCCCTCAATGATAACATATCCATTACTCTACGCATATCCTCCTTCTACATGAAAACAAAACAATTCTAAAATCAAATTCAAACAACGAACAACAACCCAGCTAAACAATCAAACAATAAAACGAGATAAATGGTTCTAAACCTGTGCCGCAAGGAGACATTCCTTCGTAATAACCTGAAAACAGAAAACATGTTCTTCATAAGTATGGCCGATTAGAAAATCCATAAAATTCCGCCGCTCCATCATAGAATGTTACGTTATGATTCAACAAAAATCAATCGAGAAAAAACCTCTCCAAATTGAATCGAGAAAAACAAAGAACAGTAATCAAATCCAATTACAATCCACCTCCCAACCCGAACGCGTCGCGAGAAATAGAATACCTTAGTCGCAGAACTTTTAGGAATCCACTGAATTTCAGAGTCCTCGTTCTCGAGGCCGTGGAGAGATTCTCGATCGGAGTCATAGTAGTCTTCATCGCTGCTGATGCAGTCCTCCATTGAGAAATTGAACAAAGAAATTACAAACTGAAGTCAGATGGAAAAGGAAAGGGAAAGCTCAGTGGTTAATACAGGTAAGATCAAAAAGGAAAGGGAAAAAAAAAACAGAACAAAACAATTGCTGACGAGATTCGATGAATAAATCGGATCCGGAGAATCGGGAAACGCCGGAGAACGTTTCCCTCCAGCGAGATCGTTGGAAAATCCGGCCAAGAGACTGAAAGGACAACGACTAATAGGAGTTGTTCCGATGAAATAAAAAAAAATAATAAATAAAAAAATCTTATATATATATATATATTTTTTTTTTTTTTTGCTTTTTTTCTGCTTTAAATTATTTTACTAACTCAGTAACTTATGGAATTACTGCGATTCCCTTCCCTCTAATTATTGGGGTCGTAAGTGTGACATTTTTTTACCACTGCAAGTAAAAAAAAAAAGGTTACCCGTAAATTTTTTTAACTTATGAGGGTTATTTAATTGGTGCATAGAGGTCGGTTTTTAACTTATGAGGGTTGGGTTGAATCTCGTCTATACAAGGAAGGTGTTCCCAATTTTTCTCGAGCCCGAGCTAGGGCAATGTCTACTAAATTGAGTTGATAAAATTTTTGTGTAAATAAATTTGAAATTGGAGTGATGACCTTGATGACGGGTTTATAAGAGAATGTCTGAGAATAACGATTTATTAATTTTGAAAAAAATGGATATTATTTTACGTTAATTGGGAGTAAATAAAATATTTTGTAAAATCGAGCAAATTCATGTGAACTTAGATTAAAATAATAAAGAATCTTCGATATTATCTATTGGAATATAATATGATTTAAATATGATCGTATCATTAAAATTTCCTATAAATATGACATTTAAATACGATAATTAAATATAAATTTAAATATCTTATGTCATTTAAATATGATTTAGATAAGATATTCGTATATATTTATTTAATTTAAATATTTAAATATATTATTTTTTAAAATTCTACCAAAATCACTTTAAATAAGACGGAATGCATTTTAATCTTTCTCTAAATTCCCTCTACAATCTCGAGGATTTTCTTTCAGAAAGCTCGGGTCATAGCGAGGAATCCTAGGTTTGCTAATTTAGGGAATGATTATGAATCTATAATTAAGTCACATGACACACAGACGTTCTGGTTCAAAATTAAAAAGGGTAAATGTTTTTTATTTATTTATATATATACTTTTAAATTTAATTAAAAGAAATAAAACAAAATATCTATGAACAAACAAAATAAAAAAAAAACAAATGAAAGAATGTAATTAATTACATAGTACTAATCGAAATTAAGATGTTAATTAGGATGTTTTATTATCCTCTGCAAAACCACTGTCCTTGCTCTTGTAATGTCTTTGCTACACAAATCAGCTTGAACTCCCAAATCCTCAACGCTCTTCATGAACACATCTAGTTTCTTCTTCATCTCCTCCACTCCAACCTTCACAGCTTCCTCTTCGATGGCGAACTCCGCCTTCTCCAACATTCCCTCCATCTCCGTCTCGACCTTCCCGACCAGAACCCGAATGTTGTCCATGTCTTTGATCGCGATATACGTCCCGACCTGCATTGAGCTTATCACTTCCTTTTGCCCTTTCAATGCATTCTCATAGCTCCTCCATAAGGAATCAATCCACTTTCCCATGGAGCCTAGAGGAATGGAGGAAGCTGCTGATAGCGCTGCCGTGACTGGCGGTGCTGCGATCACCGTTGCTACTACCGAGCAGATTAACACGGCGGCGAATGTGGCCGCAAATATCATGCTCGAGAGCTTCCTCCATGTGTTGATGGACTTCAGCTTCTTGTCGAGCTTGTTTTTCTTCTGTTGAAGCTTCTCGAGCATTACCTGGAGGAAAATGTTGAAAATTATTGAAATGAGTAAGTAACGATCACTATCTTCATTGATACGAGGTCTTTTGGGAAAAATAAAAGCAAAGCTACGAGAGTTTATGCTCAAAGTTACAATATCATAACATTGTACAGAGTCGTGATTCCCAACATGGTATCAGAGTCATGTCCTTAACTTAGTCATGTCAATAGAATCTTTGATGGTCGAACAAAAAAGTTGTGAGTCTCGAAGGTACAGTCAAAAGTGACTCAAGTGTCGAACAAATGATGTACTTTGTTCGAGGGCTCCAGAAAAAGGAGTTGAGCCTCGATTAAGAGGAGGCTATTCAAGGGCTCCATAGGCCTCAAGGGAAGCACTATGGTGTACCATTTTGTGAGGGTCGTGCTTCCTAACATGGTATCAAAGTCATGCTCTTAACTTAGCCATGTCAATACAATCCTCAAGTGTCGAACAAATGGTGTACTTTGTTCGAGAGCTCCAGAGAAAGGAGTCGAGCCTCGATTATGGAGAGGCTATCCAAGGGCTCTATAGGCCTCAAGGGAAGCTCTATGGTGTACCATTATAGAGGGTCGTGGTTCCTAACATAATATCAGAGTCATGCCCTTAACTTAAACATGTCAATAGAATTCTCAAGTGTCGAACAAATAATATATTTTGGTCGATGGCTCCAGAGAAAAGAATCGAGTCTCGATTAAGGAGAGGTCATTCAAGGGCTCCATAAGTCTCAAGGGAACCTCTATGGTGTATCATATATGGAGGGTCGTGGTTCCTAACATGATATCAAAGTCATGCTCTTTAACTTAGCCGTGTCAATACAATCCTCAAGTGTCAAACAAATTGTCTATTTTGTTCGAGAGCTCCAGAAAAAGGAGTCAAGTCTTGATTAAGGGGACGTTGTTCAAGGACTCCATAGGCCTCAAGGAAAGCTCTATAGTGTACCATTATAGATGCTCGTGGTTCCTAACATGATATTAGAGTCATACCCTTAACTTCGACATGTCAATAGAATCTTCAAGTGTCGAACAAATGGTGTACTTTGTTCAAAAGCTCTAGAAAAAGGAGTCGAGCCACGATTAAGGATAGGCTATTCAAGGGCTCTATAGGCCTCCGGGGAAGCTCTATTCTACTTCGTTCGAGAGGAGAAGATTATTGAACATTAATGAAAGGAGTAGTCCCACATCGACGTCGTGGTTCCTAACAGAAACGATTTTTAAAGCGGAAATTGAGAGATTACCATTTGCTGTTTATAAACAGAGTGAAAGATGTTGAAGAACTCCTGAGTGAATGGATCAGCAGAGGCCTTAAAATTCCTCAATTCCTGCAAAGTTTTCACAAAACGATTCCGACCCACATGAGTTTCCTCCTCCTCGAACTGCCGGAGCGCCATTAAAATCAGCAACTGGCTGTCCCGAGCTCGTTTCAAGCAATTTTCCAGAGCAGTACAGAAATCAAGCGTCTGGAGGCTATTTTCAAAGTAATCTTCAACCAGCTCGAACACCTCCTGGCTCTTCCAAATATCCTTTTTGCATTGCAGGATGACTCGAACCACCTCCTGGTTCATTTCGAGGAGGCATTCCGTGACTTGTTTCAGGGAATCGAAAGACAGGGCTCGGACTTGGACGCCGCCGCCGCCGCCGCCGTCGTCGGCTAATGTGGTCAGGACTTGGTTGGCTCGGGCTTGGAGGGCTTTATCGAAGGATCGGACATCGGCGTCGGCCACACAGGCGGCTTCGTAGGTGGTGAGGTCCTTGGCGGCGAGATTGATGGCGGCGGGTTGTTCGACGGCGGTGGTGCTCCGTTTGGTGGCGTGGCTGTTTCCCATTGGAGGAAAGATTGGGAAGAAAATAGGGGAATTGAGAAGCAATGAATTGAGAAAGGATTTATAAACCGTTAAAAGAAGCGAAGAAGAAAGAATGGCTTGCACGCATAATGAAAAATGGAACAGAATGCTACGGCTGCGGACTGGGAGGGGGAAGCAATCTCTCTCCTCTTCTCTCTCTTACGTCATAATAACTAAGCATTTTAGGGAAAAAAAATAAATAAATTACTCAAAACCCGGTCTTAATGAACTTACTTTAAATTTAGTTGATTCACGAGTTCTCCTGCAATGTCCCACGTTGGTTGAGAGCAGAACGAGACAGGGTGTGGAAACAGCCTTAAGTAGAAGTTGAACACGAACTCTTAATTATATGATTGGGGTTCGGTTCATTATTTAATGGGACGTGAAAAAATCTACAGCTGAGACAATTGAGTCGGTCTAAAACATGTCTCGACCCATCCCGACCCAATTTATGTCTGTTAGAGTATTATTACGTGAATAAAATACGAACCATTTTACTTAAAGTTAGAGTGGTATTTAAAATTAATTTAAAAATATAAGAAGATGAATATGACAGTGATATTACATTTCACCAACTATGAAAGTGATTTATAATTCCAAATAAACGTGACAAAACTTGAATTTATTTTCTTTCGATTAAATAATAAATAAGAACACTATCGTTTAATCTCGTATTTTGATCATAGTAGAAATAATTTTTGGCCCACGTAAGTGTTTACGTTCATTTCTTCTCTGGCTCTGTTAACATCAGTCATTGTCATAATTTAGGTTGTATATTATGTAAATGTATAACAAGTGGTATCACGATGTCAAGTTTTATTAAAGCTTGATTTGTTAGACAGTTCGTTCGTTGAGAACTCTTGGATATGGTAACTGTGAAACGCAGAGTATTATTTTTGGATCCCGTGCTAGTTTTATTATGGTAAGCTAAAATGTAGACGATCCTGATCCAAATGGACTTAGAAGAAGCGTTAATGGGAATTGCTACGGTATCGACATCTTGGTCATAAGAAGAAATGTAAAACAAAGATCGATAAGCTCTTATTTCATAGTAATAGTGTTTTGACCGTCGTGAGAGGAAAACAAAATTGCATTAACTTGATTCTACTGTTCTAGGTGACGTTATATTTTTCACGGGTTAACATTATTCAATTTTCTAATTACGAGAAAAATAATAATAATAATAATAATAATAATAATAAACATTTCAATTTCTCACTTCAATCTTTAGAATTATATAATTATTTAAATTATATTATCAAAACTAAAATTATTTATTCATTAAAATATATCTCAATAGCTATAAACAAAAGCTGGAATAGCTCAGTTGGTTAGAGCGTGTGGCTGTTAACCACAAGGTCGGAGGTTCAAGCCCTCCTTCTAGCGGGGTTTTTTTTTTCTTTTTTATTGTTTTTTGCTTATTACGCCTGAAAAATATTTGAAATTATTATTAAATCGTAAAATTATTCTTTTTATAATTTATAATAATTAATAAAATTGGGATGAATTTTATGGGTATTTGTGTAAGGGAAAAGCTACACAATTAATAATTGGAAAAATGGTATGAAATTCGTGAATTGAACGTATTTTTCATGTTATTTATTAATCATTGATTGCTTAAAATAATTTGAAAAAAAAAATCAGAATTAATTAGGTAATTAAGAAAATTATTGAGTGAGAAACTCCAATACACTTTATAAAGAAGAATCTGCAAGTCATATAAATTTAGAGATATTAAATAATAATAATAATAATAAATCAAGGCATGTAAATTTTGATTAAGATAATGATTTGATATAATTTAATAATTATCTTGAAAATGACATAAATATTTGAAAAAAAATTTATAAAACCTTTATCACATGCTTATGAAAAAAAAACTGAATATTATTATTTCTTTCACCATATTCTAATCATAAAAAATATGAAAATAAATAAAGTGCCGTATTATATGAAAATGCAATATATTATGTAAGGATTATATAATAATTTTTAAAGTAACCAATAATTTAATAGATTAAAGATATGTCCGCTCGTTTCCCGTTTTTTGAAACGACGTGGTGTGATGATGGTCTTCTAGTTAAACAAGCAATAAAAATAAAAATAAAAGACGAAACGAGAAATGAAGTAATTATTTAACGAGTTTCTAACGTGTATGATTCAAAAAATTGATCGTTTTTTTTTTCTCTCACTTAAACAACTTGATGTATTTTAAATAGATCGAAACCAATTATATAATAGATCGAAAGTTTCTTTTCTTAAACAAAATGATGTAATGATGATGTTTTAATTAAGCAGCAGTAATTATTTAATGAGAGTGTAACGTGTATCTTTCAAATAACTTAACGTTTCTTACTTCGTTGTGTTTAAATGACGTGATGAGATGACGGTATTCTAATCAAGCAAGCAGCAAAAAAAACGCTGAACAAATAACTGAAACAAACAAGAAGAGATTCAAAACATTGACACTCATTTTATTTTATGGAAATTATGAAACTAATTTACTATAATTTTTTTTTTGAATTTATTTTATTTTAAAAAATGGTAAAAATTGTAAAAATTGATGTGAGTAATAGTGTTATTAATTGATAAAGAAATATGAGACTGGTAAGACAAGCAAGAGAGGTGGACACGTGGCAATAGAATAGTGGTGGAAAATAATGATTAGGAAAAGTTTGGCCATAAATGATTCCCCAAATGGCAACAAAGATGATTCTTCTAAGTTGCTTTCTTTCTATTGCTTACGTCACTCAAAGTTTTCTTTTTCATTTTCTTTCTCTTTATTTATTTATTTATTTATTTATTTATTTCTCTCCATAGAATTAGCTTATTGAATTATATATATATATTTTAATATATAGTAAAGTCAAATTTGTTAAATATAAAGATAAATAATTTCAAAATCTAAAATGTTTTAATCAAATAATTATAATAATTAATATAAACATATATGTATATTAAATTAAATATATGGTAGAATGTATTCTATATTTGAATAACATTTTCAAATAATTATACGTTATATATCAGTAATATAAATTTGTGTTTTAAACAAAGTTTAGAAAAAAAAAATTAAAAATTAGAAATAGAAAGAATAAAGTAAAAAGACAAATGTTTTTATTAAAATTTTCAAAAGTCAATAATGTTAGAAAAACGGGACTTGAAAGAAAAGCAAGAGGATGTGGACGTGAGGATTTGCGGGGCGGGCCGCCGCGTGCCCCGACACACCCGACTTTTCCCAGCCCGGAATGTCAATTTCATTTAAAATTTAAAAAAAATCAATAATTACGTGGCACTCACCTATTGGTTATGCAAAAAGACTGAGAAATTAAATCATTTCCCATGTGAATACATTCATTTGAGTTTCTTTTTTTTTTTTTTAATTAAATTATAAATTCAATTTCTATGTTTTTAAAAGTCATTTTGATAAAATCTTATAAATACTTCTAAAATTATAAAAACTAAATTCTAATTTGACTTTTTTTTTTTGGTTATAAATGTGGTGGTTGAAAATTGTTAGCATAAAAAAATTGAGAAATTAGACAATTTCCGCACGTGGTAAAAAGAAAAAAAAAAAAAAGAGTTTTATTTGTGAATCAAAATTAAAATTTAGAATAAAATAAATATTGATATGACATAAAAGATTAAATTATGCACATTTTAGAAAATTGAACAATCTTTAAATAGTAGAACTTGATAGTTCAAATATTGAGACATTTACATAAATAATATAATATTAATGTATTAAATTAGCATCATCATCAAAATTAAACCTGAATTAAAAAATTAATAAATAACCCAGAATAGCAAAAAATCATATTTAATGCCATATTTGTAAAAATCCAAAATTTAAAATCTTTTTTCTTATTTGAGAAGAAAATATAAAAGAAAATAAAAATTCCGAGAATAATTTGATTAATCTCAACAAAATTGTCATATCTCTCTAAATTAATTACTAACACTAAAGTATCCATAATTGTAGTATCAGCATCCAATATTCAAGAGAGAGCTCAAATAAAATTTAAAATTACGAAAAAAAAAATCAAAATTAGAATAACTAAGAGGCTCTGCACCTTACAGTGATTTTGGTTACTTGTTGTATAGATGAACAGCAGTGAACATAATGAAGCCAGCCATCTGCACCACAATTCAATTCTTATTATCATTTTGAAACATGAAACTGCACATATATACAAAAATGGGTATTGAAAGAGGCAGGCATACCATTGAAAAGGCTGCTCCATAGTATGGATAAGCGGTAGGAATGAATCTTTCATATTCATTGTGCCTAAAGGGTCTCACTGGAATCTGCAATATTATGAGTGTGTTCAAGAAGCACAGGCCATAAGCAATATGCATATACAACATGAAAGACTTCACCCATGTGCAGGTGCAGGCAGGCACACTCGAGTGAGGTTGCCCGACACTAAAAAGGTGCTAATGGTGTACACTGCATTCAAGCCTACGTTTAATGTAACAACCCAAGCCCAAGCCCACCACTAGCAGATATTTTGTCCTCTTTGAAATTTCTCCTCAAGGTTTTAAAACGTGTCTGCTAGGGAGAGGTTTCCACACCCTTTATCAAGAATGTTTCGTTCCCCTCTCATACCAATGTGGATGGAGTTCCATCTTAAACAAAGAGCAATTGCCATAATTTCCAGAACTACTTCTCGCTATAATAATGGGATCCATCAACTTGCTTATTCCCTCCATAATTAGAATGCATCAAGATGAAACTCGAACATTACCTGCTTCGATAGAGATAAGGCAGTGTATCCAAGTTTTTGATACTCGACCTTGAACTGGAATACTCCATATACATCCGGAACTTTAAAGGTAGTGTAGTAAAGACCCTACAAGAGAAAGAGAGAAAGTAGCTATAAATATTAAGGTTCAATAAAATCCATACGTAAAATCAAACAAAAAATAGTTATAGGAAATTTTCTTTTTTACCTTGTTGTCGGTTGATAAAGTTTTCAAAACATAGGGGCTCATCATGTAAAACTGCACCTGAACGTCGTCAGAGACATACGGCTCCCATGCCTTACCAGACCACTCGAAAATCTCAACGGAATATTCCTTTAAACGAAATTCAAAGGTCAGAAGAACTCAAATATTTCCATTTCGTTCTGTATTTAGCCTTTCTGAAATTAGAATTACCAAATCATCATTAATCCTGTAAATTGCTGGTTCATCAGTTTCCCCAACTTTGTGATGCCTAACATTCACAGCCTAAAAAAAACAAACGTCGATTTGTGGCGCAGAGGATAGAATTAGCATCTACAATCTGATTCTATAACAAATTCATACCCAGTAGAAAATGCAAAAATGTTAAAGTACTGCCTCACCTTAAGATGACCTCTCTCGTGGAAAACCCATTTGCTTAGTTCAATTGAAAACTGCTCGTTGCCTGACTTGTCATACCTGTATCACAACATACTCTCTTCAACAAGTATCTTCAACAGTTCATAAGCATACTAGATACCAATAATTGCTATGTGATCTAAATTCTCATCAATGTTCATTAATAATTGATGCAGCTTCATAATTGTTTTCCACCGTCCATTAGATAATATTTTACATGTATATGATGGTTGCACAACTATGAAGGTTTTTATCAAGTAATACAATCTCGTTCAGGCATTTTCACTTACTTGGTTGGATGTCCAGCCTTCTGCACCCCAGATTTGAAAAATCTATAAACAAGAGGAAAAACTGTATTATTAAGAGATCCTGAGATAGATAAAGAAGGAATAAAGTTAGTTGCTGGTAATTAAGCTACAAGTGTTCCCTACCGGTTGCTAAACAAACTTAATGATCCAGAGATCAAAATCCGGGCATTGTTTCTTGCCTGTAACACAGAAAGAACGGTTAATTCTTTTTTTTTTTTTTTTTTTTTTTTGAGGATAAGGAAAGAACTGTTGATTCTCTTTCTCTCTCCCTCTTTCATTGGTGATAAGAAAAATTATATTGTAGGTCTATGAAAGACAGAAGTACAAAGGATGGCTGGTAAGAAACCGTCCCAAATCAAAAGCCAAAAGAATTCACCCACTCAAAGAAATGGAGAATACGAAAACTCTTCATCTAGAGGCAAATAAACATTCTAAAATCTAGTTGGCCTTATTTTTAGAAGACACATCCACTAAATACTCATTTTAATTGACAAAAACATATGTACAAAACCAAAGATTGCAACAATACAGTAGTTGTACATCTGAAGAAATTTAAAAGGTTGCTCCCTGCCAGATGGATAAGAATGAGAGACCTTACAGCTTTAGTAGACCAGAGAAAAACTTAGAACACAAAGCCAATAGAGTTCAATTTCGTACTTGAACAACATCAGTTTAAAGAAATAATCCCAAGTACGTAAGTCAAGAAGTCCTTTAGGAAGCAAGATAAAAGCTAAGTGAACCGGTACACAATAAACTTTATTGTGCCTATTCAATACTCCATCTTTTCGTTTATCAAACTTTATGCTCCAGCAACATAGAACAAAACCATTAAAAGAGATGCATAGAAAGAAAGGCAGGAACTTGATCAATAATAGACCTGTATGACTGAAACCAGCGAGATAGCAGATCCTTTTAGTTGTGGAGGGCTCAATAGCTTGGACTTTGGCTTCGCAGAATATGCTGAGGGAGATGCTGAGAGAGCTTTTAGCACCTGGAGAATAAAAGAAGAGAGGTCAATACATAAAAATGGTCATGCCAATCCAGAGTTATTAAGCATTAATAGAACCACATTCTATGAAGAAGTTGTAAAGTAAGGACTATCCAAGTATCTTACCAAGTTATTAACAGGATTTAAAGTATGGCCAATCCCCTGGAAAAGAACAGGAGCCTGTGTGGAACATTCATTCAGATAGTAATTAGAAGTAAGCCTTATATTAACAATGACTGTTACAAACATAAAATAGAGTTAGTGCCAAATGGGAGAAATCAAGACCAAAGTAAACAGAAATGCACTGATGAATGACCAACACTCTCAGAATTATGAGCAGCCATACATTAAGACACTAATTATGTGAACTATCAATGAATTTTTTCTCCAAGCCGAGGAAAACTTTAAAGAACTTTCGATAATTAATAAAACCCCAACGAAAAGTTGATTCTAAAGGATGAAAACTACTATCTTCCTACATGATCATCTTTCTTAAATTACTGAAGAATCTAACTTGCCTCAATCTTCTTGCTTCCCACAATTACATCAGACTTGATCAAATCGTCACTGGCAATCAATGTGTGATCTCCCTCTGTCTCTGATACTGCATAGCTGGTGTGGTCAATGACTACAGCAGCTGAATCCTTTGAAATAGTACTTTTCATATAAGTGTACAGAAAAGAAACGGAGTTTTGATACGAACAATAAAACATAATCCATTTGCTCATGGAAATTATAAATATTATAACTTTTTAAAAAAGGTTCCATAGAATCTTCTTGCGCTATAAAGAACAAATATCATACTGCTATGGATAAAAAGGTAATATTTCCTAGATATCCACCTACCTCATCGAAATCAACACCACATTCAGTGGCAATTTCTCGGATCAAATCCGATGCATTAGAATCAGCAGCGAGAATAAGATCATGCCCCGAATCGACAAAATCCAGAATACCAGCAAGATCAACGGATCCCCCAAACCCTACAAAACCCGAGAAATTAAAACGTAAACAATTATCACAACATCTATGCAATTCATTACGAGTAATTCCGGCTACGTCAAAAGATAAAACCTCAAAATTAATAAATTCCAAACAACTGAAACCCTAATTGACACTATGTCTCGAATTTCCAAGTAAAAATACAAGAATTCCAACACGAAACCATCAGAAATGGAAATGAACGAAGGCTTACGGTCAATTGTTGGTGCAAACAAGATCAATGCGTCATAGAAATAGCGTCCATGTCTCTGCAAGGAGATCTTGGGGTCATCAGCGAGCTTGAAATCGAGGTCAAAACCACGGGACTGGAGGGAGTTGAAGAACAAAGAATGGGTAGATTTGATGGCAAAATCGTCGAGTAAGACGAGGACTTTGCGATCTGTGGGATTCTCGGGGGAGAAGGCATAGCAAAGAAATGGAAGAACAGAGATTAGCGTCAAGACGACGAGGGATTTCGACATTGCGCTAGGGTTTTAGGAAGTGGCACAGTCCGAAGAGGGATCAGAGATCTCTTTTGCAGTCGTTCTGTGAAGACAAGAATAGTCTGCGGAAGAAGTGAGTATTTGAAGTATTGCCCCAATTCAAAGTATAATCACAAAAACGCCCAATACTTTGAAGAATTTGCCAAACCACCCCTCTATTTTACAAAATCCTTTTAACTCTCCCGAACATCTATTAACTCGTAGAGTCGAGACTCTGGCTCGAGTATTTCTGTAAAAATTTTACCTAACGAGCTTCCAATTTTAGAAAATCTTCAACTCTCCTCATGTTTTTATGTAGAGATGTCTATTTAATTCGTAGGTTCGAGACTCTGGCTCTTTAGAGATCCAGCTCGAATGAGGTGAGAATGCTCGTTTAAATGGAGAATGATGGAGGAAACGGGGAGAGTTAGACCCATTATTGTGTATAGATAATTTTAGTCTTGAAATATAAGAATAATAACTACGGGAAGAATTATGCCTAGAATACACTCGAGAAACACACAGATAGCCTAACCCTAAAAGTAAGGAGAGAAGAGAGGAACTGGTTAATGATCAATTCTTTAGCCTCGACCACCTAAGTGGGCATATGCATTGCAAGTTCCTGGTTATGATGTCTCTATGTGGTCTGGTTTGGTTCTCGGTTAACCTAATTCGAGAAAAATAGAAAAACTCAAGATTATTTCCTATATAAGTATCTTTCTTTAACCTACGAAGGGTAAGTTCTTTCTTATTTCCTAAACTTGTTACACACACAATTCTTCGATCAAACGTAAAGTATTGAAGCTTGTGTGACTAGCATGACACAGATATACAAGTATATCTTATTTTGCATGTCACAATTTCGTTGTTGTATGTGGGAAAGAAGTCAAATTCATTGTCCAAACTGTGTCGGGGGGCCAAAGTTAAGGCCATAGTCATCCCTTGGAAGGACAATAGGGTAAGATCAAACTTGCAAAACCTAATCGAGAAAAAAAAAAGTTGCAATCAAGGTCGAAGTTAAGATTGATAATCCTCACCGCAAAGCAAATTTAATGAAGATCCAAAAAAGGGTCGGGGAGAATTCAAGTAACTTCTAAAAGACGTAAGAAGTTGAAGGACTAGATCTAGGAGCTCTAATAGCTCAAGTAGATAAGTACCTATAAATCATGGTCGTCTTCAAATTTAGGCTTTCAATTTCGTGTTTAATAAATCATTGATTATTCATTATTTTTGTACTATTAACAAATTTATTAAATAGTTAATTTTTACCGACTTAAACATAAAATTAAAAATTTTAAAAATTAAATAAATTCAAATCTAAAATAGAGTAATTTAACAAAAATAAGGGAGAAAGGATGGGACAAAGAGAAAGATAGAGGAGAGAGAAGCATTTGAATTTAACAAAATAAAAAAATAATAAATAAATAAAATATTGTTGTCACATCATTGCAGTAAAAATTGAACAGTAATTTTTACCCAAAAAAAAAAGTTTGAAACTTTAACCATTTTAACTTAGAAATTGGTGGATAATATATATATATATAATAATCTTATAAATTACCTAATTAACAGACAATTTAGAAATTGAATTATAGTTTAAATAATATTTATAGACTAAAAAATTAGTTGTAATTCCAAATTAATTAGAAAAAAGCTTGTTTAATTTAAAATCTAAATACATTTAAAAATTTCAAATTATAAACTTCGATAAAATATATATATATATATATATATATTATGTATATTAATTAAAAAGCATAGTAAAATTAACAAACCTTTAAATATTTACGTTAAAATGAGAAACATAAATAGGATTGAAAGTCCAATCTTCATTAATATTCTATCTAAATAAGATACAAACTACCAATTAAATCGTATAAATAAGACTTTCTTGAATATTAATCTGAAAAAATGAAATAAAATGTATGTTTTACTAACAAACTTGCGAAAATAAAATAAAATATATTATTAATAAAATTCTAAAAATAAATAATAAAAAATCCTAACAGATTCTTAAATCAAATTTCATAATAATAACTAAAAAATAAATAAATAACAAAATTATAAATTTTGATGGAAACAAAAATTCAGAGTGGATACAGAATCAGATTCCTTTGAAAACTCATGATTATTTTATTTTATTTTATCTAAAAAAAGGGAGTGAAAATGACTGCAACTGTACTAGAAAGGGACCAAGCTGGGAGGTATACTAAAAGGAAGAAGAGCTCAATGAAAATAGGAATTCGCGTCTTCAATCTTCTAATTAAATTCAACAAGCTGTCCACGAGCTTCATCGATTTTTGAACAAACCCCATCTGCCTTTGCAAATTTCCCCTCGTTTTCCCCTTTCTTTACTGTCCTCTTCGTCAAAAGGACTCTGGTTCTCTGCATTTCCAGTCGCCCACACGCTCCATCGCCCCCTTTGGGACCTCTGGAAATGGCTGCCATGCTTCTGCTGCTCTCTGGTTTCTCCATTTTCACTCTCTGATGGCTGTTTTTGGGGCTACGAAAAGGTATGTTCATGGGTTTTGATTGTTTCTTGCTTTTGACAAATGGGTTTCTCTTAACTTTTCTGAATTTCTGGGTTTCTTCTTGAATCTGATCTGGTTTTGTTCTGTGGAGTTTGTGTGTTGTGGTTTTTCCACTTGGGTTCTGCTTGTTTTCGTTTTTTTGTTGAAATGTGAAGCTTATCTAATGCACCCACCACTTGATTTCTTTGCTAATCTGTTGTTCTTGAACGGTTAGGATTCACGGATCTCTACAATCGTATGATATTATACACTTTGGTGTATTCCTTACTTATAAACCCATGATCATTCTTTAAATTAGCCAATGTAGGACTCCCTCCTAACGATTCTCCCCTCGAACAAAGTATAATATACAGTCTCCTTGAGGTCTATGGAGCCCTTGAACAGCCTCCCCTTAATCGAGGCTCGACTACTTCTCTAGAGCTCTCGAACAAAGTACACTCAAGAGTTTGACTTCATAGCTTGGATCTTGACATAATCTGGTTGGATTTGGAATCATTATGTGGAAGTTATGATGAATTTCGTAATGAATCATTCAGCATTCTTTAGCAGTGGATTTGAGTTTGAATGTTTATGTTTCCTTTACTTTTCATTTATATGGTCTGGCTTTGCTTGTGGAACTATACAAGGAATCTTGTGTTGAAAGATCCAAAAAGGGTTGAAAGATGGAGCTGAATTTGCCACTGGAGGGGACTACTTAGATTTCCTCTAGTTTTCTTGGATCTACAGGGACCTTAGTCATGTCCTAGGTAGATAGTCGACCCGACATTGAAGTTCGAATAACCCAATTGACGGGACGGGGGCGTATAGGATCATAGAGACCTTGGGACATCATTAGATCTCAAGAAAAAGTGAATGCTATAGCCTAATTGTAATGACCCAAGCCTACCACTAGCAGATATTGTCTTATTTGGGCTTTCCCTTTCGGGATTTCCCTTAAAGTTTTTAAAACGTGTCTACTAGGGCAAGGTTTCCACACCTTATAAAAGATGCTTCGTTCTTCTCCTCAACCGGGGGCGTATAGGACAATGGAATGGGCAAAAGATCATAGAGAGCTTGAGACGTCATTAGATCTCAAGAAAAAGTGAATGCAATAGCCTAATTGTAATGACCCAAGCCCACCGCTAGCCGATATTGTCCTTTTTGGACTTTCCCTTTTGGGGTTTCCCTCATGGTTTTTAAAACGCGTCTACTAGGGAGAGGTTTCCACACCCTTATAAAGAATGCTTCGCTCTCCTCCCCGACCGATGTGTGATCTTACACTAATTATTAAAGAAGAAAGAAAAGTAGAATTATACTTTGTGGCACTAGCTTTCCCTTGAAGGAAAAGGGCTCCTTGGGGCTTGCCGAGATAGACCGAAAACGTGGGTCACGAGTCGTATGAATTAGGTTATACTACTATGTAGCCGTCTGTGGTGTCTTTTCTGTCATGATTTCATACTTTGATAAAGAAATGAACTCAATATTATAACTTCATGAAGTAAAGTGTGTGCATATGTTTCCAGAATTTACAGGCTGAGACTAAGAGCCAATTGATTCCTGGCTTCACTATCAACCATGAAAGGAGGATCAGAGAATGGATGGCATTACTTTAAGTCTCTTCATTTTAGAGGTAAACCAGCCAACAATTTGTGCTTACTTCAGACCTCTGCCAGTACTCCGGGCGAAACTCCGGTCTATCTCAACGTGTATGACTTAACACCTGCAAATGGCTACATCTACTGGGCTGGTCTCGGCATCTTTCACTCCGGCATAGAAGGTTGGTTAGTTTACTTCTCTTTCGTTCGTATATCTAAATCGTGAACGATGATTTTGTTCTCACTTTTTTGGACAAAGGATCTGTGTTGATCTTGTAGATGTTCTTAAGATTATGTTATATAAGTTGTAGCCATAAGTTATTATTTGTGTTAACAGTTTACGGGGTTGAATATGCGTTTGGAGCCCACGACTATCCTACGAGTGGTATCTTTGAGGTCGAACCTCGGACATGCCCTGGATTCAAGTTTAGGAAGTCGATTTATATCGGTACGACCTGCTTGGACCCAATCCAAGTAAGAGACTTTATGGAGTGTGAAGCTGCAAACTATCATGGCGATTCGTATCACTTGATCGTGAAGAATTGCAACCATTTCTGTGAGGATATATGCAGAAAGCTAACTGGGAAACGCATACCGAAATGGATAAATCGGCTTGCGAGATTAGGTACGTGCATCGTCGTTTCCCTTGTCCAGAATACTTACGATTTCATGCTAGATCCTATGTGATTTTAAACCAGAAACACTCTTTGCAGGTTCCAAATGCAACTGCATACTCCCGAAAGCTCTCAAGGCCACAACCGTGCAACACGACCCGGGATTTGAGGGACAGGACAGCGAAAAGAAAAGACTAAGAAGCGGTTTCGGTTGCTTATCCTCAATCTCTATGAATCAGAAGGAAGTTTCAATATCTTCACTGTTTCTACACTCTCACTATAAAGGCTGCCTACCTCCATGGGAACTGAAACGATCCAAAAGTTGGTCGTTCAAGTAAGGGGAAGATGACTTACCTCAATCCGAACTTTCTTACGAGGTTTGTTCTTCGAGTTCTCGAGATAATAGCCATGGGAGCTGACTGGTCTGAGGTTTGAGGATTGATAGCAGAGGCTTTGATTTATCTCTTTCTTTTTCTCTTCTGTTTCTTAGTCTCTTAGAGGCTTTGTTCTAATCATTGACTGTTTCTTTTAGTAGAGCTTAGGAATCTTTCAATGTATATTAGCAGTTTTCTTGGAACGGCTAACGTATTATGTTACAAGTCTATGAGATCCTACATCGATTGGAGAGGAGAACGAGTGCCGATAAAGACGCTGGACCCTGAAGGAAGGGGATTGTGAAATACCACATAGGTCGAGAGGAGAACGAATCATTCTTTACAAGGGTGTGGAAACCTCTTTATAGCAGACGCGTTTTAAAAACCTTGAAGGAAAACTCCAAAGAAACAATATTTACTAGCAGTGAACTAATGACTCGAGAAGGTATACCAATTAGATTGTCTCGAGAATACAAACTTGGAAAAGAATCTCTTCCAGCAGAAAACTGGATCATTACAACTGTTGAAAAGCCTATTTTTAAAAGAAGAGAAGAATATGAGATAGAAATTTATTAATCATTCATTACAGCTTTATGCTGAACATGATTTCATTCCTAATCCCACCAATATTTTATGCCAAATTCTTTCACACAGAATATTTTTAGAAAATAAATTAAAATAATTAATTCACACAATTTTCTTTTTATAAAAATATTTGATAAAAGTCAACTGTACATTCAAATTAAAGCTGGAAATCATTCATATTGAATCCAAACACAATTAACAGAATAAGATAACTATGTATCAAATTAAAAAGCTTATAGTAATTTCTCGGTCACTAGTTAATTCTTCTAATAACGAGTTTTTAAATATGCAAACAATATGAATAGAAATCTTCTACACTGAAGCAAGAAGCAAATCCAATTAGGGGTGTACACGGGTTAGGTTGGAGAAATCTTTTATACTAAATCGAAATTTCAAGTCGGTTAGGTTGGTGACTCGAGTAATCGTTCACAATCCACCTAACCTAACTCTCTATTTATGGGTTGGGTTAGGTTGAGTTGTCGGGTTGTTTTTTTTAATCATTTAAAAAAATCTACTTATCTACCATACATGTTACATTAACAACTAAAATATCATAAAACTCAAATATTAAACATTCACATGTCACAATGCATAATTAATATCGGTTACAAATGTCAAATATTCTTAATCTTTGTATGATCTTAAAAGTCGAGTAGGGTTGGGTTGGGAAGGTTGTAACCCGATTTTCAAGTTGGTTAGGTTGACCCGACCTAAAAAATATCAACCTGCAAACTAGCCCAAATTTTTTATTTTCAAAAAATTCAATTCAACCCAAATAAAAAAAAGAATCTAACCCAATCCAACGTGATTTACGTTGGTACTCCGGATCGGTTTAGGGTTTAGGTTTTTTTTTTTTTTTTTTTTTTTTTTTTTTTTTTTTTTGTGTGTAAAAATTGGAATCTGATAACGATGAAGAACAAGTTTTCCATAAATTTCAAATTTGCCTCTTCTGGTCAAAGAACAACCTGTAACTTTAATTGAATCAATCAACCTATAACATAATCATCATCCAGTCAACTCAAAGTCCAATCCAATCTTCGTTCAAATTCCTCTTCATTCTCATCAATCAATCAATTAATTATCGAAAACTCCTCTTGATTTTCCGATTCTCAAATTTTCAAAAAAAAAATGGGCAAAGGCGGTGGATGCGTACCTAGCAAGAACAGAGCATCGATTGCCGTCTCCGATCCAGATCCCGATCATCCTCCGCCGCCACAGGAGCAAAAATCCGCCGCTCAATCTCACAATCCGGCCGGAGAAATCGCGAGAAATCTGAGGATCTTCATAGTGTATTACTCGATGTACGGTCACATCGAGCTATTGGCGAAGAGGATCAAGAGAGGAGTCGATTCGGTTGATGGCGTTGAAGGTGTTCTGTTTAAGGTGCCGGAGACGTTGCCGCCGAAGACGCTGGAGCAGATGAAAGTTCCGGCGAAGGACGACAGTGTGCCGGTGATTGAGGTGGGGAAGATGGTAGAGGCGGACGGATTCTTGTTTGGATTTCCAACGAGGTATGGATCCATGGCGGCGCAGATGAAGTCGTTTTTCGATTCGACGATTGATCTTTGGAAGGATCAGAGATTGGCCGGCATTCCGGCCGGATTGTTCGTCAGTACCGGAACCCAGGGCGGCGGCCAAGAGACGACGGCGTAAGTTGGTTCGTCGGTTTTGTTTCTTTTTCACAGTGCCATCAATCATTTGGTATTACAGTTCATTCTCTTCTGTTAATTTAAAAAATTTTAAAAATTGCTAAATTAAATTAGAAATCAAATCCTTTAATATATATATACACACATATATTTGTAAGCTAAAATTTAAAAATTAATTTAAATATATATATATTTTAAAATTATAGCTAAATTAATAAAAAAACTCAACAATTTTATATTTTATCTAAAAAAAGAAAAAGACCATTTAACCTTTTAAATTTCAATAATACTCTTAACTTATAAAATAAAATACTTCTCCGGTTTGTTTTGGATTAAGACGGTTTTAAAAATATTTTGAAAATACCCTCTTTAAGGATACTATCAAAACAACGGTAACTCAAATGAAATTTGAGAGAAGTGAGAGAATTTCGAGAGGTTAAATTATTCTACATTTAATATTTTATTTAAATATTATTTTGGTATATTAAATATTATTTTGGTCTTCAAACTTTAAAAAAAAAATGACGTCATTTTTGGTTGTTTGTCGTTGCAATGGTTAAAAGGGTAAAATGGTAAATTGAGATGTATGATATGTTTTTTTTGTGTGTGCAGTTTAACAGCAGTGAGTCTTCTAGCACACCATGGAATGGTATATGTTCCAATAGGGTATACATTTGGGAGTGAAATGACGAATATAGACACCATTAGAGGAGGGTCCCCTTATGGGGCTGGGGTTCTCTCTGGTGATGGCTCAAGACCTCCTTCTTCAACTGAGCTTCATCTTGCTCATCATCAAGGTAAGTACATGGCTACCTTACTTAAAAGATCTCTCCCCCGCTCTTGACTAACCCTTCTCCTCCTCGGTCCATTACTCGTTTAGTCTCGACGCTTTAAAACGTCTCAACTTCACGTCCTCTCTATCATCGCCGTTGGTGTTTCTGTCTTTTGATTTAAAGCTTAGGAAGTACTTCGATAAGCTTTAATCGAATGACAGATTCAATAAAGTAAAACACAGGGATTAAAAATGTAATTTAGCCTATTTTTTTTATTCTTTTCGACATTTGAATGTAGATTTATTGGTGCACTAAACTGGAACGTTTCTTTTCCCCGAGCTAACCCTCAGTTTCTTCATCTCCCCCTCGAGTAGTGACATACCCCTTCTATGTCATCATAACCAATAATTTACGAAACAATTCGATTTATGTGTCATACCTAATCATTCTTATATTGTCTAATCACCAAAAACATTAAGATTAAATCATCAATCCAAATACATGGATAAATCAATCCATATTAGTCTCATGCTAGCTGCACTTACTTTGTAGCAGGCTAGTCGACCCAAGCTATAGAGAACTAAAACTCGATCGACCGTCTACAAAACCTATCAACCTCTCTCTCCATATATATATATATATGTATATATGTAGAGAAATTGAAATTTGTAATGAAAGGCACAAAATTTAGCACATCTAACAAAAATCACATATGAATGATTAAACAAAATGACATCACACATTTCATATACTGATGATAAATATTAACTGAAAAACACAGTAAATTGGAAATTTACGTGACATCAATTGGTTACAACTTAGAGCTAGCTTTATAAGGTTAATTAAAGGATATGTTTATGCGATCTACATAAATAATCATACATTCCTAATGAGAGTTTAAAATAGAGAATTAATTGAGGCTGATAACTTAAGTTGCAGAAAAGAAGAGTGTCATCAGGCATCTTAAATTAACACATTCTACAAAGCCAACCTGAGATTTTATGAAACGATTTCAAGTCTCATCACATGATAATAACCAGCCTATGATCCAATAGAAAGAGCAAAATTGAAAAATAATGAAAAAGATGAAAAAGCCTCTCCGTCCCCCTTTTCCCCAATGAATCAATGGAAGAAAGAAAGTTACGATTTGGAAAGCCTTCACCCCATGGTCCAATCAAAACTGCACGAAGAATGAAGGAACGATTGGTAAGTGATTTGTGCAAATCTGAGTATAGATACTCACAGGCATGTAGCACAAAGTTAAGGTTATCAATAACTAGAAGTGGAAGGAAGTTGAGCATAGTGAGCTATATACATAACCCGCCATATGAAGAAACACAACTAACCTCAATTTATTGTCTTGAAAAAGTGAGCTATATAACAGCAATACAAATAAACAAAGCTAACCTCAGCTAACTAATTAGGGAGAAAAACAGTTACTGGTTGACCCAATTAAAGAAAGAAATGGAGGAATGTGGATGTGAGATCCCATGTTGAAGAGGGGAACGAAATCTCTCCAACATGGAGGGAAAGCCCTTGAAGGGAAAGTCCAAAGAAGACAATATTTGCTAGCGGTGGGCTTGGACTGTTACAAAGGAGAATAGGAGAGAGTAGAGAGTGGTCAAGCAAATTACTGCAAGCCTAGGCTTGGCTTCAAGATTAACAGGGCCATGTTCCATTTGATAAGCACATGGAGTCCACATAAGCAGCAATGTTGCTTTTTGATACGTGATAGTCACGGGGGATGACGGGCAAAGAAAAATTATCTATGGATTCAGCAAACATAAATCATTACGAGATATCAGTATCACCAGAGAAAAGGAATAACTGAAACCTAAAATCAATCACATTGGAATGAAGCATAGAGGTGGTTCAGTTTCCTACCAACCAGAAGGTGAATCGATTAAATCTATTGCATATAATTTCATTTTCAAGCAGAAAACCTATCAACTAAAACTTGTTAAATTTCTCCATTCCTGTGAGATCCCACGTCGATTGGGAAGGAGAACGAAGCATTCTATATAAGGGTGTGGAAACCTCTCCCTAGCAAACGCGTTTTAAAAACCTTGAGGGGAAGCCCATAGAGGACGATATCTGCTAGCGGTGGGCTTGGGCCGTTACAATTTCCATATCATAGCAGTCAGCGGATCCTCCACAGAAAGGAATTATCAAATGCAACGCAATCTTGGATTCCCTAGCATACTCATATATTTCTTTTTTCAAACCTCATTGCATTCGAGTATCCCTACCGAAACAGTTTAGCTCATTTGGTTGGCAAAAATGCAACCACACTACATGTTGCAGGCTCGAATCTCAACAGTATGGGTCGTGAGTGTGAGTTTCGGTGAAGGCATTGTGCATTTGATTTGTCTTCAAAAGTACCCCTATCGACTATGTTATTGTTGATAAACAACTTCTAATAATGCTCTGAGCAGGAATCAAGCTATGAAATCTTCTTCGATCTCTAAATTCTTCAGAATATCAGGAAAGCCATATGCTCATATACAGTAAGAGGGTATAAACTAATGGCACCCTTTTAAAAGCATTTTGAGAGAGGTCAAGCGACAGAGAAGAACACAGATTTTAAATTTAATGTAATATTCCAACCAAAACAGCAATTAGCAAAACGAAACATGATCAATGCAGCACAATCACTTATTTTGTTCCAAATACTTCAGGTATAATTAGTTCAACATGGTTCTCAGTGTCTTTAGCTAAGTAGCAAAGAAAACATTGCAAATAATTCAAAACAAATGAATAAGTAAAACCACAGATACATCAATATTTAACATACAGAACCTGCTAAGAGGCTAAGTTTACAAAATCAATCGTTTCTCAGTAAAAAAAAAAAAAAAAAAAAAAAAAAAGCCTATGTGTAGAATTAACAACAAAAAAAAATTAAAAAAACTACAGAAAACGGCAGTATAAACATGAAGCAGAGAAATCGTTCATTCAAACGCCGAATCGAACAAGAACAGATCTATTTCGAAACAAGATTTTTTCTTATTCGAACAAACTTCCAAGGGATGATGATACGCACATAATAAATAGATCAGGAAATAAACTAGAAGTCAAAATTGGATGCATTCACATCGTTTCTCAATAGCGAAACATTAGACAGTAAAGAGAAATCTAGACCTTAAAAATCCAATAGACTCGAAATACCTTAGAGATGACCTAAAAGTCGAGCTTGAGTTCTTCTTTCTCGTCGGAAAGGTAGTGTAGAACATAGGGGGTAACTCGAATTACAGCAACCCATACGCCGAACATAGCAACGTGAGATCGGAGCTGCTTGAGAGCAGCAGCCTTGTCGGGCTTACGCATAAACATTCCGGGAAACATTTTTCGCTTTCTCGTAAGCCGAACAGAGGGATGATCGGAAGTCGACGATAAAACCCTACACTGAAATTTGGGTATTTGTTGTGTGGGTTTAAGGCCGAGCCAGAAGGCTTTATTTTGACCGCTTTTTATTTATTTATACTAAATTACCAATTTAACCCTTTATATTTATTTAGCCTATAAAATTAATCTTTATACTCTTAAATTATTTTTTAAAAAAATTAACCGATGTCCTAAATACAAAATTTTAAATTAAATTTTTTATTAAACATAAAACATTAATTTTATTACTTATTTTAAACTTCATTTATTATTTTCACTTTAATTTGAAATACATATCAAACACAAAATAATAATTTTTATTACTTATTTTAAAATTAAATTATTATTTTCTCCAAATAAAAAATTGATTATTTTCACACCATTAATACTAAATACTCTAATTTTCTCTTAAATTATTATTTTTAAAGGGCTTTCTGTGGCATTTTCCAATCTTAGCATGTGTAGACATAATTTTGGCAAATAGTCATACGTTGTTGTGGAGCTTTTGTTTGGTGCTCGGTTGACAATGTATTTAGTGGATTTTCATCTTTCATATCGGTAGAAATTCCTTTAGGAACCCCAACTTTTAAAGTTAAGGTATGAAGCCCTACCCAACCTCTTATCATATATCTTTGTCCCTCATGTTGACATCACTATCTCCCTCACTTATGCCTCAGCTTGGATTCAATGTACATCTCTTTAGTGTGTGTTAGATGATGCATCGTCCTCTTATCCTTCTACAGGAAGATCACACACAACCTACTTTCTTCATAGTATGATTGTGACACTCAACTCTTTACTATAATATATTAAAGTGTATTGGACACAACACCATACCAGTGTTCGAATTCTTCTCTTATAAGTTGTCATAGGTCGCGTTGCTCACCATTGTTCTAAAACCACCCAAGAAGCTTCGACACCAACACAAGTATTTATCTTCTTAAACTTAATTTTTTTTTATAAGTGAATTACTTTTTAAACACATTTAAGAATTCCTCAAACTTCTTTATAATATAAAATAACAAATCTATTGATGATGTAATATTGTGAGACTTAAACCTACTCTGTTTTCTTTTTGAAAACATTATGATAATGCTATATTATTGACAAATTCAAACATATATGCTAATTAATTTAACATCTTAAAATAAGATTTTCTCCGATCCTTAACCAAGTCAGATTATTATAGACCAACTGGTACTATGATGATTAATTTACTCATAATTCCTTTTTAGACCGTTAGATCGGTGAAAAAAAAAATTCTATATAATATACATCTAACCGTGTAAGGAGTCACAGTTATATTGAATAATTTTTATTTTCTAAACCAATTACGGACAAACTTTTTACAATAAACTTTACACTGATGCAACCTAAAATGCAACACCCAATTGGCAAAAGAAAAAACTTGGAACAACTTTTAAAACAAATCTAACAGCTCACAGCTCACAGCTCACAGCTCACAGCTCACATTCCCAACACAAATACAAAGAACAATGCGTAGTTGCATTTGGGAACAATCAAAGCACGCGAAGTAACAGAGCCCAGACAGGAAAAACAAAGAGAAGGACAATGCCAATGGTGTTTGAAATGCCATTGGCTTTGGTGAAGGAGTTTCTGAATCCACCAGAGGCTCTGATGTGTTCTTGCAGCAAATAGCATGATATGATCAGACATATCACTTCTCCAATGGCGTCGCCCCTTATGGTGCTCGCAAATAACCCCGGAGCCACCACAATTAGAAGTATCAAAGCGCCGGGCAATTCAAGCCAATCTGTATTTCCAGGCAATGAAAGAAGGGAGTGGCAATAATTCAGTTTGACATTGTTAAGAATGAGATAGAAAATATAATTGGGAAGGTGTATATTATCATTGATATTGATATCCTTTAAATAGGATACGAAAAGTACAAATGAGGAAAATATAAAATAATTAAATACTGAGAATAAAATAAAATATACTCTAAATCTAACCATAAATGGAAGAATATTAAGATATAATATCTAGGATATATTCCATAAATAATATATCTCAACACTCCCCCTCAAGTTGGAGAGTGTATGTAATCACGTCCAACTTGTCTTTAACTTGTCTTTACGGTAGGTCAATAACACCCAAGTTGTCTTTCACTCTTGTCTTCTCAGTAATGAAAATATCTGTCAAAAAATAGACCGCCTTTGATTGGTTTGCATTTTTAGACTTTCAAGAAATTATTGAATTTTCAAGAAAGATGCAAGACTCAGAAATAGGCCGCAATGATTGACTCGAGGATTGGTAACTTGTCCCATTTAATTTGATTTGGAACAAGTGAATATCCTCCCTGATCACTTCTTTGTCCATGCATAAATGCTTTAGAAATAGACCGCAATGATTGACTCGAGGATTGATAACTTGTCCATTTAATTTGATTTGGAACAAGTGAATATCTTTCCTGATCACTTCTTGGTCCATGCATAAATGCTTTAGTGGATAATAACACCAAGATCGGTGCTTTGGATCACTTGAGAGGCTGTGAAAGAAAATACGAACATCTTGAATATGTCACCTTTGAGCTTGGTGAGAAATTTGAAGATGCTTATAACGTATTCTTGATATTGGATGATTGACGACGGTAAAGGCTTCACTGATTGGTTAGGGTTTGGCTTTAGGTTTAATACTCCCCTTGGACTCTGAGTCCAAGGGGTATTAGGAATACCACGATCGGAGCTTTGATATTAGGAATATCAAGATCGGTGCTCTGATACCATGTTAAGAATGAGATAGAAAATATAATTGGGAAGGTGTATATTATCATTGATATTGATATCCTTTAAATAGGATACGAAAAGTACAAATGAGGAAAATATAAAATAATTAAATACTGAGAATAAAATAAAATATACTCTAAATCTAACCATAAATGGAAGAATATTAAGATATAATATCTAGGATATATTCCATAAATAATATATCTCAACAGACATCTAATTCTTTTGGCTCTTAAGCTTGCTAACTAGACAGGACATACTATACTTCAACATGATGTGAAATTTCTATTTACTGAAAGCTTAAGCTATTAGATTGGAGAACAATTGATTATGGATGAGGTTTGGGATGTTATTTGTTCCTTCAAACTAAGCAAATGAAAGTGTCGAGGATTGTTGGGAAGGAATCCCTCATTGACTAATTTAGGGAATGATCATGGGTTGAATATATCTCCACTGGTATGAGGTCTTTTAAGAAAGCCGGCAAGGCCCTTATGCTCAAAGTGGACAATATCATACCATTATGGAGATCTATGATTCCTAACATAGTATTAGAGCTATACTCTCAACTTAGCCATGTCAATAGAATCCTCAAATGTCGAATAAAGAATCTATGAGCCTTGAAGATGCAGTCAAAAGTGACTCAAGTGTCGAACAAAGGGTGTATTTTGTTCGAGGACTCCAGAGAAGGAGTCGAGCCTCGATTAAAGAGAGGCTGTTCGAGAGCTCCATAAGCATCAGGGAGGCCTCTATAGTGTACTTTGTTCGAGGGGAGGATTATCGAGGATGGTTGGGAAGGATTCCTTACAAAAAGAAAGTTCAAAGGTATGTTAAATACCTAATGGTAGTATACTTCAACTGAACTTTTTGATCATTTTGATGCTTTAAGATCTATCGAACTTTTTACAAGCTCAAAGATGTTAAACAGTTTGATAATGATTCTTCTTCATTGTTAAGATTTCAAAAGTTCTTAACGAGGAATGAAAAGGAGAATAGAAAACTAGTCAATGTAGCAGTCATCCAAAATGAAACAGAAGGAAGAAGAGAGTAATCAAAACTACTGATGGCTCTAAATCTATTTCAACAAACTCATCATCCAGAATATTTTGTAGTTCATAAACTGAAACTGAATTCTGTAATTTCTATAATCAAGTCGAGTCCTGAAACTACCTGGGAATCGACGTGGGAAGAAGAGACGCAGCACTACAGCAATGGCGGCGATCCACTTTCCGACCTCTCCCCTGCAAGAGAAAGCAATTTAGTTAGAGACGACAGAAGCGTAATTCCGGGAGCTTCATTCGGAGCCAATTGCTATAGAGATGATCACCTGAGAAAACCGAAAATCAAACCAGGAAGACTAAAGAAAATGTACGGAATCAATAATGAGGTAAGTATATTCGTCTTCCAGTTCGTTCGATCCAAAATCAGCAAGTAACTGCACTCACAAAACAAATTCAAGTTGCAAAAGTGTACAATAATATGAACAGAAAGGAATCGAAGTCGAATCGAAATGATCCAGAAAAACCTAAAAGAAGATCAAGCAGATGTCAAAACCAAAACGAACATTTGGTTACAGTAATCATTTCCCTAACTAAATCCTTCTCATATTCGTCAATCAGTTCAATATCTAAATCAAGAAACGAATCACTTCAGTTAAACAGAAAATCGATCACTAAACACAAACTATTCCTCGAAACAGAAACCGAAAATTAGCCTCTCACAACTAAAGTTTCCTCTAAAACAATCAACCGTCAGCAACGAACCACAAACAAAACATCGCTAAATGAAGCAGGAATAAAGTCGTATGAGAGAGAGAAACATACATAGCAGCAAAGGAAGCAATCCATTGGAGGAAAGTAGCGCCAAAACCCACAGCACTAAGCCTAACGACGTGTGTAGCAAGCTTTTTACCAGCGTTACGAAGTTCCCGAAGATCAGAGGAGATAAGATCGGAAACGTCAGAATCCGTCAACATTTTCAAGTAGCTCGGTTTCACCATTTCAGTACGGCCGCTTTGATCTTCCGATCTGATGAAATTACAGAAGTATAAGAAGAAGAAGAAGAAGAGCAGAGCAGTGAGACAGACACATACGCTTTTGATTGGAAGATGCCACGTGGACCAATATTTTAATTATGTGATCTGTCAGCCACGTGGCCTTCTCGATTTTTCTTATTTTATTTTATTTTTATGGTGACAAATTAAGTATATGGCTTGTGAAACTAAAATTCCTTCCCGCCCTTTAATCTCTGATGACTTGTAAACATTATATGTTATAATATAATTCACCTATTTCTAAATTACACGTGGCAAATTAGTTCTTGTCCACGTCTATCATTTATCTATTATTTTTATTTTGTTTTATAAAGGGTTTTCTACTTTTTTTTTTCTTAAATATTATTTTGCTTTATAAAATTCGTTTGATAATTATTTCAATTTTTAGTTTATAGTTTTTCCGTTCCTAAAAAAATATTATTTTGTGTTTGTTTGATAATCATTTTATGTGATATCCCACACTGGTTGGGGAGGAGAACGCAACACCAGAAGAGTGTAGAAAACTTTCATTAGCAGACGCGTTTTAAAGCCTTGAGGGAAATCGTGTAAGGGAAAACCCAAAAAGAACAATATCTGCTAACGGAGGGCCTGGGTCGTTACAAATAGTGTCAAAGTCAGACACGGGGTGATGGGAGGCTGTTTCCCGAATAGGGGTAGACACGAGGCAATGTGCCAGTAATGACGCTGGGCCTTAAAGAGGGTGGATTTGGTGGTGGTCCCACGTTGATTGGAGAAAGGAATGAGTGCCAACGAGGACAAGGACATTGGGCCCTGAGGAGATTGTTCCCTAAAGGGGTTAGACACGAGCGGTGTGCCAATAAGAACACTAGGGCACGAAAGGAGTGAATTTCCAACAAGGACAAGGACGTTGGGCCCTGAGGAGGTTGTTCCCTGAATGGGATAGACACCAACAATAAGCCAGTAAGGACGCTGGCCCACGAAGGGAGTGGATTTGGTGGTGGTCCCACAACAATTAGAGAAATAAACTAGTGTCAACAAGACGCCGAAAGGGAGTAGACATGAGGCGGTGTGGACAATTATTATTTTTACAAACCAATTAAATTAAATTAGGATCAGTTAATTTCAAAGATATTAATAATGTTTTTATTAGATTTGTTTCTTCTTAAACCATAAAAATAAACAAATTTAGTTTTCAACTATAATTAATACCGACATTAATTTAAAAAAGGTGGGGAAATTAAATTGTTAACTTCTATGGTTTTAATAATTTTAGAAACAAAATTAAAATTAAAAAAAGAAACTAATTGCTAATATTAATTTAATAAATTTTATTGAAATTTAGTGTGAAAACAGAAAAATAAATAAATAATTTTTTTAAATAAGAAAATGTATTTACCCAATTGCCCATTCAATGGGACTGTATTCATATTTGTAATCATTAAGCCAAATATAAAGTCTTTGAGTTAATAATAGTGATCATTAACAAATAATAATAATTAAAAACTAATCATGGCATTAATGGCCATTATTTATTTATTTTATTTATTAATTTATTTTTTAATTTAAAAACAGTTCCTTAAGAATTAAACACATTATTTTTTTTTAAATAGTTAAATACTCCCTTTGAAAGTGCTTTAAATATATTTTAATTTTTTCTCAAATTATGGTAAAAAAAAAAAAAAATTAGTGGGTAAAAACAATTTTGGTGTCAATACCATTGCTAAATTGGTAGCTAGCAGCCCACGAGCAAGTATAGACTGATGTTTTGACGTCACTCGTTATTTTTTATAGTCCCTTTCCATTCTACTAAACGACCAATTTTGTTTACTGTTTAGGATTTTAACGAACTACTTACCATGACTACTGTCCATTCATAGTTAATTTAATGAGATAATTTTTTTTTTTGAAATTAGAATTAGGCCTGAGAAGTTTTCTCCATCTCCACCTCAGTGAGTTTTGACACAACTATCAAAGGTCTAACTCCTATAGAATCGATTTAAATATGATTTATATTATTTTTTGAGAAAACATTTAATCTTAATTATAAAAAATTTAAGTTTATTAAAAAAAAAAAGATTATTTGTAATTAAAATATTTTCATGATTTTTTTAAAAATATATTTATAATTGAGGGCAATTGTAGACATCTGTGATTAACAGAAATTCATTTTAAGAACCAAATTTGAAGCAGAATCATCAGTAGAATCAATTTCGAAGAGAAGTGAATCAATTTCGAGAGCGAGATCTCAAGAATGGGAAATTCGGTACAGTTTCTCCATGGCCCTAGCCTGTTCGATCATTTCTTGTTCAACACGACTCAGCCAGGGCACAGTTTTCTCTTGCAGAATGTTCAAAATCGCCTTTCAAATCGAGTTATAAATAAATGCAAGTGGGGACGCGATTGTGGAAGAAAGAACTGGTAATACTCGAAAAATCCTTTTCAAATTTGACGTATTGTATACATAGAATGATTATAATAATAGCTAAGACCTACCACTGGCCATGACCGTCGGAAATTTCCCTTTTCTGTCTCTTTCTGTTGGTTTTTCTTCGATCTACTCCAACGCGTTGATTTCCACCATGGGACACTATTTTGAGTAATCAAAGTCTTCTTTGCAGTCTTTGTGTTGACTGAGTATTATAGCATTCGTGTTTGGAGACTCATTTTCCATGAGCCCCACTGTCTAAAAGTCTTCCTATTCGATTTTCTTGATTATGGGTTCCCACTAACTGGAGAATTGCAACTTCTGGATCATTTCCATTGGAGTTTCTTTCTCCTCTGCGTGATTTTTTCGCAGTTCACATGGAGAAATTGATTTGGATTCGATGATTCGTTGATTCGTTGATTGTTTTTTCTGTTTTTGGGGGTTTGGGTAATTGTTCTTGCTTGATGAGTTGTGGGATGTGATTTTTAGAATCATTGGCTCTGTGTTTGACTTGTGTTGTTTAATCGGCGAGATATGGATGGGCTTCTGAAGAAGTTTTTTCATGAGAAGCCTTCTTCTTCGGTTGGTAATGAGGATTTTAACCCTGAATATTCTTTTGCAATTGAGTATACAGGTCCTGGAATCAATTACGACATTCCCCGTGCAGTTCCTATCAATATCGATTATATTCCAACTGCTTCTGTTGTTGTTTCATCGTCTCAGTTCAGGGATGATGTATCAACGCTTCCAGTTATACAACCCATCGTTGGTAAATTTAGTAGGAGCTCAAGTTTGAAAGCCAATTTAGTGATTTCTTCAACCTCTGAAATCCAGGAAGATGGGCCTGTTTTCCTTGATGCCAATAAGAAAGATAATGGGAAAGATAAATGTGATATCATTGAAAGTTCTGGTGAACTTGAGAATTTCAATAAGCTAAAGGGAAGATTAGAAGGCGGGTTAGAATCACTGGAAATTAAGAATGAAGAGGATTTTCAAGGTTACACGAATTCGAGTGATTCAGAATCGGCAGAATCGGGTTTGAGCTCGTCTTCTGGGATTTTTGCTGTAAGAGGGGAAGAGGAAGTTGAAAATGAAATCCAGCCTTGGCATGGCAGGAAGCCATCAGCTGTTACTTTTCTGGATCCCCATTCGAGCAGCAGCACGATTTCTGACGAGGCAGAATCGAGTCAATCTGATGCTGAAAGTATCCATGACATGCCAAGAGCTGAAAGGAAGGGGAAGAAAGGATCGTGCTACTACTGCCTTAAAGGAAACCGTTTCACTGAAAAGGAAGAGTGTATTGTCTGTGGAGCCAAATATTGTATTGCTTGTGTAATTAGGGCAATGGGATCAATGCCAGAAGGAAGAAAGTGTATCACTTGTATTGGGTTCAGGATTGATGAATCAAGAAGAAACAACCTGGGTAAGTGCACTAAAGTGCTCAAGAGGCTGTTTACTGACTTGGAAGTTAAGAACACTCTGACTCGGGAAAAAGAGTGTGAAATAAATCAGATACCTGCAAGACTTGTTTATATCAATGACCATCCTTTAAGTCGACAGGAACTGCTTATGCTGCGAAGTTGCCAAAAGCCACCAAAGAATCTAAAACCAGGACGATATTGGTATGACAAAGAATCGGGCTTCTGGGGAAAGGTCCTTTCTCTTTGATTGCATTCATTTTATCTTTTTGGGCATTTAAAAGAAGTGTTTTGCACCACAACAAGCTTCTTATTCTGTTTTTAACCGAACAGGAAGGACGTGGACCGTGTCAGATAGTTAGCACCCATCTAGAGGTTGGAGGTCGCATTAAGAGGGATGCTAGCAATGGCAATACAAATGTTTGCATCAACAATCGAGAGATCACGAAAAAAGAGCTGCGGATATTGAAGGTGGGTAATTCACCCAGTGTTCATATTTAGTTTAGCTTTATTAAATTACAAGAACGTGCAAATAACACAAATGAGATCATGTTGCTTGCAGCTGGCTGGAGTACCTTGTGAAGGAAGACCTTCTTATTGGGTTAGCGCAGATGGATCATATCAGGAAGAGGGAATGAACAATGGGGGGAAAATATGGGACAAGGTAAACTTTATGCGATATTGTTTACTTTCTCGTGCTCTATCTTATTTATCGAACTTCCGAGAATAATAAATGCACTTTTTTTTTGCAGCCTACAACGAAGCTTGCATGTGCCGTTTTTAATTTACCTATTCCTTCTAGTTCTGTTCATTCTGGAGAGGAAAAAGTGGATAAAGCTAGTTCTTCTCCTGAGCCGAAAATGCTTCATAAACTTCTACTCGTTGGCCATGACCAATCTGGCACGAGTACCATATTCAAGCAGGTAAGGCTTAGCTGATCTTATTACTATAGAATCAACTTGAACAATTATAATTTGACCCGATTTTAGGTGTGGTCCATTTTTTGCTATACATACATTAAAAAAAAAAACTGTCCAAGGCTAATTCTGGTAGGTTTCTGAAGTATTATTGCATTTTCTGCTTCAGTGACTTTTACCTGTGATTGTGCTGACATTCTTATTATTTATGATGTTAATCTTAATATTAGTTTTCTTCTTGCTCGATCGGAGTTTCAATAAATAGTTTCAATTCATAAATAAAGTTCAATGATTTGCCTGAAAAAGTCGTATGTTGAGTAAGCAGGCGAAAAATTTATACCAATATATGATTTGCTTCTCGTGTGTAATTTATACGTTGTGTCAACTACTTAGTTGAATGCATGAAGTTAAAAGGTTTTTTTTCAAGCTTGTGTATTTTGAACCATCCGTTAAGGTGCATTCCGGGGGTGCCTGCCTCATGAAATGCGAATTTTTGGGAACAGACTTTGGAAATCTGCCATGTTCTTGTTTTCTTATCTAAATATGTCGTCAATCCTTAAACATTATTGTTCAAGAGAGGTTCCTTCTTGGTTGTAGTTGAGATTCATGTCCTTGAATTACACCACTTTTACATCTGACGTTTTAACTTATTTTCACCCAATATCTCAACCTCCCTGTTCTTGGTGCCCTACAAATAATATTAATATAGGAATGTTTATCCTATATGCTTTCTGAACATTAATCACTTCTTCAATCTAGGCCAAGCAAATTTATAAAGTTCCTTTCTCTGATGACGAGCGTCAAGCCATTAAGTTCCTGATTCAAAGAAAATTGTATTGGTATATTAGTATACTCCTGGAAGGACGGGAACGTTTTGAAGAAGAAATTTTGATGGATGAGAAGAATAAGCAACCTGTGAATGATCCGTCTACCTCATCAGCATCAGGTATGTTGTAATTTAAAATTTAGATGGTTTTTCCTAACAGTAGATTATGATATCATCCTAACTACATTAGTCAGATGATTAATGTGTATAGTATGGAACTGTTCTATGGTTACAGGGAGTGACGTTCAGTTTGAGCGTAAAACCATCTATTCCTTTGGCCCTAAGCTGAAAGTGTTCGCCGACTGGCTTCTTCAAGTCGTAGTGTCAGGTTACTTCGAGACAACATTCCCAGCAGCTACCCGTGTGTACGCCCAATCAGTGGAAGAGTTGTTGAAGGACGAAGCGTTTCAAGCCACATACAGTAGAAGGAACGAACTAGAAATGCTCCCAAGAGTTTCAACTTATTTCCTTGATCGGGTGAGTTTATAGAACGTACCCTTCTATCTGATAGGGTGATAAACACTGTTTTCTCTCTGTCTTCCTTGGCCATCTTGAATACAAATCACATCAACTTGAAAGTTTAGTGATATCAGTTTAACAGTTACATGACGTGTTGGTTGTATAATTTCAATTGACGAGTTAAATTTAAACAAGTTTAGGCATTGATGAAGTTAACATAACATTATTAGGAACCTAGAAAATTTTCAAGTACTAGAACAATTAAATAAATACAACATTCAAAAGTTTAGTGACCCATATGAGATAATGTAAATTTATCACATCTTTTAAGCCATGATTTTTCCCCTGATATCTTGCTTGTGAATACTGGACTAGATCATGATTTGCGATCATCATTCTTTATGAACGCAGGCTGTTGACATTTCAAGTGCAGACTATGACCCTTCTGACAACGACATCTTGTATGCCGAGGGAATCTCCTCATGTAAGAGCCTCAGTGACATGGAGTTCTCGTTCCCCGAGTCACGACAAGACTCCCTTCTCGATCCACCTTACCAGCATGACTCGTCAATAAGGTTGCTATTTGACGTTCTTAATGGATTTTTGTTAGACATTTATATGAAGCCATCTTCTAAAGAACTTCATGCCTTGTAATTTCAGGTACCAGTTGATTCGAGTCCATCCCAGTACCCTGGGAGAGAACTGCAAACTGTTGGACATGTTTGAAGACATGAGCATTATCCTGTTTTGTGTTGCTCTGGTCGATTACGACGAATTTGACGAAGATGACAATGGAGTTTTAGTCAATCGGATGATCGCAAGCAAACAACTCTTCGAAAGGATCGTGACCGATCGAGCATTGAGTGGGAAGAACTTCCTTCTCATACTCAACAAGTTCGATCTCTTCGAAGAAAAAATCATCCAAGTTCCTCTTTCGCAATGCGAGTGGTTCGACGACTTCAATCCAATGATCACGCCAAATTCTACCGGAAGAAGCAGCAGCAGCAGCAGCACAAACCCGTCGTTAGCTCAACGAGCGTTTCAGTACATAGCGGTGAAATTCAAGAGATTGTTCTATTCTCTAACAGACAAAAAGCTGTTTGTTTCACAAACTACAGGGATGGAACCTGAAAATGTGAATGCAGCTCTCAGATATGCGAGGGAGATAATCAAATGGGAAGTAGACAAGCCTAACATCAGCATTACTGAAATTTCAAGTGCCAGTGCTGATGCAAGCAGCTTTTTATAGGTACTCAAATTTAATTGATTATTTCCTTCATAATAAATTAGTGTAACACAAATTATTAGATTGTCCTCTGTAAATTTTTTATATTTTTATTAAAAAAAGCTGAAGAATTAAAATGTATAGATTTTAGTAATGCCTAAAGCGACCGTAACTCAGCAATAATTGACATATATTGTTTCGTTTAGATTGATCAACGTCTTCTTTGTGTTTGTAGCTTTGTCAAGTCCTGAATTTTATAGAAAATAGATTTATTAGCCCTTATGTTAAATATATTTTGTTGGTGAATTTGAAATTTGTAATAAATAATAGATACTTTCATATTAATTATTTAATTAAAGTAATTTTCTTTCAACGATAAATATTTAATTGTTCATGCATATGTTTTTGAAGTATCTAGTAAAGTGTGAAAATAATATTAATAAAAAGCTGTTTATACAAATGTATCCAATTTAAAATTAATGATATCAATTATTTATTTAATTATCCATACCTTGCTATCCTAACTAAATTTATTTACTGAATTTAACTTATATATTTAACTAAGTAAAAATGTGTTGGATAATATTATTCTAAAAGCTATTAATTATAAATAAATTAACCGAAATAATTTAATTAATCAATTTTAAAAAAAAATGCTTATCCTAACTTGTACCAGTCACAACATTTCACTAAGATTGGTTAATAATCTTATAAGCATAGTAGAATTAACTTAGTTGAGTTAGGTTATAACTTTATTTTCGAGTTGATAAGACTGACTCGACCTGGGTTAAGTTATAACTCTATTTTCGGGTTGATAAGACTGACTCGACCTACAAATTTCAATCCACAAATTGTCTAGGTGGTCGGGGAATATGCTTACCTTAAATAATATTTAAAAAAATGTAAAAAATAAAGAAAAATAATTCTTTTTACAAACGAAAGGATAATACATCGATTAGGTAATCTTGTGAATCCAATTAGAGGCTGACACGTCTCAAACTCCACGATGTGAGTTGGCACCCACTGAGAGTAATTGCAACAATGACGTGGCATACACAAAATTTGGACAAATCAGAATACGACACATATAGAACACGTAGGCAATTGAGAGAACATGTGATGTGACATGTAAGTAGGACATCTCCAAACCATGGGCGCACCTTGTGGCACTCAATTAACTACCATTTTCAGTTTATTTATTTATTATTTATTATTATATTTTTATAATTAATTAATTAATTACTATTTTTAATTTTAATTTAAAGTTTAAAACTTAGGACCGTTTTAAATATTAGTGACATTTTTAAATAGTGCATGTCACACATTAAAAAAGAGTTTAGTATAGTAAGATTTTAGAAATTATGGAAGAGTTTTAGGAAACTATGGTGAAACGATTTCAATCTTCATAGAGGTGTACGATTCTCCTCTTAAGAGCTTATAATCATCAATAGTTTAACTCTAATGCCTCGAGAAACGAATGAATTGAGAAGACCATGAGCTGTGGGCGTCCACGATTTGTTAACGAGCCTCGACCTTGTCCTTGATCTCAACTTAAGTGAGGTCGACTCATCTTTGGTCTCGACCTGTGTTGGTCTTTCCTTTTTGTTATAATATCAAAACTTCGTTCCCTTTTATTTTGGTTCTTGGTAAAAACTAGTTACGTCGGCCTCGACTCTCGACCTCCTTAACGTGTGTTTTCCTTCCACTTCTCCTTCCATAAAACTCCGACCCTCTTGTCTATTCGATTGGTTCGTACTAAAGATTAGTCGAAAAATAGGATCTTACTAAGAATTATTAACACAAATATGTACATGTAACTAAAGTTTTGGCCTTTGGGGGACTAATCCAACAACAAAAAGCCAGAGTAGAACTAGAACCATCGGATCCCGCCACCGCTCCCGGCCGGAAAATCTCAAGAACCACCACCATCTCCTCCTCTCTCCTCTTCCCAACACGGCGGCGAGACGACGGCCAAACCCAACGCCGGCGCCGGCCGTAATTCGATTATAAAATCATTTACACACACTATATATATATTCATCATATCACAAGCAGATCAGAGAAAAACAGAGAAAAACAGAGGAACCCATTTCTCCGGCGGCGCATCACAAGGGAGCAAAGCGATCGATGAGCAAACAAATGGTGGAATCCGACAAGGTTGCTTCTCGGTCATCGGAATCTGCAGAGATGACAACGTTGTTTTCGGATTCTTTGAGGTCTCGCTGGTGACAAAGCTTGGATTTGGGCATCAATGGCTTCTTCTTTTGAGCTTCGACTCTGTTCTTCCATTTCCCCAGCTCGCTCATCCATGATTCTACCATTGCTGCCATTTTTTTCCTCTTCTTTTGCTTTAATTGTTCTTGATTGTGCAATGAGATTTAGAGCAACGGTTGGGGGGAGATTTATATAGACAGACAGCTGCTCAAAAACAGGGCTGCAATGGCACATCCAATTTCAGCTTCGAATATTCTATAATGAAAAATATCATATACAGTTTAAAAAATGTCCCACTTTTAAAATTAAATCCCAATTGTTTTATGGCCCATTTAGAGAATGATTATGAGTTTACAATCAAATAATATTATCTCTGTCGGGATGAGATTTTTTGGGAAGCACAAAGCAAAACCATGACAGCTAATATTCAAAGTGGACAATATCATATCACGGTGGAGAGTCATGTTCATCTAACATGGTATCAGAGTCATGTCCTAAACTTAGATATGTCAATAGAATCTTCAAATGTCAAACAAAGAACTTCAAAAGATAAAAGAGTCGAGTCTTGATAAAGAGAAGATGTAGAACCTCGATTAAAAGGAGGTGTAGGATGAAAGTCCGACGTGCTAGGGTATTTTTCTAGAAGTGATATTGATGGTGGTACAAATATTTTTTATTTTTTTAAAGGTTGAAAAATATTAATCATTTTCTTTTAGTTTAAAAGTATTTTTGAAAATATTAATTATTTTATTTAAAATTAATAATAAAATATTTATTTTTTTAGTTTAAGAATGTTTTTATTAATCTAATATTTAAATTTTTAATGGAACTTAATAACCTTAATAAATATTATAATATTTTTAGTACGTTTGAATGATGATATAATTTTTGTAAAAGGGGTAAAGAGGGAATATGGGTGTGGGGACCATTTTTGCATTATTTGAAGTGATTGAGGGGTTGAGAAGATGATAAGGGTGGGGGATGATGTGGCTTTGTGGTGGGGCCCATATACTTTAAAATTAAATGTTTCAAATATTTTTTTAATATAAAGTTGCTATTATTAAGACCCAAATGAATAATTGTGGATTTTTTTAAATATTTATTTTTAAATATCTTTTCTTTCATTTGATATTTAAATATCTTTCTAGATATTATCTAGTATATGATAAACAATATTTCATTTTATCAAAGAAAAAACATTTTTTTCTCGACGCCGCGTAATAAAAAAATTTGAATTAGACACGAACACGAGTCCTTCCAACATGTTTTGTTTTCATTTATCTGTAAAATTTTCGGGAGGTCATCCAACATAAAATTGCTCAAAGTAAAGCATGATTAATTATGAAGTTCATATGATCGAGCGGCAAAAAAAAAAAAAAAAAAAAAAAAACAACATCTAATTGGTATAGATGGTGACTTTCGATTTTTTTTTTTTTTAAGTATTTCTTAGTCATCCTACGCTTATGATTGCTCTAATTTAGATGTGGTCTCGGTTTATTTATATACCCCTCTTTTACTCGGGTGTCACATGCCCACCAACTTTCGCATTGGTTCGTCTCCGAACCACGTCAAACTAGAAGAGGTACTACTCTGATACCATTTTCTCGATTTGTACGGGGTCTGGTACCATTCTAAAAAAAAGAATTGTCCAAACAGCTCCTTAGATGTAATCATATACGAACTTTCCTCCTAGTTAGGTCTATGTAAATATATGAACATATCGTTTTCTCAATATAATATATCTCAAATAAAGCTATCGATGGTTTAGAAAACTAACACGTTAGTTATTTTAGGTCTCTATATTCATGTAATCGTGTTAGGTTGAAATATCTTTTTTTTTTTTTTTCAAAATATTTTTAGTCTATTAGGGCCAAATTAGGATCATATTAATATTGGCCTAACAAAGACCTTAAAGTGGCCATCGTCGACTTGGCCTTATGGACCACGGTCACCATCGACATCCCTCCGAACCATGGTTTGTTTGTCATCGAGCTACAACTTTCATATTTAGCCCTTGTTACCCTTCGCTATTTCAATCTCATCCTTTCCTACTTTTTTACTTCCCATTTTTGCCCTTTCGAGGTCGAGTTTTATTAAAGTACTTCATTTTGTAAGTAGTCGTTTTTTTAGTACAACAACGTATGAGAGTGGGAGATGCTAACTTTAAACCCCATGATGCCTAAACAATTAATACGAGTGGATCTTTCTTTTGTTCTATACCTCGAATAAACAAGTTCTAACTAGAACCGCAAGAAGACGAGATGTAACGACCCAAGTCCATTTCTAGCAAATATTGTCTATTTTGGCCCGTTACGAATCGTCATCAGCCTCACAGTTTTAAAACGGGTATATCAGGGATAGGTTCACATCTTTATAAAGAATGTTTCATTCTTTTCTCTAACCGATGTGAGATTTCACAATCAACCCCCTTGAGGGTCCAACGTTCTTCTATTTCATGAATCTCAAACAAATGGAATTGGATAAACTATGGGAACAATGCAATGAACAATTTCCCTCATGTTTTGTGGAAAGGGCACGACACTAAGCCCCACAGTTTTTGTGCTTATACAACTTTTTCCAAGTTAGATATTGAATTTTGCTCTCTCAGTCCATTTATCCATAACAAAAAGTCAAGAAGAACACAATAATGGATGAGGATAAAAAAAAACAAAGTAGAAGTCAAACCTTATCCACTTAACACTCTATCAATGACTCATCAACACCCGTGGATTGAAGAAATTATTTGAACCGACCTAAAATTTCATGCTGAATGGGGTTAATGACTCGAATTACCTAATTTGGGTTCATAACTCAACCCAACACAATACAGGTGGGTTATTAGGTTGTATATTTAGTTCTTCTCCAGCATGTTTAGAACGAACGAAGCTCTAATAACCATGATTCCTGAAGTTTCCAACTCACCATAGCTATATATTCTTCAAACAACAAGTTGTTGTAGTATAGTGGTAAGTATTCTTGCCTGTCATGTGGGTGACCTGGGTTCAATCCCTGGCAACAGTGTTTTCTTTCAATGGCGAATCTTTCTTCCAAAGTTGGTATCCATTTCTTTGAAAAACTACATTCAACTTTTTGAGTAAAAGAGTAGAGAGTTCATGGCTTGACAGATAAGAAAACCAACTTTTTAACTTTTCCATGTAGAGAAGAATGTACAGATGGGAGGCTAAAAGCACTGGAGTTTCAAAGTTCAACCACTCTTCAACTTCCTGCTTTTAAAAAAAAAAGCTGCATGGACTAAACAAGGATAATCTTAAACAACAGGGCGTTGTGTATTCAAGGCACCTCGTTGTCATCAGTCTTTGAGAAAAACTTAAACACATTGGCATTGTAATGCACTGGATTTGTTCCGGCTGGGCTTCCACGTTTTCCTGCAAAAATGAAGAACGTCATGACAGTGTCAGATATGAGAATGTCCGATCTATGATTGATGGGTAAACAAAAGGTAGCATACGAAGAAGGAGATAATTTCTGCTCAATATGCATATGTAAACGAAGAATCCATTTAGTTCATGTCACAGCTCAAATCCAGCCCAAATCTATCGCTATCAGATATTGTTTTCTTTGGATTTTTCTTTTTGGGATTCTTTCAAGGTTTTAAAACGCATCTACTATAGAGAGGGTCTAGCCCTACTCCGACTAATACCTCGTACCGTCGGGTGACTGGCTCTGATATCATGTGTAACAGTCTAATGCTACCGCTAACAGATATTGTCCGTTTTAGCCCGTTACGTATCGCCGTCAGCCTCACGGTTTTAAAACGCGTCTATTAGGGAGAGGTTTCCACACCCTTACAAGGAATGTTTCGTTCTCCTCTTCAATCAATGTGGGATCTCACAGTTCATCTACTCAAAGGCTTGGTACTGGTTCATAATAGTAACCTCCAAAGGAAAATGAAGCTCACACTAAAAGTAATTTTAAAAGGGCATGAAAGTGAATCACTCAAACATGTCCTCAATAAGCAATTTGGGCAATAACATTATTTGGAATAGTTATCTCTTTTGTTTTAAAAATTTTCAACAATGTTCCACTACATGTAGAGGTTAAAGCTATAGTGTTTAAATTTACCATTTAGAATCTCATGAAGCATGCAAGTAAGAAAGGTAGCCAACCTTGAAAACTTTACATGACACAAGTCAAATTCAGCAAACGAATTACCTTGGATTCAAGTTTTTGTTGGAAAGTCATGGGCACGGAATATTGTAACTTTCAGCACAATGTCTTTTATATCAAGCAGTTCAAAAACACAAACATCTTCTTCTTTCAAATCGTTCTCCATGACAAAGTTAGCCCATCCCCTGGTTAGTTTGGTGCCAGGACCTTCACGAACACATCGAACACGCCATTGCTTTCCACTAGAAACCTGAAGCGTGATGTCGCCTGAGACCCCTTTCAGATACTTCTCAGAAAATTTGGACGGTATATGCTGTCAACAAAGGAACCCAGTTCATTTGTATCACCTGTTTCACAACACAGTTGAGAATCACACAATGGAATGTCGAGCTAAAAGACTTACCAGATGGAATCCTCTGCGTACATAGGAATGTCTCATAACAATCCAGCAAAAAGGATTGCCAAACGCGAACTCCTCGACTCCGAAAGCCATCCTAGTAATTTTATGTGGGATGTTTCCACATTTTTTTTCGAATAATGGCTCATTGTAGTAGTCAACTACATTCAATTTTGTTATTAAGAACCAATTTATTTCTTAGAATCTGCAAATTAGTTGAACTGTGTGCATTTGTAGAACTTACTTGGTTCAACTTTTAACTTCTTTTTCCTGGCTCCTTCTTCTATTTCATTAGAGAATTGAAAGTCAAGATTCTCTCTAGCTTTTGCGAGCCCATCTCCATTGAACTGAATACCAATATCTCCATTTGACCTTAGAACTTGCAACTTATCTAAACCTTTGAGTGTATAATCAAAATCCTTTGGAGGATGCAGGTTCTGTGTGTCAAACCAATGCGTAAAGTTCTTAGTGCTAGCTTCATTGGAACTTCCATGGAATTTCTGCTGCTCTGAAGACTCACAAAAAGCCTTCTTGGCCGAAGAATGCGAAGGGTCCGGAGAACTGTAACCAAATAGTTCAACTAATTTCTCACATTCAGCTTCTTTTCCAAGTGCAATTGGGCTTTGTTCACAGGAAGCATTTGAAGTAATGCATGAACCATTAGAAATAGAAGTCAGGTTGAACATGTAGAAGTTGAAAACGGAATTTCCTTCAAATCTGAACACCAAGAGTTGCCCAACTTGAATGCAATGGTGACTGATAAATTCATGCCAGCCATCCTCAAACCACAAACTACGGCCATGTCTTTTTAATTCCAGAACCCATCGGTAACCATTAGGAACAACTAGAGTAACAAAATCAGAAAGATCATCTCCAAACTTCTTTGCAAATTTTTTCGGTATTTTCTGTGCATACATCAAATTAATCAGTTAAAACGTTACTAAAAACATAAAGCATCTCAATCAGCAAAATAGCAAAATTTCAAACAAGGTGTAATAGCCCAAGCCCACCGCTAGCAGATACTGTCCTCTTTGGGCTTTGCCTTCAAGGGCTTCCCCTCAAGAACGCGTCTACTAGCGTGAGGTTTACACACCTTTATAAGGAATACTTTATTCTCCCTTCAACCAATGTGGGATCTCACAATCCACCTTCCTTGGGGGCCTAGCGTCCTCGCCGGCGCAGTGCCCGGTGTATAGCTCTGATACCATTTGTAGACGCGTTTTAAAACTTTGAGGGGAAGCCCAGAAGGGAAAGTCCAAAGAGGACAATGTATCACTCAAAAGAGGACAATCTAAAGTGTTAATACCATTATCAGAGTCAAATTACTGAATGGATTGTTATAAGAAACGATAAAAGAAAAGATCATGGTTTTCTCACCCCGTCCAAAACAATTCAACAGCAAACAGCCTCCAAAATTCTTTGAAACCAGAAATTTCGACCTCTTTACTGAATTTCCATGGGAAGAATTGAAAAAGAGAACCAGAAAAAAAGAAGAAAAAACACTATCCTCCAGCAGTTGAACTTGTAAGTCACACTCATTGAGTCACTGCCTAGTCAAATGAAGCTCAACAAGCCTGACAAGATATAGTAAAAAAAGGGGTCCTGGCAGTACATCAAGCTTCATGCACAGACATATTGAACAAGTGTATCAATTAGAAAAGTAAAGATCAATCAACACCAAGAAACTCAAGCTGCAAAGCCTAAATCATGTTCTCGGCCATTCAATTCGTTTTGTACTGCTTTCACTCACTCCCCTCTATGCAGCAACAGAATTTGGCTTTGAATCACTCGCCCCTCTAATCCTCCAAAACAATCAAACGAAAACTACCACGAAAAAATTGCACACTAAAATCAGCCAAGAACACAACCACAAAAAGGCGTTCTCCCTCAATTTCTTCACCATCAATGTGCAACATACAAGAAAAAGAAGCTTAGAAGATGAAAAATCAGTCTACATTCTCAAGACCAGAAATGATTCTGGTTTCAATTCATTTTACCATTCGCAGAAGAAAAATCAAAGCAAGATTCAAACAGAAACAAAACGAAATACAGGCGATAACAACAATGACTCATTACCAGCTTCTTGTCTTGAAGAATAGACGGCACTACTAGCTTATAGAACAGGCCAGCCTTCCTCGCTGGAGAGGGTTCATCGAACGATTGAGCCGCATGTTGCTCGTTTGACTCGGCCATGGCTGTTACAGAATTCTCCACGGAAACTTTAGCAGACCATTGATTCACTTTCCATTGGTTTCTGGGAGAATTCTTTGTACCCAAAACCCCGCGCTCTGTCTGTACCAGAAAAGAGAGAGAAATATGAAGTTTTATAATTCCAAAAAATGGACCTTTTTAATTTTTATTTACGAAAATAGACCATTTTTTAAATATAGTTTTTTAGATGAAATTACTTTTATGCCCTTATTCATTAAAATGTAAAAAAAAAAAAAATTACTTTATTATAAATAAATTTGTTGTTCGAAAATTTACGTCATAATCTTTTCCATTGTAAAAAAATGCTTCGGGTTAATGAAAATAGGTGAAATTTTTCATTTTTCTTAGTCGAAATTCATATTTTTCAATCAAGTTGCATAACTTTTTGCCGAGTCTACCAAATCTCGACCGAGAAACGATTGAGACGATCGGGAAGCCACCAAGACTTAAGAATGTTTCGCATATGACTGTTTTAGCTATGAATTTGAGACGATCGGGAGTTGAGAGAGTTTGACGTAGATATTAAAATTAAAAAAATATTATTACTTTTTGAGTAATTTACAAATTTCAAAAAGACTAAAATGAAAATATTACCATGGAGGTCTTTAATTTTCTAGGTTTTTATTACCTTATTTTGCAAGATTATGATAATAAATTATGGAATAAAATTACCTTTTTGGTCTCCAAGTTTTTAAAATTAGGTGCGTTATTTAATTCCTGAGAAGTAGGTTTTATTATTTATTTTATTTCCTACAATAATGAAGTAACCTTTTATTAATTTTAATGATGACGTGGAAATTATAAAACAAAAATAATAAACATAATAATTTTTTTAAAAAAACTTCTCTCTTCTCTCACCACATCTCATCTCTTTTCCCATGCATCGTTGGCATTGCCAACGATGGATCGACAAAAGAGATAGCAAACTATGACCAACTCCTGTTTAACGGTGGAGATCTAAGACCAATGACCAAAAGTTCGTTACTGGCAATTGCCTCCTTCCATCAGTGAACGGTTGGTATGAGAGTCAACAAACTTAATTCTCACCGGTTTTTAGTACTCAGTTGTGGATTGTCAACGTTGGAGGTAATTGCTGGCCATCGGTCATCGACATCAAACATGGTCGATGGTCGGGCTATCAATTGATTTTTGTGAGTCAATTTAGACATTTAATCCGAAAATCGTCCATGTTTCAATCCTCATCCATGCATGTAGACTTCTTAAAAAATCTAGACCCTCAATTTAAAATTTGTTAGTTACTTCAAACAAATAATCTAAGTTGATTAACATTGTGATTCTTTTTCAAGCCCATAGTTCATGTTGGTTTTTTTTTTTTTTTTTTTTAATTTTTTATTATTACGCACCAACCCAAAACCGAACCGATTCAATTCGAATTCAGAAAAATGAACCCAACCCTTATAGTTTAGATTGGGTTGGTCCAGGTTGTCGGTTGAATATACATCCCTAGTATTACTAGCCTTATTTTGTATTTATTGGTCTTGAATTTATTCTAATTTTGTGCTGTTAGGTGGGTAGAAATTAAATAGGTTGCCATAAAATACTTGATTAATTTATTAATATTATTATTATTATTATATTGAGATATTAGAAATTGTTTATATATTTGAAATTGTGAAACAATGTCAATTAATTAAATTTTTTTAAAAATAAAACTAAATAGACATTAACATTCATATGCAATCGTTAGTCATTTAATCCACACGTCAACTTACTCATAACAAAACGGACACATGAGAAATGTTTATCTAATCATCTTGATCGGGTCAACCATATTGAATAGTCATGCAGATTAAACAAATACAATCTTAAAATAACGATGAGATAGAATTTAAACACTATCATTAAGATAAAAATTCGTCCAACTGACAAGAACCTTTGATGGGAACAACCATATCAAATAATCATGTAGATTAAACAAATATAATCTTAAAGTAACGATAAGATAGAATTGCAAATTTAATCCTCAGAGCTTCGCCTAATCTAAAACGCTATCATTAAGATAAAAATTCATCCAACCAACAAGAACCCTAAAACGCTACGAACTAATTTATTCCATATCCCATCAAATTCCATCTTAGACATGACTCTTTGAACCTTTAAGATCATAAAGAATATTTGAACAACAAAGCATAAACTAATAGACCAACCAATTTTTCTTTTGCTTTTGGCTTTTGGCTTTTCAATTCTTTTAATTTTCTGTTCTTCAGCTTTTGAACAGAAATAGATTATAAATAACAGGTTTCAATAGCTTAAAATCTCTCCCTCTTCAACACACTGTCCTAAATTGAGTGTCTTGATTGTTGCTACTCTGTTCTAGCTCAAGCCCATGACAAGACCATTCAGAATGAACCCAGAAATCACGATAAGATAAAGGTTTTACTTCAAACCCAGAAATGATTGCTGCTACTTTAATCTAGCTAAAGTACACTACAAGAGTATTCGGAACAAAACAAGACCGATCGGTCACTGTAAGAAGAGAAAGTTTCCGCTTCCAACCCAGAAATAAGAACATGCAGATGAAATATGGACTAAATTGAACAAAGGGGATTCTTGTAACGGCCCAAGCTCACCACTAGCAGATATTATTCTCTTTGGACTTTTTCCTTTGGGCTTAGCCTCAAGGATTTTAAGACATGTCTGATAGGGAGAGGTTTCCATGCCCTTATAAAGAATGCTTCATTCTCCTCCCCAATCAATCTGGGATTTCTAATCCCCTTTGAGCCCACTAGCCATTCAATTTCGCACCAGACTCCACGAGTTAGATGGACATTGTAACAGCTGAGGCCCACCGCTAGCCGATATTGTCTTCTTTGGACTTCCCCTTTCGGGCTTTCCCTCAAGGTTTTTAAAACACGTTTGATAGGGAGAGGTTCTCACACCCTTATAAAGGGTGTTTCGTTCTCCTCCTCAATCGATGTGGGATCTCACAATCCACCCCCCTTCAGGACACAGCGTCCTCGCTAGCACTCGTTCCTTTCTCCAATCGATGTGGGACCCCCACCAAATCCACCCCCCTTCAGGGCCCACCTCTTTGGGAAACAGCCTCCTCACTGGCACATCGTCTAGTGTCCGGCTTTGATACCATTTATAACAGCCCAGACCCACCGCTAGCGGATATTGTCCTTTTTGGGCTTCCCCTTTCAGGCTTTCCCTCAAGGTTTTTAAAACACATCTGCTGGGGAAAGGTTTCCACACCCTTATGAAGGGTGTTTCGTTCTCCTCTCCGACCGATGTGGGATCTCACAGACATTTCGCCGAACAGGGTGGTTTGGTTTGTCATACCATAGCCACGAACTACAACGTCAGCATAGCTAGGGGCAACTATCCAATAAAACCTAAGCAACTGAGAAAGAGCAACTCTTCCTTTGATCCTATCTTATCAATCACTTCGCCCATAAAAAGTTGAAGTTGTTGAGATAATGTAAATCTAAGCATTGAATAAAGGTTCAACATAAAGAACTAATGCTCTTGTCTCGATTGCTATCAACAAAAATTTGAAATCTATTTACAACTAAAGTCAATACAGCTTTTAATAAGTAAACTCTAATTGGATCTTTTTTTTCAACTTAATCATCCTGGAAAGCTATAAACATCAAACAACAGCCAATTCCACAAGAAGAGATCAGAAGCAACAGGCTACCACAAATAAAGAAAAAAAAAAAAAAGAGAGAGAGAGATTTGATACAATAGGGTAACCTGGAAATGTCGACCATTAGTTTCTGATCAGCTTAATTTGGCTAGCACTTTGTAGCGAGTGTGGATTCATCATGCTGGGAGGATTCGGGTTTACCATTCGTCTAGCGTCTTCAATGACACGAAACATGGTAACTTTGAGAACGATTTCTCTCACCCTGAGAAGCTCAAACACACAAACGTCGCCCTCCCCTAAATTATTTTCCAGGCAAAACTCATACCATCCCTGACTTAACTTGGCCCGACCAACTTTATAAAGACACCGGACCGGCCACTGTCTCCCATCGGGTGTCTGAAGTTTGATGAATCCTGAAACCCCACTTAGATTCTTTTCAGCAAAGCAAGATGGCAAATACTGTAAAAGTAGAGTGCAGACTATCATAGTTAGTGCTCACATAATTCAATTGTAAAGCTCCCATATTAGATATTTCAATAACCCAAAAATCTTACCATTATGCAACCTCTGTATAGATAAGATGGTCGCAAGACGACCCTACAGAAGGGATTAGCGGGCTCGAACGCTTTTGCACCGTTGACAACTCGTTCTCTTTCTTCTGCTGTCACAGTTCTCTTTCTAGCAGAAGCACTTTCATAAAATCTAAAGCGATTGTCACCGAAATCTTCACTATGAGCAGACGGACGATGCTCGCCTACAGATTGTAAAATATTGGGTAAGATAATTCATAGATTTACAATGCTAAAATGTGAAACAATGGGACAGGAGCATACTAGAATCAAGTTTCCGCTTCTTGCCTCCACTTTTTTTAATTCTGTGAGCATCATCACCCAAATTCTGGAATCTCACCTCATCTGCAGACTTTTTAACCTCCACAGCACTAAACTGAACCCCGATATCTCGAGTAGGTAAATATTTGGATTGCAACGTACTTGCAGATTTTGATTGGTGCAGATTCCATTCATCACCAAATAGCTTGTTTCGTAAAAAACCCGAGTTCAAAGGCTGATTGGAAGGAATGGCTTCAGGAATGTCATAATCCTCCATTTCTTCAAAGATTCGGTTTTGAATGCTGTAATTGTTCCTTTGATTACCACCGAGAGCAGCAGATTGGTAGTTTATCTCAGATGTATTAAGATTAAAGATAAAAATACAGAATGATGAGTTTCCCTCATATCTGAATACTAACAAAAACCCGACCCTTATCGAGTAATGCTCAAGAAATCCATGCCAACCATCTTCAAACCAAAACTTATTATCAGCTTTCCTCAACCCCACACGCCAAACATGGCCATCAGGAACAGTAAGTGTTGCAACTGCAGAAAGATCATCCCTGATCATCCGGAGGAAACTTTCCGGGATTCTCTGCAAAAATATTGAGCAGTAACGGTGTCACATAAATGATCGATAATACAGAAACATAACACCATTCCAACATATTCAACAAGATGACTGCAGGCACTATTACCATTCAACAAACTAAGTCTTCCCTCCCGAGCTTCCCCTCAATGTTTTAAAACACGTCCAGTAGGGAGAGGTTTCCACACCCTTATAAGAAACGTTTCGTTTCCCTCTCCAACCGATGTGGGATCTCACAATCCACCCCCTTAAGAGCCCAGCATCCTCACTGGCACACCGCCTAGTGTTTGGCTCTAATACCATTTGTAACAGCCCAAACCCACTGTTAGCAGATATTGTCTCCTTTGGACTTTCCCGTTCGGGCTTCCCCTCAAGGTCTTTAAAACACGTTTGCTAGGGAGAGGTTTCCACACCCTTACAAAGAATGTTTCGTTCTCCTCTCCAACCAATGTGGGATCTCACAAAGTCAAAGGGAAATGCTGCCTAATTGAAAAGGGGAAACAGTAGAACACTTTATCTATGATTTTAAAAACAAAAATCCTCTAAAGTGGCTGGAGCCAACAGATAAATTGCATAACATGGAAAGCCTAGGTCAAGAAAACCAAGCAAAAATAAGCGATAGCATAGACTACATTATGGGAAGCACACAAACCCAAAGCAGTAAGCTAACATGACGTTCAGCAAGAATAACAAAAGCTTAACATGATGAGCAGTGAAAATAACAATACAACAAAAGACCTATGGAGTTTGCTTTTGACAAGATCCCAACTACTAAACTGGACTAATTCAGCACTAAGAAACAATGGAAAAATATATCAATACTCATTACCAAGGAATCAAAATCTATTATTATGATAAGAACATAATGATACAATGCATATCAAATTAGAACAAATCTAAAAATGCCATCCCTAAAGACTAAGAAGCAAGAATTTGAAGAGAAGGCGTCTAAAATTGAGAAAGTTACTGAGAAGCAGATCATTTAGTAAGCATAGCCAATGCATTCAGATTGCTGAAACTAACAAAAAGAATCAAAAACATGATTAATAAATAAGCTTAAAAAATGAAAAGGTCAAGCTCCAAATTCAACAATAATAGCCATATTACGACCAAACAAGTTCTTTGATTAATCAAAACTAACATAAAAGTAAGTAAATCATCAACAAAACCAAGTATATCCCAATTTTTTTTCCTTCTTCCCTGATAAAACAGAACACAGATATCTAGGTTTTAGCTTGATTCCATCAGAAGCTCGTTGAACACGAAAGAACTCAGCAAGAGATACACAAGAAACAAGAAAAACTGAGAAACAAACAGTAAAAAGAAGAGCCCTCGAGGCTGATTACTCAAAAAAAACAAGCAAGGGAAGCAAAACCCGTTAAAATCGAACAGAAAAGAATCGAGAACGTACCAATTTCCTAGCTTGGATAGTGGAGGAGAGAACAAGCTTGTGGAAATAAGGGCGCGGCATTTTCCTTTTGAGATAGCCCGTTCGGAAAGCTGAAAAATCAGTCATTCAGCATAACGATTCAAAGCCCTCCCTTCAATTTTTTTTTTTTTTCTCGTAAGAATCCAAACAACCGGCCGACCGTTCGCCGGATTTCTCTCTCTCAATCTCTCCCCTCAATCTCCGCCGTATGAGACTCTGTTCTATGAGCCCTCAGATCTACTTGCCCCTCTTCCACTGATTCTTCTTCTTCCAGTCAAATTCCATTTCTTCGAATTAATAATTAAAACTAAAAACAAAAGTCCAAAAAAGAAAAAGAAAAAAGAAAAAAAAAAAAGAAAAAAAAAAGAAACCATTCCTGGGAAAAGAAAACTCAACTTGACCTAAAAGTTGAACCAGCCGATGGAAGGGGTGGCCCACGGTGACCCATCCCAACTCGGCTCGACTTGACTCGGTTTAACTCGGCCGGGTCCACCAAGTCCACTCGTTAACATTTTGTTTTTTTTTTTTTTTTTTTTTTATTCTTGGGAAAATTGATATTTTAAATTTATTTTATTTTATTTTATTAATCTCATTAATTTTTAATTTTATATATTTTTAAATATTTTATTTTAGTCCAAAAGGTTATTAATTTAAGTATTTTCAATGAAAATAATGCATTTACGATATTAGTACCCAACATCTGTATCGTTGAGGATGACAATATTTCAGTGGGAGAAAGAGTCGTGATCATATTAGAAGAAGGGTAGGTTGTGACTTACACAGAGTGTCAAAAGTGATGGTGACTTGTTATTCATTAACCCCATAAAAGGGTCGAGAGAGAAAGTTAGTGCATGACAATATTTCAGTGGGAGAAAGAGTCGTGATCATATTAGAAGAGAGGGTAGGTTGTGACTTACACAGAGTGTCAAAAGTGATGGTGACTTGTTATTCATTAACCCCATAAAAGGGTCGAGAGAGAAAGTTAGTGCATGACTTAATACACCAAAAAGACGTCCACGAAAAAACCAACTAGATAGAAACAAGATTGGAATCAGCATAAGCTCAATGGGAGCAATATCGAGTCCCGAACCACGACCCTAGAAATTGGAGTTACCATGAGAGTTTTGATGCCGTTTAAGTGAGATATGTAAATATCGATAAATGTACTATAATAGAGTCTTGATAAGGAAATAAGCGACCGAGGAGAGTATGAAGGAAGCCCACAAGATAAACGTCAAGCTCAATGAGCTTAATCAAGCTTATGCTCAAAATCAATGGAAAAAAACTCAAATTGACACTAATAATAACGGTTTCACAAATTTTATATCAAACCGTATGAACTTTTTAAGATGCTATGTGTCACAATTGCACTGTTGCGACAATAGGACAACGATTGGGCAGCACTTGTTCTAGCTCAACGAACAAGTCACTCATGTGAAATTGGTACTTCGCGGACAATATCGATTTATGCTCAAGTCTCGGATCACGTTTGAGAGAATGTTTTAGAAAACGTAAGTAAGAAAATACGTTAAAAATAATTTTAAAGAAAACAATGTTATAAGCTATAAGCAAGTAGCCAACAACAATAACGACTTCGATAGTATATAACATGAGTAGGAAGAATTGACAACTAGGCACATCCCCATAGATATTTTGGGGCATTTTAGCCTTGACGAGTGTAAACATGATTTGGGTGATCTGTCATGCACCAGACACAACGTGAAATGGTAAAAGTCTATCTAACATGACAACACGTCTTGGATAAGCATGATCGAGATATTCGACATGCGGCCACAAGCAACACAACTTGAACAAACATGACTGAGACATCCGACATACAACCATAGATCACGCTTTAGACAAACATGACAGTACGTCACCATCCACTAAATTTGAAATTTAGAAATGTCACCATTAGTTTGCTATTTAAAAAATGAGATAAACCCAAGTGGTTTTAATTTGAACTGTTTCTTGAGATCCAACTCGACCGCGGATATAACCGTTTCCCGAGTCCGGTAAGAGCCCTTCTCCTCTCTTTTTGCGACTCTGTTTTTTTTTTCTTGTTCAAATGGTTTCTGAAAGAATTAGAAACCTGCGCTACATTTGATTTTGTTTTAAATTCTCCAACAAATCCTTACAGGTATGAATTAAATTTCCTTTTCCATACTTTTTTCTCAAGCAAAAGAAAATCACGCTTCCGTTCCACGTTTTTTTTCCCCAAATTTCCCGTTCTTAGGGCTTACCGCCCTCTGATCTTACACAAAATCGGAAATCGGAAATCGGAAATCACTCTGCATTATCTTGACTCCACGGTAGAGAGATCTTATTTCTGTTGATTCTCTGCGTTTTCTTATAGTTGTAGATGGTGAAGAGAATAAGTGAAGGCAGAATTGCTGCGATGTGGACGGTAGTGACAGAGGCTTTGGTTGCGATGATGCTGATTTTGGTTGCGGAAGGGATGGAAAGGACGGATACGAACGATGTATACAGTCCTTGTTTGGATGCGAAGATTCAGAGATCAGACGGATTTACTTTTGGCATAGCGTTTTCGTCGAAAGAATCGTTCTTTCAGGATCATATTCAATTTTCGCCTTGCGATAAGCGTTTGGCTTTGACATTCAAAGTCGCTCAACTTGCTGTTTTCAGGCCTAAAGTCGACCAGCTCACTTTCCTCACCATCAATAGCACAGCCTTCAATCCGGTACGTCTGTAATTTATATGTTAGTCTCATAACAAAATGTTCATCCATTACTGTTTTCGTCGATGAAAATTTGCTCCATTGATTTCGTTTTGGATGAAAATATGATGCAGTGCTATACTAAGTCAATCCATGATGGATCAATGGGAGTTCTACCGTTTAGAAACAAAATTCCAACCAACTTTAAATAACTTCGCATAAAATGTTGCCCTTTGACATATCTAGTTAGCAGTTGGAAGCATTTATAAAGCTGGCGCTACTAGGGACAACAAAAAGAAAAACTCCCACAATTGTACACATTAAAGAACAACAATATTTCCATTGATCAAATCATGGGTGGGTCACTAACTTTTTGAATCTTTTCCTTGAACAAGAAATAATGGAATATTTTGGTAGATGGGCTTCCGTTTGTAACGACCCAGATACACCGCTAGCAGATATTGTCTTCTTTGGGCTTTTCCTTTCGGGCTTCCCTTCAAGGCTTTAAAACTGGTAGGGAAAGGTTTCCACACCATTATAAATGCTGATTTGTTCTCCTCTCCCAACTAATGTGTGACATCACAATGCAGTATGAAATTTCAGTTAGGAATAACGACTCTCCACATATTGTCCACTAAGTATAAACTCTCATAGTTTTGCTTTGGACTATCCAAAAGGCCTCATACTCAATGAAAATAGTATTCCTTCCTTATAAATCCATGATCGTCCACTAAATTAACCAATGTGGGACTCTCTCCCAACAATCTCAATAATTCCGTGATGATTTTTGCTCGGTTGTAGGCTATGTATGGTGGCTATATGGTGGCATTTGCTGGGCTGAAGTATGCAGCAAGGTCTCTCCCAGTGATGGTTACTGATAACTCTCACACCATTACTAGTTTCACTTTGGTAAGCCCACAAAGGACAGAAAAACAAAAGTGAAAAATCACCATCTTAATGGTAACAAAAGGGTTCTATTCTCCTTGTGTCTGTCTATATTGCTTTCCAGGTTTTTGAATTTCAAAAGGGCACTCTTCAAAATCTGTTCTGGAAGAAATTTGGGTGTGATAAATGCTCTGGGGATTTTTCAACTTGCCTGGATAAACAAGACTGTGCAGTTCCCAGCTCCAAATGTAACTACAATGGTGGTTCAATTGACTGCAATTTAGGCATACAACTAGCATTTTCAGGGACAGACAAGAACCTCCAAGTCCTCAACTCCTGGTTTGAAGTTAACCATCTCAGACGCTTCTCCCTCTATAAACTTTTCTCCGACGTTCGCGATAAGATCACCAATCCATTCCAGTGAGAATCTTTTATATCTTCAGCTCTGTAGGCAAGGATCCAATATGAGTTATGATCTGCACATGTCAAGATGGCTTATTCATAGGAAAGGTTATGTTGTCATTGGTCCATGCTCTGTAACTGTACAATCTTGAAGATTCAATCTATATATATAGAGAGAGTTAAAATGTATTCTGCAGAAATGAGATTACTGACCATTGAAGATGGAAAGGTTTCTACACAAAAGATACAGATCTGAGGGGATATCTTTATCCCTTTTCTATCTAATCACCACCACAAAATCGAATGATCTTGATCAAAGATCGAGTTCTCGTCGAGATCATGTCCTAAAAGAGATTCAGATCCACTGGGATGTCAATCAAAAAACAATTCTGTGATCCCAACTGTTAGAATTCAACTAAACCTTATCTTTCTTCTCCTCCATTCCACCATTGCCATTTACAGCTACTTTTCCTTCTTTCTCATGCCATTCTAGTAAAAATGCTCACTTATCTGACAGAGGAAAGGGAATCGTCACGCTCCGGCGGTTGGTTCGCCAAAGCTTGTGAACTATCTACAGAACCTACACCTTTCTGGTTCAGCGGAGCACCGCGAGTTTGAATGAGATAATGTGCCACAGACTTGAAACCCAAGTTCCGGGCCTGAAAGTAAAATGAAATTAGCTTTTCGTTAACATTACTAATCGATATGATTCCAGAAGACGAAACAATCACTAGTCAAAAACTTTCCTTCAAAAGGTTACATCATTTCTGAAAATCTAGAAGGAAAACGTTTGTATTTGTACGTAAAGGCACGAGTACTAACCTTTCTATATATCGCACCGGTAGGCATCCATCCTTTTAATTGTCGACACAAACTGCAGTTGCAAATACCACGACACACTGGGCAGTTCCAATTGGGATTCATACTCACTTCCATCACATTCTCTCCATATCTATATAAAGATAGAAGTTGCGTACAGATAACTGTTCATATAAATTGCAGAAAAGGGCAAGAAGCCCAATGCATGTTCTCAATAGAACCAAATGAATCCACAGGGAAATACAATATGATTGCAGCATATAAATTCATATCAGGCAGAAGTTTCAAATGGGCATGAATCCAATCCAATCCAAGATCTTAAACAATAAGTTAAATTACCAGAAGCTTCTAGTATCCTTCAAATCTTTTTTGTATTTATGGTTAAGTTAAATTACCTAAACTTTCCTGGTTGTGTCTATTCAGTCCGAAACTCTAAAATGTTTCCATAGGTCTTTGAACTTCGAGATTTATGTCTATTTGATCCCTAAATCTTAAAAAGTGTCTAAGACCCAACAAGACACAAAATTGAAAGTTTATAAACCGATCAGTCAGAAAGACACTTTTCAAAAGTTCAAGATCAAGTGGCTATATTGATTTACCGCGTGTACAAGCAATCTCCACATAACTGCCCTTGGCCTGATTTACATTTGCTGCAATGTGTATGGTGACCAAGAGTCTTCTGCCTGCAAGTCATCACATAGATCGTCTCAACTGATGAGTAATAACGACACTATCGAAAACCAAGTGAAGAATGTAAGAACCATGAGATTTTAGAAAATATAAGAGACAAGAGCACATTGACATCTTTTCGATGTACCTATGACCAAAGTAGTGAGATAGGAATAAAAACTTCTTAAAAAGTTCTCCTAAATAGGTGGTAAAAATGACATTAGAGCCATACACTAGATGGTGTGCTAGCAAAAATGACATTAGAGCCAGACACTAGATGGTGTGCTAGCGAGGACGCGTGTGCTAGCGAGTTTGCTGGCCTCCAAAGGGGTGGGATCTTGGACTTCCCCAAAAGGCCTCATACCAATAGAGTTAGTATTCCTCACTTATAAACCCATGATCATTCCCTAAATTAGCCGATGTGGGACTTCCATCATCCAACACCACATCGATTGGAGAGGGGAACAAAATACCTCTCCCTAGCAGATGTGTTTTAAAACTATGAAGCTGACGGTGATACGTAACGAGCTAAAGTTGACAATATCGTATGAAGCTGACGGTGATACGTAACGAGCTAAAGTTGACAATATCTGCTAGTGGTGGGTTTGGACTATTACAAATACAAATAAACCATATTGAAAAGTAGGAGGCTAAGAGCTACTATTTACTAGTGTGGAGGGAAGTTTTATTCATTGCTATTCAGTCTAAGTGGGAATCCTCGAGATTGAATACAGATAATTATTTGGACCAGTAATAACAAAAATGAATTGAGTAAACATCGTCTTGTCATTAAAGTACATTCGAAGAAACAAAAGGAAATTAAAAACTTGTATTACCTGCATTGATGACACGACTCTCCATTGATAGGATCGTACATACGCTTCCCGTCTTGATCATATCCATCCACACCAACAGTCCAACTCGACTCGCAATCTCCCAACAACTTGGCATCTTCTTCTGTGTAAACTTCTGGTTGTGAGCCTTCTTTTATGTGAATCTCATTACTTTTAGAACTTCCACTCTTAGTTTGACGGAGCTCCACATAACTTACTGGAGTCAATGTCTTCAACCTGCAAATTACTATCAGATATTGTCCTGTTTGAACTTTCTCTTCCGGGTTTCTCCTCAAACTTTTAAAACGCGTCCACTAAGGAGAGGTTTCCACATCCTTATAAGGAATGCTTCGTTCCACTCTCCAACCAATGTGGGATCTCACAAATCACCCTCCTTGGGGGTCCTGTATCCTTGCTGGCACACTGCTCGTCAATGTGGAATCTCAGAAATCACCCAAGTGGATTTCCCAACCAATGCATCCACTAGAAAGACGTTTCCACATCCTTATAAGAAAGGATACGTTCCCTTCTCCAACCAATGTACGATCTCACATCCACAAACTTACCTCTTGGCAAAATGTTAATTTATTGGCAATCATATTCTATCTCTCAAGTCCAGATCTTCAATGATCTTAGCAATTAAACTCTAGGTTTGTATATTTGATAGCTATGTTCATTGTTACTTGTTCTACCTTGATCCATAGGCTTCTAAGAAAATTAGAGTAATTCTGACTGTACCTCAAAATCTTGTGATAGTGTAAAGACATGCCAAGGAAGGTTCATTTTCATGCAACGAAGTCTAAACATGTTAATGAGCAGATATCACTAGCTTAATAGATATTACATTCATCACTCACTCAACGCAAGGAGCATCGAAAGAACAAAAGCTTCAACACGTGAAGGAAAGAAGAAACAATACCTCGAAGAGCGCCTCGGTGGCTCGTCGGCGGGGGATCCGTTCGGCGATTCCTTCTCAGAGGAATTTTTGCGTAACCGCTTCGAAGCGGTGGCGGTGGCGGTGGACTTAAGCTTGAGAGAAAGTTCAACAATGCCAAGTTTCTGCATCCTCTTCAGATTTTCCTTAACCCTTTGATCCCTAAGCTGCTCGTAACCTGGAGCAGTAACCTCAGCCGCGGATCCTTCATCGACGGTCCCATTTCCGGCAACGGCGCCTCCTCCTCCGCGGCTCTTTCTCCGAGAAACCATTGCCGCTCCGTCGCCGAAGAAATGGCGAGAAGATTGTCGTGGGATTGGGGGAATTCTTTAAACAAATTGCCGCCAAGTTATTAGCAGAATCCATTACACAAAATTACCCCTCCATTAATGGCAAATGTAGGCTAAAATTTCAAAATAATATAATTGGTTAACTTAAAATTGGAATTAAATAAAAAAGTCTAAATTACCAGGAAAATTAGAAGGGAAACTAAAAAAACGTCTAAGGAATAAGATTATTACGGAGATGAAGAAAAAAAAAAGTCGAGAGGTAAAATTAGAGTTAAAGGTTCGTTTGATTACTATATAAGTAGATGTCAAATTACCCGAGTTAAATATTATTTTTTTCATATTGTAAAATTCGAATCTAAATAATTAAAATATTATTTTTCAATATTTTGAATAATAATAATAATAATAATATGCATAATTTTTTTAAAGAAAAAAAAAATACTTTTCCCTGAAAATCATTGAAATTTTAATTTTTTTTATTAAACTTTTAAATTTATTAAAAAGAATTTATAACACCTTTAAATTAAAAAAAAAAATGTAAAAGATGTATCACCTTTCAAAAATACTCGTGAACTTTCAAAACTAATATTAAAAAGTTAAGAGATTATCTATGAAGTGTCGATAGATGATTTTCGTTCATATATCGACGATAACAATTTTCTGAACTATTAATTATAAAGACAAAAAATCTTAATATTACTTTTAAAATTTCAAAAGTATTTTATATTGATTTTTTTTAAGTACATTATTAATTCCGAACTCACTGAATTTTTTTTTTTGAAGTCTAAATATATTTTTAAAATAAAGTATGAAATTAATAATATAAATGACAAAAATAATTATGAATACAAGTAGGCAAAAATTAAGGGGTAAGAGACGGCTCAATAAATGAAATGCTTAAGCGTGTAAGGGTTGTTTTCCTTTGAGCGACCCTTATACAACTCGAGTTACGAAGATAAGAATGAGTTTTTTTAAAAATAAAAAATAAAAAATAAACAAAAGCGCGTTTAGTTGTTGGCTAAACTACTTTTGTCTATGTCCACAACTGTCCATTCATCAATGCCTGTTAATGTTTCATTGGTCAAACTATGCTTCACTTTTCTTCACCGGTCAAACTATAGAGATTTGAAAGTCAATTAAATTTTACTAAAATTGCAAAAACAACCCTACAATTTTGGTATTTGTTTTACGATCCTCTATTAGCTACACGGGATGGAGACAGAGACGAGGATCGCATTCCTCATCCCTATCTCCAATTCCGACCTTGCTCTATTCCACTCTGCTTTTATTATATATATATATATATATATATATGTATATATATATATTAAAAGTTAGTTTCGTGCTTTAATTATATTATAATAGATAAATATTTTTTAAAGTAGAGAAATTTAAACCATATTAAAATATTTTACATTTTTAATTAGAATTATATTAAAAATAGAAATTATTCATGAATATATATATATATATATATATATATATATATATATATATATAATAATATGAGAAAAAACTAGTAATTGAGTAGAAGGGGTTGATTGCAATTTTAATAAAGTTTAGAGGCGGATTACAATATTCAGCAAAAGTTAAGGAGTTAATTGATTAAATTGAAAAGTTAAGGGGTGATTGTAGCAAATGTTATTATTGAGGGGTGGGTTTTGCAATTTTTCAAAAATTATTTTGAAATAAAACCCCAAATCGTACATTTCAAAAACCCAAAAAAGAGAAAAAAAAAGAAAATGAAATATTTGAATATTCTCATCTTCTTCCTCTTCCTTTCTTCTACAGTAACCCTAACGCGATCAAATCCGCCTCCGTCTAGCGGCGGTGATGGTAAGCACTTCGTTCTGGTTCACGGAGCTTGCCTTGGTGCCTGGTCGTGGTACAAGCTATCGACGCTGCTGCGCTCGGCCGGCCACCGCGTGACGGCGCTGGACATGGCCGGTGCCGGAATTGATCCGAGGGAGGCGGAGGATCTGAGATCGTTCTCCGAATATGTTCAGCCGTTGACGGATTTCATGGCGAAATTGCCGGCGGAGGAGAAGGTGATCGTGGTAGGGCACAGCCAAGGCGGGCTGTGCATTTCTAAAGCGATGGAGGATTTTCCGGATAAAATTTCTGTGGCTGTTTTCGTCGCCGCCGCCATGCCTGGCCCATCCTTGAACGCTTCATTTCTACTGGAACAGGTATTCTTATTTCAACCGCACCAAATTTAAATATATATATTTTAAAATGAGTAATAGAATTTTAATCTTTTTAAAATATTAACACTTTCAAATTTAAAGTATATTTTTATTTTCTTAAAATATATATATATATATATATATATATTAATAATTTTTATTTGTTAGATATTTTTTAGTTTGGGATCCGAGAACGAACTGGCATAGATTCGGTGAAATTTAGAAGTATTTTTATTAATATTTTAGCGTTTTTATAGTGTTTTTGAGGAAGAGAGCTAAGACGGGAGAATTTTGAGAAGTGAGTATAAGGGTATTTTGGTCATTTTTAAATGTCGGAAAAAAATTAGGAGTAAATACAAAGTTTTTTTTTTTTTAGTTTTCATTGGGTATTATTATTAAATGTATTTTCTTATCCTACTAATTTCATTTATTTTTTACTGTCTATAGTTTCGCAAGAGGATAGACTTTGGGCCTGATACCCGTTATACATTCGGTAATGGGCCCAAAAGCCCGCCAACAACTTTGAGATTCGGCCCACTTTTCTCGGCCACTAAACTATTCGATAGAAGTCCCAATCAGGTAACTTTATTTTAATTATAAGGGAAAAAAAAAACAAATTTTATCTCTAATCTTGGTCAATTTTTAATCTAAACTTCCCATTTCATGAAATTACCGTTTAAACTTAGATAAATTTGGCAATCTTTAACGGGTAAGATCCCATTTAGGTTGGAGAAGGGAACAAAGCATTTTTTACGGGTGTAAAAATCTCTATTTAGTAGATGCGTTTTAAGAACCTTTAGGGAAAATCAAATAAGATAATATTTGCTAATAGTGCACTTGGGTTGTTACAAAATGTATAAGAACCGGACACCAGACGATGTGCGCTGGGCCCCTCAAGGGGGTGAATTGTGAAATCTTATATCGAGTTGGAGACGGGAACAAAGCATTCCTTGTAAGGTTGTAGAAACCTTTCTTTAGTAGATACGTTTTAGGGGTGAATTGTGAGATCCCCACATCTGTTGGAAACGAGAACAAATTATTTCTTATAAGGGTGTAGAAACCTCTCCCTAGTAGACATGTGAGATCACACATCGGTTGGAGATGAGAACGAAACAGTAGAAGGGTGTAGTAGAGATCTGTCCTTAGTAGACGCCTTTTAAAAAAACTTGATGGAGAAGTGGTGGACTTAGGCTCTATCAGACACAATTAAAATTTCAGAAATCTATTAGACATTTTTTCAAAGTTTAGGAACCAAATAAACATAAACATTCTAAACAAACTGAACTCATCTTCCTCATTTGTATTTACACGAACCTAACCTATCATCTAAATAACATTTGGTTTATTATGGAAGGACTGGACATTGGGCAACACATTAATGAGACAAACCCATTTGTTCGTGGGACGACAATGGAGCAAAGATCTTCCTTTGACGACACAAAGGTATGGGTCTGTTAAACGAGTTTTTGTTGTTTCAGAAAAGGATAAGGTTATAAAGAAAAGCTTCCAACATTGGGTGATTAAAAGAAATCCTCCTACCGATGTGGTGGAAATTAGAGGATCCGATCATATGGTGATGATATCCAAGCCATTCGATCTCTTCAACAAACTTTCTCACATTGCTCGACGTTATTCTTAACCTATATTTTGTGTGTAATGTAATGTGTTCGAAGTTTAATAATACCGTTGAACTTATAATTATATTTTATATTAATATCATTAATTGTAGCATGCATCTATCTACTTAATGAATTTTTTACGTGGGATATCATTGATTAACCCTAACATAGGGCGACGCTAACCTCCTCAAGCCGACGCCGTTTTCTGTAAATGGGTCTTTTGCTTTTACCTGAAACATAGTTAATAATAATATGATAAATATTTAAATACTTAGTAAGTGACTCTACTGTTAGGGTTGGAAAGTGCATTCACGTATAACATGCATTATGACTTGTGGGACCTAATTCTTTTGACGGGTTTATTGGGCACTACTTTTTGTTATGAGTAGGTTTGGATGTATAGTACTTTTCTACACACGATTCATGTATGCACACATGAGCCCACTAGCCAAACTCGTTAATGTACCCCGTAGGTCTGACCGTGAGCTGGGTGTCACGGTCATGCATGTCCAAGGCGTGTTGTCTATGGCCGCATGACAGATGTCCTGGTCTTGCTTGTCTAGGACGTGTTATCTATGGTTACATGCCCGTTCCATACCCCTTTTACATGCTTTCATCCTAAATAGGCTTTTACCATTTCATATTGGGTCAACGTGGGGTGTATGCCCATTCACGAGAATCATGTCTACACCCGCCACGGCTAAAATGCCCCAAAATGTATTATAGGGATATGATTAGTTGTCACTTGTTCCAAACCTGAGTTATATGCTATTTAAGCCGTGGTATTCGTTTCTTTGCTTTTAGTCATATAATGTTCATTTCTTGTTGACACGATCTTAGTTATACATGGACTCCCTTGAGCGTGTTGATTTTAACCGAGAAATTGCCACTTTCGTTTACGTTTGTTTTGTTATTTCCTTTATCTAGTAGCTAAGTTGCCGGATTGGATTCAGTTGGGTGGATCCCTTAAGAAATGAGTTAGGTGCACTTTCTTGTCACCTAAATTCTATGACTTAGATATTTAGTATTCTCTTATTTATTACGTGTGTTTACTATTTAGACAGAATATCATCACCCATTGTTACTAAGAGATTGAGAAAATTGAGGAAACAAGAGAAAAAGCAAGGAAGAAACCGATGTAGAAATAGAAATAACTTCCGAAATGAAGGATACTAAACAGGATCGAGAGGATCGAGAGGGATCTACCGAATAAGATAATTTCCCTTCCAAAATGAAGGAATCAAAAAATACGTCAATGAATTTAGCATGTAAGCCATCTTAGCTCAGTGGTAGAGCGCGTGGCTTTTAACCACGTGGTCGTGGGTTCGATCCCCACAGATGGCGAAAAATTCTTGATATCATTGTTCTAAATTAAACTACACTAAGTTTACAGTTTGGCATTTTTTACTTTAAATATTATTGAAAATTAAATAAATAATTTTATTAATTTAGCTAAGATATAATTTAATGTTTTAAAATTAAATAAATAATTTTATTAATTTAGCTAAGATATAATTTAATGTTTTAAATATTTTATCTGTTACTGGGAAATTGGGAGCAATACAACTACAAGACAAACATATAGCCGTTGGAAATTTGAAATTCCTCATTACAGCCGCATAATTTCCTTTAGACCAAAAAGCCCTTACTAATTTATTTTTGAAAAAAAGGCCGTCACTGAATTCAAATCCCAAAGCCGCGGTCGAGTTTTTGAAATCTTTGATGGAATCTTAGCCGTCCATTACAAAAGTCCTTCTGGAACCCCACTTTTTAGAGCTCAGTTCAAACTTCAAACTGTCCAGCCACAGGACAGGTTCCCAAAATTTGCTCATGGAGAAAAACGGAGATTTCTGCAGATTCTTACAGGCCGAGTTGGAGGTTACTATCTTTCGTCTTAGATCCGTTTGATTCTTCTTCACCTTCTTCGTTTTTGCCCTAGGATCTGCTGGAAAAGCTTCGTGAATCTAGCTGAAAGCAATTTCAGAAGTTCCAACTGTCCCCTGATTTGTTCTACATTTCTTCCTTCAGGTGAATTTCTGGTGTTATTCACTCTCGTTTTGTTTCTTTGTTGATTTTTCTCTGCTATTCCTTTCCAGAATGCTTAGGGACTTCAAGTTTTTGCGTCGGGGTTCTGGTAAGAACGAGGAGCTCGAAAATGTACCGGTGAATCCTAGGGATTCTTCGATTACTCGAATTGGATTGGACTCTTTGCGACCTCCATTGAATTCAATTCAAGAGCCTATTCGGAGTTCAGATCCGGAATCGGAAGTTGGTTTAAAGAGTAGAGTGGAGAGGACTCCCGTTAAGGCCAAGGGGAAGGGCTCGGATCTTGCATTGCCGCTTCGCACGCCGGACAAGTATGGAGGAACTGGGTTTTCGTCGAGGAAGCGATTTGGTTGGGCTCAGAAAAGCGAATCTGGTTCTCTTCCCGACGAGGAGAAGGTTGATTCGGTTACATGTTCAGCACAGCCGAGTCGTGGCGGAGGAGGATGTGGAAATGGGGGTTATTCTAACATTACCACCCCTAGGGTTACGAGGACGGTGGGAAGAGCAACGTCGAGTTATTCCGAAAGCAACTCTACGCAAAGCACTCCGTCTAAAAGTGTTTCTAAACCTCCGAATTCATTATGTCGCAGCAAAATCGATCGAATCAATAACTTATCTGCATTGTATAAAGGGATTCATGCTAACCCCGTACCACCTTCGGTTGTTAACACGGTCGAAGTCCCTCACTTCGACCTCAAAGAAGACCCCTCATTTTGGATGGAACACAATGTACAGGTAATTACATCTGTATTCTTACTAATGAGGCTCTGTATTACTCCATATTCAGCACAATGGAATTTTAAATTAATCTTCGTACAATTCTAGAGAACCCAGATGACTTTGGCTAATACTTAATCAGTACTCCACAAATTTATTGATGCATTTAGCTAGAATTCACTTATAGTTGTTAAATTTTTACAGGTTCTTATACGTGTTCGTCCTCTAAATGACATGGAGAGGAGTAATAATGGTTACAATAGGTGCTTAAAGCAGGAAAGTGCTCAGTCCATCACTTGGATTGGCCAACCAGAAACAAGATTTACGTTTGATCATGTAGCTTGTGAAACAGTTGATCAGGTTTGGTTGGAGAAGAAATCCTGGCCGTTCATTTTTTACTCTCTTTGGAGTTTATCTCTCATCCTCTATGTCCTTTTTTGATGATATGTCTCTTCTTTGCAGGAAATGTTGTTCAGGATGGCTGCTCTGCCAATGGTTGAGAACTGCTTGTCAGGCTACAATAGTTGTATGTTCGCCTACGGTCAAGTAAGTTTCATACTTTCTTCACTAATTTCCTAACAGTGCCAGGCATTTCACTTCTATTTGTATCTTGATAATTAACTGATTGTAGCGACCTGCCTAATTTTAGTTGCATGCTCATTGTAGTCAATAATTATATGGATGTTAATAACCAAGTGTTACCTAATTTGTTCACAACATAGAGTGATTTATGTTAGCTGATAAGGCTCATTGTTCTCTCAGGATTTTAATGTTTTATTGAGTTTTGAGTTTGATTATATGCAGACTGGAAGTGGAAAAACGCACACCATGCTTGGTGAGATTGACGATCTTGAAGTCAAGCCAAGTCCACATCGTGGGATCACTCCACGTATATTTGAGTTCTTATTTGCAAGAATCCATGCTGTAATTTTCACTTTCATTTGATCTCCTTTCAATATGAAGTGGTTAAAGATAATTTCTGACAATCTTAGCCATTTTTCAGGAGGAAGAAATTCGGCGAGATGAGAAGCTTAAGTATAATTGCAAGTGCTCTTTCTTAGAGATTTATAATGAACAAATAACAGATCTTCTGGATCCTTCATCCACGAATTTACTTGTAAGATTGATTAATGCTATATTTTAGTACGTGTCATTATGAGTTGGTAAATAGTTTTTGACCATTCTCCTAATTCTTTTGTTTTCTCATAGCTGCGGGAAGATGTTAAGAAGGGCGTATATGTAGAAAATCTGTCGGAATTTGAAGTTCGAACTGTTAGTGACATTCTCAGGCTTCTGACTCAGGTTACAGTTTATACTGCGGCTGTTTCTTTCTTTCAATTCAACTGGACTCGTTTGTTTGTTGATCAAATCATTGTTTGATGCTTCTAGGGGTCTTCAAATAGGAAAGTTGCATCCACAAATATGAATAGGGAAAGCAGTCGCTCACATAGTGTATTTACATGTGTGATTGAAAGTAAGTGGGAAAAAGACTCCTCAACTAACCTACGCTTTGCTAGACTGAATCTCGTTGACCTTGCTGGTTCAGAAAGGTAAGGAATCAACTGAATTTTCGCTAAGAGTTTCAGGCCACAGCATGTGCACAAATTCTTCCTTTTTCGGTTTGCTTCTATTCTTATTTCATAAAACCCTGTATTCTATTTAACAGGCAGAAAACTTCTGGAGCTGAGGGTGAGCGTTTAAAGGAAGCTGCTAATATTAACAAGTCACTGTCTACACTAGGGTATCAATCTATGCCCTTACCTTATGACCCTTCATCCATCTTAAATTGGTTTGTTTGCGGCTTGGCCTTTTGAATTAAACGGTGATTATATATTTCAGTCATGTTATAATGGTGTTATTGGATGTGGCACGTGGGAAGCCGAGACACATTCCTTACAGAGATTCAAGGCTAACCTTTCTCCTTCAGGTTGATAATGGTTCTATTCCAAATTCATTCTGCCTTTCTGCTGTTGATGCAGTTTTTGACATAAAAAAATAATAATGCAGGACTCTCTTGGTGGAAATTCAAAAACTATGATCATTGCAAACGTTAGCCCTTCTATTTGGTTAGTTACTGAATCTCTATTGAAACTGGATTTTGTCGAATACTAATCAAATTTTTGCTCAGGCTACTTTTTCTAGCCCATTATGTTGTAAAGATTTCAGTTTTTTTTTTCTTTTTTTTTTTTTTTTTTTACTTCAACTATATCTTTATGTGGCCCTATTTTACACGTCTGTTTTCAGGCTCTTGATTGAGGGAGTTTGTTGTGATGATACCTCCTGTTTATATACTAATTCTTTATTAACCATTTTCTTATTCAGTTGTGCAGCTGAAACACTAAACACTCTCAAGTTTGCCCAGCGGGCAAAGCTCATCCAAAACAATGTAAGTTACCCTCATTTAGGAACCACTTAGTTGATGGTATCCTCCAATTTCTTATGACCAATTTGTTGTTCATTATGTCACGTCTAGGCAATTGTCAATGAAGATTCAACAGGAGATGTCATTGCACTCCAACGCCAGATACAGCTTCTTAAGGTAATATGACATGCATATGATTAATTTAAATTCATAGATCCAGTTTATACTTAATAATTTGTTTGTGTAACAGGAAGAGCTTGCATACCTCAAACGGCAGAATGTTTCTAGATCTCTGTCATTTGATTCCTTTGTCAAAGATACACCAATGGAACATGAAGACCATGATACAGAAAATATATGTGATATGGACATTTCACAGGACGATGATTCCTTTGACTCTCAATTAAAAGAAGTGAGACTGTCTACGAAACAGGTATACTTGGCTGCGTTGAATTTGTAATATTGATCAGTTGTATGAATATTTGTACTAATTCTGTTGGAACGAGTGATTTATCTTCATATTTTGTTGACGGTACACAGTATTGGAATACTTCCAGTGTGGACTTGTTTGCTGTCAACTTCTTTTCTTTCTCCTGAGACTCGTGCTTCTTTTTTGAGTTTTCTGTGGTGGAATGTTATGAAATTTTCCTGTCGGTTTCTAACATCTTGGCTGAAATGGAATAATAAAATAAAAAACAGTTAAAATCTTTGGAGATAACACTTGCTGGTGCCTTGAGGAGGGAAAAAATGGCAGAAGCATCCATCAAGCAACTTGAAGCTGAAATTGAACAGCTGAACCGTTTGGTAGCTCTCTTCTTTTTATTCCTTATTCTGGAATTCCTTTTTTTTAGGTAATATTTATCTTCTAAACTGCTTCTCAGGTCCGTCAAAGAGAGGAGGATACAAGGAGTGCTAAACTGATGCTCAAATTTCGAGAGGACAAAATTCAGAGAATGGAGTCACTTCTTGGTGGTTCAATTCCAGCAGAAACTTATCTTCTTAATGAGAATAGAGGTCTATCTGAGGAGATTCAGTTACTTCGAGCCAAAATGGATCGAAATCCTGAAGTTACTCGCTTTGCCGTAGAGAACATTAGGCTTTTGGATCAGCTTAGAAGGTAATATTGCTCTTGTTTCTTTTTCCTTTATTTTTCTTTTTTGTTTTTGGAGACTTCATTATTTAATCTTCAATAGATTTCAAGAATTCTATGAAGAGGGGGAGAGAGAAGTACTTATGGGCGAAGTATCCAAATTACGTGATCAGGTACTTTTAAAAGTTGAAGAAGTTGTCCACATATTGCTTTCTTATGGAAGTTGTTTTGATTTTCGTTTGAAGAGCCTATAACTTTCTTCTTTTAATGATAATGATTAAAAAAAAAAAAAAACAGCTGCTTCAATTTCTCTCTGGGAATTCAGAACAACAAGATAATTCAAAACCCACCATGCAACCTCAGGTCAGTACTTCTTAACTGGTGAAGATTTTCATTCCAGAAACATGACCATATGAATAGTGTGATAGAATGGGAAGGAAAATGACGAAGTATTTTCTTCCTAGATCTTTCATAATTTTTGTATACTTTTTCGCTTTGAGGGGAACCCATATGTAGAACGCTTGATAAAATTTATTACAAGCTTACTTTTTTCTTCTCTATCTGCCAAAAGAATATAAAACCATCACCTTCAGATGAAAGGATGTTGTGTAGGGCTGTTAGGGTGTATTTTTTAAAAAACTGTCTGAAAAGACACCATTTTTCTTCGCTTGCATTTATTGTTACTCCATATAAAACTTTAAAATTAAGTTATTTAACAATTAATGATTATATATGTACACAAAATATAAACACCGACGTATATCTTCATTTTTTGTTATTTTTCCTTTAAAATGTTTCTACAAATTATCTTTCCAAAACATAAAAAAGAAACCTTAAAAAAAAAAAGAATGGTTTTTATACACGAACAACCTTATAGTTTCATCACTTTCTTGAATCCATGTTTTCTTCGTGTTCTTGGTATTACTGAATATGAGACTAAATTTTGTCTGTTTACAGTTGAAGAAAGCACTTGATGAGCTAGAGGAAACCAAGTGCAGTCTAGAATCTTGCCTAGAGGAAAATAAAAAACTTAGCTGGTGAGTACATTTCTTATTTCTGCCTGAAGTTTTTATCAAGGCTTTTAGATGGCCTAATTTCAAATATAACATAAAATGATTTGCGTACTTGCAAATTGCAAAAATAGCAAATCCAAGAAAGATAGTAAAATGATGGCAAAAAAGATAACAGTAACAATTTAATCCATGATTACTTTTAAAAATGAATTGACTAATTTTATCAAGTTAATTAGTAATTAAAAAGAATACTGGGAAAAGATACTAACCTATGTCAATTAATAATTACTATAATAATTCTAATTAATATTTAGGTCAGTTGTCAATTATCTACATTAATTGTTATAGTTAAAAGTTAAAAATTCATTGATTACTATTATTAATGAATTGGTCGTTGTTAATGATTTTTTTTATTTATTAAAAAACCTTATTTGCAATTGCTTCTGTAAAATGCACATTTTACATACTAGAAAAGCAATTTATCCAATAAAGTTTCTCTTTCTTAATCTTGCAAAATGAGACCTTTAGTGAGTTATTGATTGATTTGAGAAGTAATTTGTTCATGCTATACAGGGAGGTAGACCGATTGCAGTCAATGCTGAGTACTTTAAAATCTGATCAGCGTCAAGATCATAGTATCTATACCATTCAGGTATTTTGTTTTAAAGTAAATTTGTATAAGCAATACTACTGGAATGACGATAAGAAATTTGATAGTCTTGAAAAAAATTGTTATGCACCTAATTATTGAATAGTATGTACGCTGGAATATTACTGTCGTCCTACAAAGGCCAAAAGTATTTATTATTTTCTTGATGCGAATTTCCAGGAATCATTTAAAAGTGATTTGGAAGATTTGGTGCCAAAGACAATCGATATGGAGCTGACTGCGGGGAATGACAATTCCTTACTGGAGAAACATGATGAAGAAATTCTCAATTTGAAGATGGAATTGGATGTACTTAAAATCATTCTCTACGAAGTAATGCTGTCTCACAGAGAAGTTGATGACAGAGTCGTATGCTTGAACAACGATCTTCAGCTTGCAGAAAAAGATCTTCAGCATATGAGTGAACAGTGTGAAGCTGTAAACCGGGAATCAGAAGAAGCAAAATCCATTATAGAAGCGCTTGAGTCGCAGCAAGTTCTCTCAATCAATGAGATTGAGGAACTGAGGAATAACAACTGTCAAAATTTGCAGCTTCTGAGTGAACGGGAACAAGAAATCATGTGTTTGAAAAAATGCCTTTCTCTGAAGGAGTTACATGACAAGTCACCTGAATCACCTTCAATCCATTCAAGATTTGATGAATCTCGACTGCGAACAAGAATGAACAGGATGCAAGTTTCTCTTGAAAAGGCCAAGAGATTGAATGCTTTATGCCAATTGGATCGTGAATGTCAAGCTTCAAATGATAAAGAAATTGATGAAGTCCGCAGGCAAGCTGAAGCTGAAACTGCTGAGGTGATTGTCTGTATGCAGGAAGAGCTAGCAATACTTCAGCAACAAGTCCAAGATAGTTATTTGAAAGAAATAGAGATGAAAAAAGATGTTAACTCTCTGGAAGCTGAAGTGAAAAATCTGCAGGATGAACTCCAGCTTATGACTGATAATAATGAAAGTTTAAGTGAAATACTTGGGAAAAAGGACCAGGAGCTTTCAATCTTGGCTGAAGAATGGGAATTGCTGACGAGTGAGATGGAGGAAATCCTTGCTGATGGATATGTAGCACTTATGGATGCGTCTAATCACCTTGATGACATATCTTCTTCCTTTCCAGAGAAAAGGATTTGGATTTCTGAACAAGTGAGTAGAATGATAAGAATCTTATCTGAGAAGGACTTGTTAATTGAAGAACTCAGAAGGTGTTTGGAGGATGCAAATAATAAAAGAATTGACATGGAGAGCATGCTTAAATCTCTTAGAGGAGCAGCATTAGCTATTACAGAAGCTCATCAAATGGAGTGCAAGGAGAAAGATGAGGAGATCCTTCATCTGACATCCCAGATTAAAGAAAAGGCTACAAGTAATGCAGAAATGGAAGACACCATCAAATTGGCAGAAGAACGTATTAGAAAAACATCAGTTTGTGCTACAATTGGTTTTATTCTAGTTAATAGATTATCAGAGCTAAACCATTCTCATTCTGATGCCTTGAAAGGTAAGAATATCCAGTTAAAAGAATCAGTAGAATCAAACTTGAGGAAAGATGCCCATGTTGAGCACCAAGCCACTTTAATCAAAGCAGCAGAGGAACAGATAGTGCATCTAAGGGAGCAACTAGAAGAATCAAGGGGAACTTGTGCTACACTAGGAAAGCAACTTACTGAGGAACAAGAATATCGTCATTCTATGCAAGTAAAGCTTGACGAATTTGAGAATGATAAAATTTTGACAATTGAGAAGCTAGCTGAGCTGAAAACTGATGTTTCTACTCTAAGGTCGTGCATGAGCTCAAATATGGGAGAGCAGCATATCGATACTGAGGAACAGAAATCAGAGGATATATTTTCGTCTTTGGGTGAGAGGGAAGAAAGATGGGTAAGCTAAAATTTTGCTTTCTGATTGACAAGCTAGATCTTGAGGTTAGTTGCATGCATGTATGATGTTTAACTATGACTGAAGGTTGACTTCCTAATTACCAAATGTGAAATATGTTGCAGACAGGTGCAAACACACATCAAGAAAGCAACATAGATCAGGATGAAGGCCAAACAGCTGAAGTATTTGATCGTTCTCTTAAAGTGGGAAAAAAAGTACATGGCTTTACATGTAGTGAGAAAAACATAGAATCTCAAACCTTCAATAGTATTTCTGATAGAGATATTACCATCACACTTCTGAAGAAAGAAATAGAATCTGCACTAAGAAGCTTGGGAGTGGTACAAGCCCAGATGGTCAAGCTTCAAAATGAAAAGAAAGAGATGTTGATCAATGAAAAACAGAACCAGCAGAACTTACAGTGTTTAATGAATCAAGTACTTATGCTGCAAGAAACCATAGAAAAGTTTGAAAAGCAATCTGAGAATGTGATGGAAGCTTTCAATCACAGGTTAAAAGCATTTGAACAGAATGTGTTTGAAGCCAGTTCTCATTGGTGCCAAACAAAAGAGGTTAAGCAAACTATCTCCTTAACTATTTTTTTTTTTACACGTTTAAACTATATTTCTGATTTTCTACGAATTCCTAATTCCGATTGTTTATTTAGAATTGTTATCTAAGTAGCTGTTATCTCTTATTTCAACAGTCTAGTTTTAATTTATCCTTAGCCTGCAGCTTATTTCATATTAAGAATTTTTTTCTTACTCCTTTACCGTATAAGAAATGATGTCCCAGAAACAGCAGTGTCAGACTAGAATATTATATGTATATGGACCCAATGTTGTCGTTACCTTTTAGAAATCTGATATGTCTACCTTTGTATTTGTGAGTGTTCCCATTTTTAACCAGTGAAGTTGTATAGTGTATCATCATCTCAAATTAAGCAAAGCATTTGTAGAATTCAAACTACGAAACAGACTGATTTTTATAGATATGTTTGCAGCTAGTTACCATCATCTTCTAAACTATCATTTCACGTGTTACAGTTACTTGAACGTGAAGTTGGGGAAGCAAAGGTAACAGCAATCTACAAGACTGCAGAGGCATCTTGCATTCTGGCTAAATTTGAAGAAGCCCAAGAAACCATAAAGGAAGCAGATATTATGATTAATGAGCTCATGATAGCAAATGAGACGTTAAAGCTTGAAATAGAAAGGCTAAGGGAAAAGGAAAAGTTGCAAATCACCGAGCAGGAACTTTTGATGAAAGAGGTTACAAGCTTGCAACATGGTAATATGTTAACGTGTCAGCAATTCCAAACTCTAGAAAAACATCTACACTCAAATTTAATAGATATAGATGTTTCCGTTGCGGAACTGGAGGATACCATTGCGGAAGTCCAGACTACTGTCAACAGCAGTTTCATGTCTTTGGAATCTGAGATCCAGTCAATGAAGTCTTTACAACTGGACTCAACCAAGTTTGTCCGTTCATGTTTTGAGAATATATGGTCTGAGATAATTGGGAAGGATTGTGCTATATCCGTACTGCACCTCTGTCACATGGGCATATTATTGGAAACTGTGATGGGGTTAAATGCTGAGAATGGTTTGCTTCAGCATGGGCTGTGTGAATCAGATGCTGCAGTAGCTGGTTTAAGGGAGCAAAACCTCAAGTCAAAAAGAGAGCTTGATATGTGTAAAATTCTGAAAGGAAAATTACTATCTGACCTCAAGAACAGTTTTCATCGCATCCAAAAGAAAGATGAGGAAGCGGGAGAAATGAGTTCAAAGCTAAATTCATTTGAGAAAAAGATATCAGACCTACAAATACAAGAGGAACAAATGTTAGAACGGTCAAATTACATGGGACATCAGCTTGTTGTTTTGATGAAGGAGTTGGACGACAGTAATAAAAATTTAATTTCATCACTTTTGGATCAAGAGCTATGGCTGAAGAAAAAGGAAAATTTCCTCGAGTCTCAAACTGATTTTTTTGTTACAAGTTTATGCTTGAGAGATTTGGAGTCAAGTATTTTAGAAGCAGAAATAGAAAAGATGGCTCTCCAGAAGTCTATTGCTGATAGCGAGCATATAAATTGTCTAGCATTTTTGGAGGTTTTAAAGGAAAGGGCAGTTATTTTCAAGGTTGGTGAAGAGTTGAATGAACAACTCTTACTAGACAAAGAAGCTGAAGTTGTACTTCTACAAAAGGAAGTTCAAGAAGCACAGGTTGAGCGGAAACATTTATTGTCAAAACTGAATGAAAGCAATTTGAGCGTGAGGAAGATGGATGAAATGAACAAAATTCTTGAACGAGAAGTTCAGCTGCTAAAAGAAGCCAGTGGTTCAAATGATGTATTGAAAATTGAATTGGATGATGTTAGGAGGAAATATCAAGCACTTGAAGCTGAATGTGATAGATTACTGAAGGATTCGCAAACGAAAGAAAATTTATTGGGAGATTCTTTCAGTCAAATACATGCCCTAGATCAGAAAAATCAGAATTTAAATACTGATCTCGAAGAGAAAAATATTGAATTCCTGGAGCTGCAATTTTTCCAGCTTACACTTGCAGAGACATTGTGCTCAAAAAGGCAAGATTTTGAAATTTTTGTTAACCATGTAAATTCACTAAATGAGGAGAATGTTTCTTTCAGAAACAAACTTCAATATTATGAGGAAAATATGCATGCAGTTCTCAGGATTATGAGTATGAACGTTGCAAAATGTGTTGATTCAATGGACATGTTAGATGTTGACTGTACCAGAGTAGTAGAAGCGTTGAATGCAGGTTGTCCAGTAGAGGATAAGATATACCATGAGATGCAGGAAAATGTGGGGAAGGTATCAAAATTTCTGGAAGAGTTTGAATACCTGGAGTTGAGAACTAAGGAAGTGGAATCAGAGAATTTGAATCTTCAAACTGAGTTAATAAGGAAGGACGAAGTTCTTGCCGGACTTCTCTTTGATCTTAGCTTGCTGCAGGAATCCGCTTCTAAAAATAAGGACAAAAAAGATGAACTAGATGAGATGGTAGCTTCAAGGGAGGCTTTAGATAATGAGCTTGCAGAAAAGTCAGCTGAACTTGATAAGGCCATTGCTCATACCCATAGACTAGAAGCTCAATTGCAGGATAAAATGGACATGATCCATGATCTGGAGCTCAATTTATCAAAAGAAGGTGATTCTAAAAAGTTAATGTTCAGTGAAAATTTGGAGCTGAAAACTCGAATTGAAAATGTTCTATTAGAAAAAAGTTCAATTGAGGAGGAGTTGTCAGAAAAGAAGAAGGTAACTGAAGACTTGGAAATGGAACTGTTACGAATGGGCAATCAACTCGGCCAAATGAACGATTTGATTGAATTTTTGAGAAGTAATTTGAATGAGCTGACAAGTGAAAGAGATCAGCTACAAATGGAGGTGCGTAGTGTGAAGGAAAATCTAGGAACCTTAGAAGCACTAGCTGAAGAAAATGAGGCGAATCTGATGAAAGCTCAACAGGTATGTTCCATAAATAAGCCACTAAATGGTATGTTAGGACATAGATTTCCTTTATTCATGATTTTATCCTAATATATTCATGAATTTCAGATAGCTGAGTCACAAAAGATCTATGCTGAAGAGAAGGAGGCTGAAGTGCAACTCTTGGAGAGGTCTGTGGAAGAGCTCGAGTTTACCATAAATGTACTGGAAAATAAGGTGAAGTAGAGTGGCTAGATTGCGTTACTTGAGAAATATTTTCGACAGTTTTCTGTCATTCAACTAAATAAACTGATGTCCGAACCCCTTGGTAGGTTGACATTGTAAAGGAAGATGCTGAACAGCAAAGGTTACAACGAGAAGAGCTCGAATTAGAGCTTCATGGAGTGAAAAACCAAATGCAGAATTTTAGAAATGCAGATGCTGACTTGAAAAGGTATAATACCAACTCACTCATTCCATTTTCTCCACTGGTTTGAACATGTCTGTAAAAAATAATGTTAGACATTAATGTTTTTTCTCCTTGTACCTTTAGGCATGTAAACGAAATAGAGAAAAGCCATGCAGAAGCGTGTCGACACATACAAATTCTTGAAGAAAATGTAAAAGAAAAAATTGCCGAGGTGAAGTTTATCGTTGCATCCTCATATCATACAAATTATGTCTTCTATAACTGAAATATTTTCATATGATTTTGAGCCAAAATTGGCTTTAATCTAGAGTAGTATTTCACTTTCGATTTGTTTCAACAGATTGGTCAACTTAAAGCCCATATTTCTGAGCTAAACATGCATGCAGAAGCACAGGCTAACGAGTATAAGCAAAAGGTAACCAAAATTAAGTTTCATTCTGGCTCAAACAGTTTTTTCTTTGTCTCTAACTTCACAACTCACAAATCCTTATAGTTCAAATCCTTGGAAGCGATGGCTGAACAAGTCAGACCTGAAGGGAATTCCACACATGTCAATAATTCTTCTTCAAACAAGATGGACAAGGGTGCAGTAAGGCCACGGGGATCTGGTTCACCTTTTAAATGCATTGGATTGGGCTTGGCACAACAAATGAAATCTGAGAAGTATGAAGAGCTCTCTGCTGCAAGGAATCGCATTGAGGAGCTCGAATCTTTGGCAGTTAGCAGACAAAAAGAGGTATTTGCCCATCTTTGCAAATCCATACACCTATAACATTTTAAATTAATGGACATCAGAACTTTCTTATCCAAAATTATTGATTTTTTGGGTGTTCGTCAGATATTCTCACTGAATGCAAGACTAGCTGCTGCTGAGAGTATGACGCATGATGTCATCCGAGACTTGCTAGGTGTCAAGCTTGATATGACCACTTGCATGGTACTTTATGCAACCTTCTTCGTTATTTATTAGTCATAGTCATTTATCTGATGGAGCATCCAAGAAACTCTTGAAGTTCTTGTTAATGGAACTTTAGCATTATAGTCTGAGAAAGATTTCTTATCACGTGCTGTTTAATATTACTAGTCACTGTTCGATGATAATCATCAGCTGCAGAAGACATCAGAGAGTTCCCATTTTAACATTGTTGAATCCCAAGAAAAGGTAATCCTAGTTTATACAATGTTGATTGAAACTTGGTTGTATATTGGAGTTCGTTTATAATCTTAGATATCTTTCAGGAGAAGGTCATAAAACTGAAGAAACAGCTCAGTGAGTTTGTTGAGGAGCGTCGTGGGTGAGCTTATTTAATTACAAGTATTTTCAATTTTCAAACTTGTTTAACTATTTCAATCGTATCTAAGTTTCTTCCTTCTTCAGATGGTTGGAGGAGATTGATAGAAAACAAGCTGAAATGCTAGCCTTACAAGTTGCTTTGGAAAAACTTCGCCACAAAGATCAGTTACTCAAGACTGAGAACGAAATGTTGAAGGTTTGAATGCTGAAATTTTTTTTTATCTCTTTGATTTTCCTCTTCAAACTTTCCTATAATTTCATTTTCCTTACAGGGTAGTCCGACATTATCTTTTACCGATATATGTTTTTTTTTATCTGATTTGCCTTTTTGTTTCTGCATAGTCGGAGAACTATAATCACAAGCAGAAAGTAATGGAACTTGAAGGAGAACTTAAGAAATTGTCTGGTCAACAAAATCTCCAGCAGCGTATTCATCACCATGCCAAAATCAAGGTAAGAATCAAGATAACTTCATGCTTATTACTTCAATTTTGCCAAACTATCTCTTGTTAGCAGTTGCCAGTAGTCTCCATCCATTCCGTTCCAAGTAGTGTAATGGCCCAAGCCCACCGGTAGCAGATATTGTCCTCTTTGAGCTTTCCCTTTCGAGCTTCACTTCAAGGTTTTTTTAAAACGCGTCTGTTAAGGAGAGGTTTCCACACCCTTGTAAAGAATGTTTTGGTCTTCTCCCCAATCGATGTGAGATCTCACAATCCACCCCCCTTCGGGGCCCAGTGTTCTCACTGTCACTCGTTCCCTTCTCCAATCGATGTGGGACCTCCCAATCCACCCCCTTCAGGGCCCAGCGTTCTTGCTGGCACACTGCCTTGTGTCCACCCCCTTCGAGGCTTAACCTCCTCACTGGCACATCACCGGTGTCTAGCTTTGATACCATTTGTAACAGTCTACCGCTAGCATATATTGTCCTCTTTGAGCTTTCCCTTTCGGGTTTCCCCTCAAGATTTTTTTTAAAAACGCATCTGCTAGGAAGAGGTTTCCACACCCTTATAAAGAATGTTTCGTTCTCCTCCCCAACCAATTTAGGATCTCACATAATCTTTCCTTATTTTTCTTTGCCCTTTTATCCCAACAGGAAGAAAATAACATTCTAAGAGCACAAAATGGAGACCTAAGTGCTAAGCTGCATCGAACCGAGATTCTTCTATCCCGTGTAAAAGAAGAACTTGCTTATTTCCGCACCTCCATTGGGAAGACTCCAGACATTGATTTTGACGAGGAGCAACGACTAAACATCAAGTTAAAGGTTAGTATTCTGCAAACAGAACATGATGACTTGAAACCAATCTTCATTATCTAACAAATACATTATAGGAAACCGAGGAAGAGAAGGTCCAACTAGCTCGGAAGCTATTAAATCTATGCACCAGTGTTTTAAAAGTAAGTATTAACCTCAAAAAATGCTAAAGAAAAACAAAACTCATAGTAGAAAACTTATACATACTTCTTTTAACTTGCAGGCAGCTGGAGTAACGAAACCTTCAGCTGATATATGCCCCTCCGTGGCTGAGGAGGCACTAGATCAACTAATGATCAGAATTTCTTCAGTAGAAAGAGAGCTCCAGGATTTCAAATTCAAGGTATGTGTTCTTATACATATGTTAGTAAATTTCATTATTCCGGTGGAGTTGTTCGATAAGGAATTGAAACTGAAAGCCATACGGTTTGTGTTCTTATACAGAACAAAATTGCGAACGAAAGAATTAGATTATCCGAACTCATTCCGCAACCTTCACCAAAAAGTTCAAAGACTGAAGATAATTGTCAGTCTCCTCTAAGGCTGCTTCAAACTTCATATTTTTCTGCTTTAGATCGATGAGGCGAGGCCCATACAGAAAAGGGTTTTTGAGGTGATTTTCTTTTTGGCTATTCAATTTATTTGTTTACTTTCCAGGAAATTGTAATTAGCCATTTGCCAGAATATCTGTATGAATTGATTGAGCTGTCTATCACTTGTTGACAGTGTAAATATTACTGTTAATTATAATTAAATAGTAAAGTTTGTTTCAGAAAATTGTGTTTGTTTTTCTATCATCTCTATCTCGAGTTTTATTTTTCTCAAAAAAGATATTTGAATCCTTAGTTTAAACAAGTTTTTAGCTAATCATACCTCCAAGTTTCCGTATTCATTTTTTGTTTCTTCATGGCTTAAGTTGGTTGAAACAACTGTTCGAGTGGGTTAAGTGACTTAACGACAGCTTTATAGAGACCAAACTGGACGTTTTAAAGATATATATACCAAAATTAATCGAAGTTGAAAGTACATCAAAATTTTAGGACAATGTATACTTAATTTACTTCAAATATTTGCTACCAAATCTTTAAACAAAATTTAGCTCAGCCTCACGTAAACATAATAATTTAGCTCAGCCTTTTACAGTTCTTTATTGAGAAGAAAGAACAAAAGAAGTGCTGCTTATTTTGGAAGACATTCTTGATCATCATAATTTGTTTCCCATCATCTGGCAATTAACTCTTATGATACAGTTGGAGGTTGGAGCTTCCACAAACGTCGCAACTTCATCTCATGTAACCTACACAACGGGTAGTGAGATATAGTTAATCGACCATCGGACCGACCTATGTTCGAGAAAGTATTTGAATCAGTTAAGGAAGGTTTTGACTTGGACTCACTAGTGTATTAAGGAAACAGTGGCTGGTAAAGGAGCCCTGTAGATTCATGGAATCCCATCATCACGTTGAGATTCTGTATAGCTTGACCTGAAGCCCCTTTCACAAGATTATCGATCTGTTCATAGACTCATCGAGATCGTTATTAGGCGCTGTATCGATTGGGATATGCAAACTTTAACGTTTATTTATAAATTCAATCAACTTACAACAGAAACAATGATCGCTCTTCCTTGAATTCGATCGGGAAAGACATTGATGTGGCAATAATTAGACCCTCGAACGTTATGAGTACGAGGGACGACTCCTTTCTCCAACACACGTACGAATTCTTCTTCCTACAAGGAAACACGAAAAAATAAATATCAAATAGTTCTCAATCTGTAGAATGAGAATAGTTTTTTATACCTTATAGAAGACTTTTAAGTGTTCGTGCAAATCCTCAGTTGTCACTCCTGGAGCCATTTCAACATATATAGTTGATTGCATACCTCGAATCTAATACAGTAAAAGAATATACCCATTAAACTACCGTACTTAAGAAACGATCGATCCTAAGACGAACCTAATTAGCAAATCAAAGTTCGTTACCATTGGCATTAGGTGGGGTGTAAAACTGACGGTTACTTTCGATTTTGCCGCTTCAGACAATCCCTGCTCAATTTCAGGAACTGAAAAGCAACGAAAAAACGAGATCATTACAGCATGTAAACTATTGAAAAGTATATCAATCACGAGATTCTAAATACTGAACTCCTGTATAAAGGTCTGATTGCACTAGCAGAGACTCGTGCCGAGGTGAAATCCAAGTGAAAGAAAACAAGCTATTAGTTCTATGTGCCAGCGAGGAGGCTGAGCCCTGAAGGGGGATGGACATGAGGTGGTGTGCCAGCAAGGACGCGACGCTGGGCCCTAAAGAGAGGTAAATTTAGTGAGGGTTCCAAATCGATTGGAGAAAGGAACGAGTGCTAGCGAGGATGCTGGGCCCCGAAAGGGGGTGGATTGTGAGATCCCACTTCGGTTGGAGAGGAGAACGAAGTATTCTTTATGAGAGTATGGAAACCTCTCCCTAACAGACGCGTTTTAAAAACCTTGAGGGGAAGTCCGAAAGGAAAAACCCAAAGAGGACAATATCTGCTAGCAGTGGGCTTAAGCCATTACAAACAACTTGCATATAAGTAATTCAATCAATCAGATAGCATCCCCTAGCATCTTAGTCAATATGACCAATGTCCACTCACCATGACGATGTCGAGTAATTCCATACGAATAAATGCCTTCAGCTATTTCGGCGTATAGATTTGCCTCTTTGGCACCACGTCCTACGAAGTAAAGCATGTTAATAAAGGTACACTACAATGTATTCAACAGTTTATGACAAACTTTGCAGAAAGCGTAAACTGGAAATAGATCTTCACCAGCTCCACTAACGCCAGACTTAGAATCAATAATGATGCCCCCAAGTTGAATTAGATTAGCCTGAATGAAAATATTTGAGAGGTGATTAGAAAGCCCATTAAAAAAATTTAAAAATAAAATAAAATAAAATAAAAAAAGAAAAAAAGGAGAGAAACGATGAGAATATAATCAACAAAAAAGGAGAACGGAACCTAGAAGCCATAGGGAAGAGATATTGTAACGACCCGACTTTTCTTACCCATAGCGGTCAGGGCCATTACAAAGAAAAGTGATTTTTAAGAGTTGAAACAAATAAAAAATATGCAAAAGAAGTAATTTATTAAAATCATGTGCGGGTATCCTGTAAAAAGGTTAAAAGACATGCCACCTAAAAAAATATTCAAACAACATAAAAACTTAAAACCAAAAGTTAACTTGGTAGGAATCCTAACCCCATAAACTAGGTGTCCACAAACACAATTTAAATCAATGAACAACTAAGTGCAGAAACGTCGAAAGAATAAATTTCAATAAAAACATAAAATTCTCAAGTCGCCCCATGACTGACTTCTCCACCGTACTCGTCACCTTCGTGTCACAGCCTCGCCTAAAAATCGTTTTAAAAACAGGGTGTGTATTAAAATATTTAGTAAGGAACTCCCCTGTTGGGGTCGAATACATAACCATCACACGACGATCAAACAAAATCGATGGACCTTAGTAGTTAATTATCATAAACACACAGCGTGTAATTTTTACCACATGAAAATCAACATCCACCTTTACTCCTTAAAATGATTATCAATGGCTAGTTACCCAAAATACACAGCGTGTAACCCTTACCTTGATCACCATTTTCTGCAATCACCTTGTTTTTAAAACGATTTTTAGGCGAGGCTGTGGCACAGAGATGACGAGCAGGGTAGAGAAGTCAATCATGGGGCGACTCGAGAATTTTATGTTTTCATTGAAATTTATTTTTTCATTGATAGACGTTTCCGCACTTAGTTGTTCGTTGATTTGAATTGTGATTTTGTGGACACCTAGTTTATGGGTTCTAGGGAATCACACCGAGTTAACTCTTGATTTTAAGTTTTTATGTTGTTTGAATAAACTTTTTTTTAGGTTACATGTCTTTTAACCTTGGGGTCCCGGCACATGATTTTAATAAACTACTCTTTTACATATTTTTCATTTTTTTTTTAAGACTCTTAAACATCACTTTTCTTTGTAACGACCCTGACCACTCTGTAAGAAAAGTCGAGTCGTTACAAATATGATAAGAGACTTGCAACAATAATTTATGAGGATGGTTATCTCGTTTGCCAGCGTCTTTGGTAGATATAATCGAAATGATTTTTTTAAACGTATTATAAAGGAGGCTTAATACTATAGAAGCACCTACACAAATTATTAAAGCTTCATAATAATGGATAGCAATAAAATACATTTCTATTTTGGTTCATTCTATGGGATAATAAATAGGAAGATGAAATGACCATGACTCAGTAACCAAAGAGTAGCGACAATTATACATGAACAAAAACAACAATCTCCCCGATCATGACAATGTTAATGCAAAGTATGTCGTCATAATAAAGTGTTTAAAAATTTTCAGTACCCCGAACGTTCTAAGGTATTATTAATGAAGTTAATGATCAAGGCATGCACGATAAGCTGCAGTAAATATTTTATTTCTGTACTTCGGATTATATAAACATAGGATCAAAGAAAAAAGAGTATCAGCTCAGCATTCATTGCATTATCATGTACTAATGATATGATATGATAGGGATAGATAAGAACCTTTATTAGTGGCACAAGAGGAAGTTGAATAGATGTTGGATAACAGCCCGGATTAGCTACAAGACGAGCACCCTTGACTTCATCCCTTAGAATCTCTGTCAAACCATAAACGGCCTCTTTCTGAAACCAATATGAAATACTTTTAACATTAACAAATTCCAAAATTGTATACTAAAAAATGTGAGAAAGAAGTTCCAAGAAATGCAAGGTTCACGTCTTATCGCACCCCTACCAGCCTAATATACCCTCGACGCATAATTTACAAACTTATAACACATGACTTAACTGAAAAGGGAGGTAAATAAACTAACAACATAATTTTATCAACACATGAAGATTAACAAAACTGACTAGCAAAGGAACGGTCAAATGGGTTCTCTCCTCCAATTCGTTGCTTTCTTCTTCCTCCCAAGTCGTTCTTTTCTATGCCTTTCGCCGTGAGGAGGGTGGGACAAGGGATATGGGTTCTAATGCTTTTTTTTTTTTTTTTTTTTTGTCGAGATAGTAAGTTTTTCATGTGCAGTTTCGAGGGAGAGCCTACAAGTTAATAGAGAAGCACGGGAAGCGGTTCTTTACTCTGCCGATTGAAGAAGTGGTAGTTGTTTGGTTAGTCGACGTGCTTGAAGATCTTCTATTGTAGGCACTAACCTAGAAGTTTTGTTACCTTTCGTATATTCATTTTCTTTTCTTGTACTTTTGTAAGCGTATGACGACTCATCACTTTTGATGGGCAAACCTAACATATTATAGGAGGATATGACTAGTTGTCAAATCTTCCTACTCGGGTTATATGCTATCAATGCTATTATTATCCCTTATTACTTGCTAGCGTAAAACACTTTCTTTCTCAAAATGTGTTCCAAAACTCTCCCTAACCTCATTTTCGAAGACGGTTTTCCAAGAATGAAGGTGGAGGTTATGAGATAGGCCCTTTGAGACACCAATGATCCGAGTTTGAGTTCGTTAACTCACTCAAGGGCGAGAATAAGTGTGGCACAAACGTTTTGTGAGTCTCAAAGAAGGGCACAAATGAACCTTTTTTGTTGGTCTTTTCAACCCAAATGGCTAGTTTGGCGAATCTTTCCTCCCTAAAGAATTTCTCATTTAGACGAGCTGTGAGAAGGGCTAGTCAAATTCAGCCATCTTAAAGTAACAAAAAAGGCTCTGTCTCTTGTGGTCTCTAAAAGTTAAACCCTCGTCCCTCTAAACTTGTTGTCGATCTCAATAGAATACGTGTTTCTTTCGATGTTGGTAATTTTCTTCTTCTCGAGAGAAGGTATTGCCATGGCAGGTGTTATTAAAGGGTGTGCATGATAGCTTTTGTCATGATTCTGGCAAGGGCGGGTTAGGTTCGGGGGAATTGAGAGAAACATGTAGAACGAGATATAACGTACAAAACCAATGAAAATTTTGCTTAGTTCAAACAAAGAAACACTAAAAAAGCACACCTGCAAATCCACTGCTCTATGTGCTTGGCCATACCACTCCTCGTATTCGGATGGATCTTGCAAGCGAAAGTCCTACAGAATCATCGAGTACAGTTCACGGGAACAATTCATCATTTCAACCTCAGAAAGTAAGAGCCCCAAGTACTTAAAATACTATAAAGTACTTAAACATTAAACATACAGCTGAAAGATCAACAATCTTTAATTCCTTGGGAAGGGCTTTAATAACTTCCTGGAGAAAGAAAAATACAAACCAATGTGACTTAAAAGGAGAAAAGCCTATGTAACATTCATGATATTTAGGGGTATCTCATAAATAATCGATCAAAAACTGCAATTCGGTGCTCACCTGCGTTGTCCCATGCGGCAAGCAGCAAAATATAGCATCGACCTCCGAGAAATCTGCATCTTTGATCGCTACTAATTCTGGAAGATCCTATAAACAGCAAGGAGTTCAGCTAACATAACTCCGATGCAAACTATTAATACGAAACCTTCAAAATGTCCATCTCCAGAAACTTACTCTAAGAAACATAACAAAACTGACCACGACCGACATTAAATAGAATCGGGTTAGTAAGAGAGTCATACTTGTGTGATTAGATGAGGAAATACTGATGAAAACGGCTGACCAGCTTTCCTATCAGCTGTCATGAGAGTAATGCCAAAGTGTGGATGATTTGCTAGAAGCCTAACAATCTACAAAGAACAAAAGGGATCATTCCTTAAGTGGAAAAGAGTACAAGAAATATAAGATTTCATGCTTTTATGTCCCATCATTCCAAATGCCCGCTTTCGCCGTTAGACAAGCAAGAAAATTTTGTAACAGCTCAAACCCACCGCTAGTAGATATTGTCCTCTTTGAGCTTTGTCTTTTGGGCTTCCTTTCAAGGTTTTAAAATGTGTCTTCTAGGGAGAGGTTTCCACACCCTTAGAAGGAATGCTTTATTTCCCTCGGAGCTTTTTCTTTTGGGCTTCCCCTCAAGGTTTTAAAACGGTTCCACTGGAGAGAGGTTTCCACGCCCTTATAAGGAATGCTTTGTTTCCCTCTAAGCTTTCACTTTTGGGCTTCCCCTCAAGGTTTTAAAACGGTTCTACTAGGGAGAGGTTTCCACACCCTTATAAGGAATGCTTTGTTTCCCTCTGAGCTTTCCCTTTTGGGCTTCCCCTCAAGGTTTTAAAACGCGTCTACTAGGAAGAGGTTTCCACACTCTTATAAGAAATGTTTTGTTTCCCTCTGACCTTTCCCTTTTGGGTTTCCCCTCAAGGTTTTAAAACGCATCTACTCGAAAAAGGTTTCTACGCCCTTATAAGGAATGTTTCGTTTCCCTCTGAGCTTTCCCCTCAAGGTTTTAAAACGCATCTACTAGGAAGAGGATTCCACACCCTTACAAGAAATGCTTTGTTTCCCTCTAAGCTTTCCCTTTTGGGCTTCCCCTCAAGGTTTTAAAGCGCGTCTACTAGGAAGAGGTTTCCACACTCTTATAAGAAATGTTTTGTTTCCCTCTGACCTTTCCCTTTTGGGTTTCCCCTCAAGGTTTTAAAACGCATCTACTGGAAAGAGGTTTCTACACCCTTATTAGGAATGTCTCGTTTCCCTCTGAGCTTTCCCCTCAAGGTTTTAAAACGCATCTACTAGGAAGAGGATTCTACACCCTTATAAGAAATGCTTCGTTTCCCTCTAAGCTTTCCCTTTTGGGCTTCCCCTCAAGGTTTTAAAACGCGTATACTAAGGAGAGGTTTCTACACTCTTATAAGAAATGCTTTGTTTCCCCCTAACCTTTCCCTTTTGGGCATCCCCTCAAGGTTTTAAACGCATCTACTAGAGAGAGGTTTCCACACCCTTACAAGAAATGCTTCATTTCACTCTCCAACCGACCTGGGATCTCACAAATTTCTTCTCGAAGTAAAGACTTAAGTTTCAAGCTAGAAAAGAACTACCTCTGAACCAGTATAGCCACTGGCTCCAAGAACACCAATGCGAACTTCCGGCTGTGGCTTTTGAGCTTTAGAACTCATAGAACATCTCATAGAACATTTAACAAACACCTTCCCTTCATTCCGCTTCTTAAGATTCAAAATCTTCAATTCATCCTACAAAAACAAAAAACAAAATTACAGAAAGGAACAAAGAAAATCCTCTCTCAACTAAAACTTTCCGAAATTTTTAAACAGTTTCACTCGCCACCACGAAAACAGATTTGAAAGTGGTACACAAAAAATGAAAGAACTAAAAATCATTTAGAACTTGGTAAGAAATCCCACATTTTCTGGATAATCTTAAACAAAAAGCAAAACGAGTCCAAACCTTGAATAAACAAGAAACAGAACTGAAGGTTGAAGACGCCATCTTCTACCCCTGCAAAATTTTGAAAAGGAGTGTAAGGTTTCAAGAGACCACAGAAGACGGCCATTTGAATATTATAGAGACTAGGCGCTTAAACCTTCGTTGATTAGATCACAAGCTTATGCGCCGCTGAAGAACTTTCCGCCGCTCTTCCAGACGAATGAATTGAATATAAGATCTCTGTGCAAATTCTCGATCATCTTCTTTTTTATTTTTCTTTTTTTCTTTTTTTGATTCGCACGATGACGTGAACTTCCATGTTCTTCCTGTTTGTTTTTTTTAGGTTTAGAATAATAATTAAGAATATTTATAATATAATTAAGATATATATATATTACGTATAAATATAATTTTTAATAAATAATTATAAAAATAAAAATAAAAAAACCCAACCTGAAAACAGAGAGTGACATTTTAGCTGTGAACTCTATTCAAGTTGCTTATGTTACCAACTCAATTAATTCGAAATTTGTTTAATTTATACCTATCCCTATATAAAAAATATTTAATAACTTATTAAATATAGATATTTTTAAAAAATTAAATGACATATTATACATGAGTTCGTGAATTATACCGTTAGAACAACTAAATTTTAAATAATACAAAATTAAGATTTTAATGATTTATTAAAGTTCAAGGGCCAATTAAATAGATAATTTTTATTTTAATTTTTAATTTTACATATAACTTTAAAGCTTTTAACTTTTGCATTTAAATAAACTAAAAGTAATTAATTTTGTTTTATAGACTTTTTTTTTTTTAATTATTTTATATCTAATAAATTAAATAGATGTAAATTTTTCCAACTTCAAAATACAAAATTGGAAGAAAATTAGAATTTTAATATAAAGTTGGTTAAATAAATTTAAATTTTGAATTTTTATGCTACGTCGAATAAATCTTTAAATTTGTCGAATAAATTTTTAACGTAGTCAAATTTTATATCGAGTATACTTTGTTTAATCTTTTTAATATTTTTAAATTTACATGCTCGTCGAATAAAATTTTAAAGTAGTCAAATTTTATTCGAGTATACTTTGACTTCACCTATCGAATATTTTTAAATTTACAATACTTATTACACCAATTAAGTTTAGATTCTCGTACTAATTAATTTTAGGTCTAACCTATTTTTAAATTTTTTAAAAATATCAAATATAAAACTCAATTTAACACAAAATTAAAAGTTTGAAAATCTTTTTTTAAAAAAAATTATTTTTATTTTTCAATTTTCCATATTTGACTCAACACATCATCCATTTTGTCGTGTGCTCAAATTCTACAACCAACAATGACAACATGTGGCAACTTGTTTCATAAATGTTTTGATTTTCGTTTCTTTCTTTTGTCTCGTTTTTCTTATTTTGAGATTCGAACGTAAATTACTTTATACTTCTAGAGCGAGGCAAAGGCAAAGACAAAGATTGTTGGACGTCTGGTAAAGGGATTCTTAATGAAATGATCCAAACCCACCGTTAGCGGAGATTGTCATTTTTGGGCTTCTCCTCAAGGCTTTAAAGCGCGTCTGCTCGGAGAAGGTTTCCACACCCTTATAAAAAGTGTTTTGTTCTCCTCCCCAACCAATGTGGGACATCACAGTGCACCCCCCTTCGGGACCCATCGTCCTTACTGCACACCACCTCGTATCTATTCCCCTTCGGGGAACAACGAAAAGGCTGGCACATCATCCGGTGTCTGGCTCTATACCATTTGTAACAACCCAGGCTCACCGATTGCAGATATTGTCCTCTTTGAGCTTTCCCCTTCGGACTTTCCCTCAAGGCTTTAAAACGCGTCTGCTAGGGGAAGGTTTCCACACCCTTATAAAAGGTGTTTTGTTATCCTCCCCAACTAATATGGGACATCACAAATACTATAACACACTTTGTATCACGAACATATATGAAATACTAGGGATATATAAGCATGTCTCATTGAGATGAAAAGTATTGAAGTACTATATACATCATCGTCTGTATTATGATTCTAAATATGAGACCTCATGCATATTGTATGTCATGAGCATGGAGTACTTTTCCAATATGTTATGTACGGACGCATACACCACAATATTATACATCTTTTTTTTTTTTTTTGTCGACTTGTAGCGGTATGTGCGTGCAATAGCTCGTAGTTAGGCCTAGTGGGTTCATACACATTTGCATGAAATATAGAAGTATTACGCATTCCACCCTACTTGAAAAGAAAAACAAAGCCTAAAAAATAGTCCCATGTATGGATGACGGTGCCAACTAAGGAGACCACATAACGTTCGGTTCATGATAATTTTTAAGATCGAAATGTTTTTAAAAAGTTTCGTACACACAATAGTTATGGGTCGGATATGGTAACGGCTACATTGCATAAACAATCTCACCGCTGCTTTCCAAGTCGAGCTCGACGTCCGACTCCAAATCCTCCTCCATGTCGTCGTCGATGTCCAAACTCCCAGTCAGATACTGGCCGTTTGGGCTCTGAGCTCCGACCGCCTCCACGGCAGCTTCCTGGATGATCTGCATGATTTCTTCGATGGTTTGCGGCGGTTGGGTATCCTCCTCCACTATATTATGAGTGGTTGCAGTCTTCTCCTCCGCCAGATCGGGCGGTAGGTTCTTTGAGAACCATTCATGGTTTCTGATCTCTGGTATTGATATCCTCTGAGTTTGTTTAGATGGGTTTGGATTATTTAATTCATTTGAATTAAGTAAATTAATATTCCATTCAAATTTAAACGGCTTAAAAGTTTAAATTAATAAAAATATTCCTAAATTTTGTATTTTATCTAAAAAAAATAATCTAAATTCTTTTTAAAAAATATATATTTAAAAGCTATTTAAATTTATAAATTATCATTAATATCCTAAAATATTTTTAAAATATTCTTAAACTTTATTAAAAACTTTAAAACTAAAAAAAAAAAAAAAAAAAAAAATTATTAATATTACTTTTTTTAATTCATGATATTTTTTAACATAATATCAGTCCAGGTATTTTTAATTTTTTAAAAAAATTTAACGGTATTAATGAAATTTTTTAAAGTTTAAGGATATTTTTAAAAATTGGAGAGTACTCATAAATTAAGAGTAATTTTATTAATTTAATGGGCTGAAATATGAAATCAAAGTACTAACCTTGGTTGGGTCAGCAACAAAAATTTTAGACATGAGATGTCGACAATCGGGAGATATATGAACATAGTCGGGAATGGAGTATTGAACATTCAAAATTCTCTGCAAAACCAAACGGCTCATATTATAAAGAATACTTCTAAATTTTTTAACTTTGTCTTAAAAATACCTCTAAAATTTTAAAAGTTTAATTTACCTTACTTTAAAAAAAAATTAAAAAATTATTATTAGTTTTAGAAATTAATAATATATTATTTCAATTTTCACTAATATCTTTATTTAAAAAATAAATTAAAAATTCAAAAATACTTTATCAAGTTTAATTTTTTTTTTAAAAAAATAAAAAAGTATTAATGTTTTTTTTTAAGTTCTAAATAATATATTTTTAATGTTGGAAAGCTCACATAATTTTTTTTTTTTTACAATTTTTAAAGATTAAGAGTATTTTTTTAAATAAAATATTAAAAAAAAAATCATCTTTTTAGTATTTTTTTTAACTTTTTAAAAGAGTTTTTTTTTTTTCTAATAATTTAAGAATATTATTGAAACATTTAAAAGTTCTTAGGTATATATATATATTTTGTTATTGTTAATTTAGTGTATAAACTGTTCGAACCTGAATGGTTTTGCGAAAATTTTTAGGATCTTCAGGATCCTCGAAAGGGTATGCTCCAACCAACATTACATACAATGTCACCCCACAAGACCAAACATCAGCGATCTACACTGCAACAACGTTAATTGGATCACAAACGGTCTGATTTTAAGAGAAAAAGAGAATACTTTTGTAGGGTTCTTGTTTTTGTTCACCTTCCCATCGTATTCTTTTTTTAGTAACACTTCAGGAGCTATGTAAGCTGGAGTTCCCACCGTCGATTTTGGTTGAGAATGCAACACTGACGACTTTGTCAAAAGCAAGAACAAGAAAATAGTGTGAGTCAATAAGCTCGACTTATTCAAAACCGAACATTAAGCATCACGTTGGAGTTGTTCCTTTCTATTTCAGTTATTACTGTTCGGTATACTTCGAATCAAAATGCTAAGCTATAACGACTATAATGGCCATAGTTATTAGAAACATATCGATCTTGAATCACGACCACAAATCGGTCGTGTGATTCAAAGACGAGTACCTTAGAATAGCCGAAGTCGCAGATTTTAAGATGTGGGGTCGGACTTCCATCGAGCAATGTGTTCTCCAACTTCAAATCTCTATGACAAACTTGCTTTACCCACGAATAAGAAAGAAATCTTAACCCGAATTCATTTCAACTCGAAGAAAACGAGCTAGGGATTTGCATGAGATCATAAAAAACTTACCATTGCATGGCAATAACTCACTCCCGATATCAGTTGCTGAAAGAAGAATCGTGCCTGTAACTTAAAGCTTAAGTTGATAGATTACCGTAAATTTAATCTTATATCAACACCAACTATCAAATGATATTAAAAATTTGAAAACATGACAGTGTAGCATCGTGTTAAACTATGATAAGATAAGATTAAAAAACCTCGTCTTCACTGAAACGGCCGGCGTTACAGATCCGCTCGAACAACTCTCCACCGGAGGCATATTCCATGACGATGGCGAGATGGGTCGGGGTTAGAACGACCTATATATATTCACTTATGGTAAAAATATTGTTGCTTTGGTAAATAAGGGTTATTTACACAAATTAGTTACCTCTTTGAACTTCACAATGTTGGGATGTCTCAAAGATCTATGGTTTATTATTTCTCTTTGAACATTTTCATCTATCTGTTCATATCAAATTCATTCATATCATTCGAATTTGAATATCAAATATATAATATCTTAATTAGCTAAATTTTTCGTCCTTAAATAAAAAAAACGAATACCTTGTCACCTCGCTCAATGTACTTAACAGCAACGAGCTCATCGTTGTCCTTGTCTCGCATCAACCTAGCCACCCCGAAGTTGCCCGAGCCGATATCTCGGACGAGCTCGTAGCGGTCACTGGCATGCATGATCGGCACGTCCATGGCTGCCACCGTCCCTCCAGCTCCCGAGCAACCTACCTCGATCCGCCCTCTAAATCAGCTGGCCATTGAGATTATTGTTGAAGGAAAAATGGGTGTTGAGGTTGAAGAAGAAGCAGGTGGTGGATGAGATGGGGTGGTGCGAGCTGTACCAAATAACATGCACCTCGTGAAACCTTCACCAAAAGCTGACCTAATTTACAACTAACTTATTATTTTCCCTCTCTTTCACAATTTTTTTTTTTTTCTTTATTTGAATTTTATGTTGGGAAAGAAATATGGGAAGTAAAGTTTAAAATTACTTTTGTCCTTCCATTTTCATGATTTTATTAATTCATTTTTACTTTATAGATATACTTTAGTTATTAAATATACGAGGAAATATAAAGTCTAAATTATTTAAAAATAAAAATAGGCACGAGATTAAAACGGTATAAATTTAAAAGTATAGAGAGTAAATTTTATATTAAAGTTTATGAAATAAATAATTATAAATAAAATTTAAGGATTAAATTGTAATTTTGTTTTAATAAAGTTGAGAAACTAAAACTATTTTGAACTCTAAAATGACTCGAATTAATTTTTATTTCAAGGTAAAAATATATGATTTTATTTTGAACAAGGGTCGAACAGATGTGTTTTGAGATCATTGTTTTTTTTTTTTTTTTTCCTTTTTATAAAAAAATAACTCGGTATTTTGGATGACTAAAGGTAAAACTCACGCGGTTTGAAGTAGATGTGTTTTAAAGCCTTAAGGGAAAGCCGAAAGAGGACAATGTCTAGTAACGGCCGAGCGCCTTTAACAAAAGTTGAACTTTGAGAGTGGTGAAATATTTGAGGAGAATTAGTTATTTATCTCTAAGAACGAATGGAAAGAAATAAAAGGTTAATTACTGTACCTTCAACAACTTTAACATAATGTGATTTAGAAGTAAGATTTCAAATATAAGAAATATTAAGAACTATTATTTTTTTAATTTCAAAAAACTATTTTGTACCCTTATTATTTTAGGTTAATTGTTTGAACATAAATAAATTATTAAATATTTAAAAAAAATTTATCTTAATATTAAAATAAAAAATAAAAAATAAAATAAATAAATTAAAAAGATTTGAAAATTCAAATATTAAAAGAAAATAAAATTTAAAATTCAACCACAAAATATAAACTATAAAATAAAATATTTTAAAAAGGAGAAAATAATAGAGATCAGAAGAATTCTTTCAAATCGAAAACTAAGGTATAAGAAATTGTTACTCACTATTATTTGTCCCATAAATTTACGAACTAATTTGGAGTAAAGGAAATACTTTATATAGCAACTGAATCGAAAATATAAAAGTAATAACTTGGTAATAAAGACCAAACAGGTGTGGAGAGCACAAAGAACTGGCAAAACTACTTGTGTGTTCTATTTCAATCCAGCCATATAAACCACAAACTACTTGTGTGTTCTATTTCAATCCAGCCATATAAACCACAAACTACTTGTGTGATCTATTTCAATCCAGCCATATAAACCACAAACTACTTGTGTGTTCTATTTCAATCCAGCCATATAAACCACAAACTACTTGTGTGTTCTATTTCAATCCAGCCATATAAACCACAAACTACTTGTGTGTTCTA